>NC_056527.1:78620871-78703585 GCF_019175285.1 Sceloporus undulatus | reverse complement strand
GAGAGAAGCCTTTTAAATGAGTTGTCAGTTGCCTGTTTACAGCATAGGTTTCTCCCTACTTCTCTTGCTTGTTGAGGTCACGCCTAGGGAGGTTGGGCATGAGTGGTGGGGCAGCTGAACATTGGCTTTCGTACATATATAGATGAACACAACACTACAAGTTTCATTTAAAACCTGCATTTCTCGTGCTGTAGGTGTTTGCTTTGCAACTAAATGAGAACAAAGAACATAATTATGTATGCTGATCAATGATGGGTTTCTTTCTTTTTGGTATTACAAGAAGAATGCTTCTTTGGTGTTAAACTGGGAGAGGACATGTTTGAGTAGAGGAAATGTAAAGAGGGTAGGTGGATGGGTGAAGCACTGGTCCTTAGGATGCAAACAGAAGTGCTATATTTACCTTTGTTCCCCCTTGCTAAATGTTTGGATCAGGATGGCTATAAACTCACCAAAAACTGGGGATTATCCAATGGAATCCACCGAAGAAACAGGGGTGTGTCTCAAGATGCTCTAAAAATAGTAGCTGAAAAGACCAACACATAGACCAAAACGTGTTGATCAAGAGGGCTATATATTGTCTCTAGCCAAAGCTTGAAGAAATCACTTTGTAGATTACAGCTCCAAGAATCTTGAAGCCTGCATCGGTACTGGGCACTTTTCCATGTTCTACCCCAACCAAATAATATATTCCTTTGAATACCAGGTGCTCAGGAACTACCAAAAGCAAGGTCTTGGTGAATATCCTGCCTTTGAGTCCTTCCTGGTCAGAAAGTGGGGGAACAGAATGCTATATTAATAAGGACTTTTGTCTAATCTACCAGGGTGTGTGTCCTTAAGAAATTGTCTAATCTACCGGTGTGTGTCCTTAAGAAATTATGGCCTGTTACAGACTGCCAAAATAAAGCTGGTTCGGGTCTCTTTGGAGGTATGCTGTTTAAATGATGCATGGGTCCTAAGAGTCCGGAACCTGCACCAAAGCTGCACTCCGGTGCTTAGAAATGGAGTGTGGCTTTGGTGCGACCTCTGGACTCTTAGGACCCATGCGTCATTTAAACAGCATACCTCCAAAGAGACCCGAAGCAGCTTTATTTTGGCAGTCTGTAACAGGCCAATATGAACAAAAATGCTTACATATCATCCAAGACCAAGTAAAAGAAATGTATTTATTTATGTATTTAGAGCATTTAGACCTTGCTCTTCAGCCACAAAGGCTCTCAGAGCAGTTTGCAGATTGTTAATTTGACAGTTCCCTGTGCTCAGGTTTACAGTCTCAAAAGACCTGACGCAAAAGGAGAAGGGACTGGAAGTGGGGAAGGGGATCAAATCCAGCAGATGCTGCCAGTTCTTCTGCCCCTCCAAGGCCAGGGTGGTGGCACTTAAGAAGTAGGGAAATGGTTTGAGTGAGTGTTTGCCATTTTCTTTGGAGGGACTGCTTGGTGCCTTGGCACAGAAAGTCTTTAATTGAGGTCTCCAATCTTTCTTTTTAAAACCCGAAATGCCAAAGCTAATGACCATCAGTTTTTCTAGAACAGTGGTGCTGTTCAAGCTTTTTCTTTATGCCAGTTTCTTGGTCTAAATTTTCTTTCTCAACCTGCTGCCAGTTCTGTTCAGGAGGGTAAGGCAGGGATGGGTGGGTCAGAAGAGGGAACGGATATGAAGGACTTCTTTTCTTCTACAAAGCTAACAGAAATTTTCAGAGGCCAGTTTAGATGGGGAAAATGATTGGGCCATTTTCTCAAGCACCCTTCCAGGCAAATTGGCAGCCTATTGCAGTTGCATTTCAGTAGAAGAAAAAATCAACAGAATACCAGAAGAATTCACCAGAATTATACTTGCTTTCCTTATAAACAGTGGGAGTGGTGAAGTGGTATAGTAATCCGCCTTCTACCGAATGAATAGAATAGCATACCAATAGGATATTCAACTGCACTGTATGCATCGCAGCTAAGAAAATCAGAGCAAGACCCTTGGAGGAGATAGCAATTAAAAGGGAGATTCAGTTATGAAATAATCAATCTCCCATACAATGTGAACAATGTTTGAATCTGGAATGTTTTAAAATAGATTATGTAACATGTAATTACTATTTGTGTTTTATGATGTTAATGGATACAGAGAGGGCCACGTTTGTGAGTAATTGTACTATGGTTTAATTTTAAGGCATGTTTCAAAACCTGGATCTTAATAGAAAGTGTTTTTCTCTTTTTTCTGTTTTGGGCCTTATGTCTGTGCTTTTCTTAACAGAAACTCCTTTGTGTTTTGTCAAAGGCCTGTGGCTAAATGCAATAAAATTGCTTCAACTGTGGGTGTATATTTTGTCGAAGAATCAGTTGATATATCCTCTTTGAAAGTGGCACAGGCCTTATGCTATGAGGTCATATTCACCGTATATGGCGATATACGTCCTGTGTGTGTTTATCTCATACCACACCCCTATAAAACCTAATCATGCACATTCGTAAAGTATCTCCTTTTGCAACTTCTGTTTGCACCACAAGGCAAATTTGTGCAGATGAAGAATGTACTGTATTGTTTCAAAAGCATACTATTTTGTTATAGTGAAATTCCCCTTTTGTTCCTTTTTTTAGACGAGGTCCAGTCGAAGGGCTCACTGACATTGGCCTTGGATCAGAAATACCAAGAGACAGTAAAAATCCCATGATTGGGCAGAAAGATATGGGAAACCCCTCAGCTACTGCAAATGACCCAAATCAAGACCAGGTAATTGTCTAGTCTTATGTTCTTACTCAGACATTAAGAGGAAATCTCAGCTGATATTGAGAGAGCTCTTTCATGAATTTGATGGTGGTTCCTGGAACATTTGGATGGTGCTCAGATCTTCTGACATTTTTAAGACTGAAAAGCCACCATGGTAAACACTGAAGTAGATCTGGGTTGGAGTGCTTCAGGTGTAGGTTACCATAAGTGGTGTGATTTAAAATAATTAACAACCATTTCTCATCCCTGACTTGGGCTCTGGGGGATCCAGTCATTTCCTCCCTGTGACCTTCTCACCATTCTGTCTTTATCTTTAGTCTACTCTAGCTCTTCCTCCTCCTCCTCCTCCCTTTCACTACATCTAGTCCCCCTTTTAACCTCCCCAGCCTCCACGTCTTTTAACAATTTTAACAACTGCTTCAGCACCTCTTTCTCTCTATATGGGGAAGAGCAGCCTGTGGCCCTTTCACACTAAACAATGATAACACTTGTCATGACAAAATCCTATTGAACCCTGGCGCTGGTAGTTTTGCGAGTACAGTGGTCCCTCCACATTCACTGGGGTTAGGGGTGAAGGAGCCCCGTGAATGTGGGGAAAAGGCAAATAAAAACATAGTTATGAGATACTAGGAGGTTTATCCTAACTAAGTAAGCCATACACAAATGAAATATGTATAAATGTATTGTTATGTGTGTGTTCTATTTTTGCTATATTTTGTATGTATATGTGTTTATAATAAAAAATTATAAATAAATAAATAAATATTATTGTTTTTACCTGAGAGAATACCTCTCTAGCAATCTCCAGGTCCTCCAGTGCAACTCTGTGGTTAACATCTGCCAGAGATTGATAATAGAATCATGCTGGAGGACCTATAAATACCTGGATAAATGTTTTCTCATGGTCTATGTTCTCCAGCACAACTCTGTGGTCAATTTCTGGCAAAGTTGCACTGGAGGATCTCGAGATTCCTAGAGAGAACATATTAATCAAAACTGTAAATAATCAAAGCCACAAAGGTCAAAGGAGATTACCAGAAGGGGGATAGCCCATCCTTTTCCTGTCCTTGTCCCATCCTTCCTTCTTGATCATGAGAAAGACTTGCACATGGCGTCCCACTTATCCAGAAAGCACAATTGACCGCGACTGTGCAAAAGGCTTTCAGATGGTTTCGCACTTATCCTATCATTGTCCTGTCGTTGAAGTGGAATTCTCCTGGCATTTTGTGTTGGGAGTTTGCGTTAATACAATTCCACTTCAATGACAGAATAAGCTCGACATCTCTGAAACGCTTTCATGCAATCAGGACAAGGTCAGGAGAAGGACTGGAGAGCGATCTGCTTCACTCCTGACCCTATCCTGATAATCTCCAAAGCAACAAATGTGGAGGCCTAACTGTATCGCTCTCTGGATGAGAATTATAAATACCTCTCCCTAAACTGCAAACTCCAAGGGTTCCATAGGACTTTGTTGTGGCAGTGAGAGTACAATCATAGTGCTGTCATTGTTTAGAGCAAAAAGAGCCCCTGGACATGAAGGAAGAGAGAGAATTTGAGCAGAGCAGAAGAATGGTACACAGCCAAGAGACCCAGTTCATATACTCAAGGTCAGGTCAGAGTGAAGCAGAGGTCTCAGGCAGCAGACTTGGAGTATTGTGAAAAGGGCAGTGAACTGTGAGTTGCTTAACTGTTAGTGATTGTATTTCTGCTAGATGGAGAAGGGACTTTGGGGATTTTCTGCTTTGATTGTTAAACTAATGTGGCCTCTTCCTGTGGTTTAAACAGAGATCTAATATACAGAAGTGGTTAGGTGAACTTCAGGACTTTGGGACACATACAATTTTGCAATACATTTATTTTATTGCTTTAGAAATTTATTTCCTTCACACATGTGTCAGGAGCAAAATGTTATGCTAAAAACTTGAACATATTATCTTGAAATTCACTGTGACAAGAAAAGATTGAAACTGAAGCTACTAGAAGGAAATCAAAGGGGAGGGGGATCAGTTTGGCGTCTCGTTTATTGAAAAATATCCATGGACCTTAGAAAGCTTCCCTTTTCTGCTACTTTAGAACAAGGACAAGAAATTTCTCCCTATCTAGGTTTCCTTTAAGTATCTGGGCAGACTGTTTCTGTCTCTGTGTTAATATTTAATGCAAAGGAATGTTTGTTAAGGAGGTTGGTCACAAAATCACAAGTACTTGGAAGCAGGAAAATAAAAGCTATGATCTCTGAGATAGAGGTACTTATATCAGAGCTGGGTGGTGAATATATAAATTAGAATACACCCTGGACTGAATGTGTTTAAATGCAAGATGTGTAGAAACTAGTGAATATTCAGTAACTTGGTTGTGGGAAGGATTCCATTTCACGTTTAGACAAAGTACATTCTAGTTCACAAAATCTCATGTGCAAATCAGAGAGTTAAGTGTGAAGTTGAAAGCTTTCATGGCCGGCACCCATAGTTTTTTGTGGGTTTTTCAGGCTCTGAGGCCATGTTCTAGAAGAGTTTATTCCTGACGTTTTGCCAGCAGCTGTTACTGGCATCTTCATAGAAAGCTGGCATGGAAGAGAGTGAGATGTCTATACTATTGCTTGTGAGGAAGTGATTTTCATGTTAATCTGTTTATTGTTCTGTCGTTGAATGGCAAGGCCTACAGGATGTCCATTTACTTAATGATCCATTGCCTGCTGGGAATCCCCCTCACCCTGAGTGGTTTTCATTTGCATTCGCTGGCTCTTGATTTTGGTGTTTTTCAGGACTGGTAGCCAAACTTTGTTTACTTTAAGAATTTCTTCTTTCCTGTTGAAGTTGTCCAGGTGTTTGTGGATTTCAATGACTTCCCTGTGCATTCTGACCTGATGGTTATTACCGTGGTTCAGAATTTCAGTGTTTTCAAACAGCATTTTATGCCCAGGATGACTTATAACATGTTCTGCTAATGCTGACTTTTGTGGCTGACCTAGTCTGCAGTATCTCTCATGTTCCTTGATTTGTGTTTGAACACTGTGTTTGGAGGTCCCTATGTTAACTTCTCCGCAGCTGCATGGTATGAGGTAAACTCCTGTTGCTGTGAGATGGTCTGTCCTGTCCTTCGCTGAGCAAAGCATTTGCTGGATTTTCTTGCCTGGGTTGTAAACCATTTGGAGGTTGTGTTTCCTCGCTAGTTTCCCTATTCTGTCTGTGACTCCTTTGATGTTTGGTAAAAATACCATCCCTTTGGGTGGTTGTTTGTCTTCACTCCTATGGGTTTTAATGGCACTTGGTTCAATGAATAATGCTTCCCATTCCCATATCTGCCAGCTTATAATGTCTGGCATTCTGTTAGTAAAGTATGCACACCTAATTCCAATTTACATCTGTGCAACTCACTTTTCTGATAATTGAAGAAGTCAAAGTCCTCTACCAACTGCACAACAACCAAACTCCCCCCCCCCAAAAAAAAACCCATCTTTTATTTGCTGTGCTTCCCTAAAGGCCTAAAAAATCGTCGTAAGTCAGTGCAAATTAGTAACTGTGTAAATATGAATAATCTGCTCATATTAATTTAACACATTAATTTAAAATATGCTAGGTGTTTCTCAGTCTTTGGCATATTTTTACCTTTTACTGGCCAGATGGTGCAGTATTACATCTTACAGTGCCACTAGAGAAGAAGAAATCTACACATTTTCCTTTTAAATCAAAAGATTAGCAGTGCTAGAAAGTTTTGGAAGCTAGGACATTAGACTAGGTCTTGGACAATGGCAATTGGGAGTCTCCTGTGTTATTTAGGCCATGAATTTGCTCTGAGCTTTAAATCAAAATTTTGGGGGATACAGTTCAGCACATTGGATAGATCCTTAAGAATAGATGCTATACCCCAAAGCAGATTCACTACCCCAACAATATGGAAACCACCACTGAACTTGGGATGCCCAGGTTCCAGTCCCAGTAAGCCATGAAACTTCCAGGTTGCCTTCAGTCCAGTTAGTCATTCTTTCTTAACCTGGCCTTGCTCACAGAGTTATTGTAAGGATAAAGCATTGGCGGTAGGGAGGCCACTGGACCTCACTGAAGGAAAGTTAGTATAGCAAAGTTAATAACAATAGTTGTTATTTACAACAACTTTTATTATTAACCTTTCTATCCCATCTTTCCCCCAGTGAGCTTCAGTGTCAGAATACATCTTATAGAGTAAGCAGAAAAGACTAAAGAGCACAGAGTGTAGTTGTTATTATGTACAGCAGCAAGGGAGATTGAAATGCATAAAATGCATTTTCACATCTGGCTGAGAAACAGTTGAATCTGTATATGAAACTGTCTCACAAAGCTGGCCTTTATTAAACTAGTTGGATGAATCTTTTAACATACTTTGGAGTTCCTTCCTTCCTTCCTTCCTGAAAGTCAACAGTTCAAGATGTCTGAAACAGTCCTGACAGCCTCTTTTGCATTGTTTCTTCCACTATTTTGTGTATGTTCAGTAGAGTGAAGTCATTTATCCTGCTCTTGATGAACTTGTAGTATGTGGATTTTGGAATGCCAGAATCCTTCACCTTGTCCTCTCTTCCTTTATCCTGCCCTTCCTCCAGACTGCTCAGGCTGCCATACATAGACATTTCCTTTCATTTAACAACCATTTGGTGAGGTGGGATAGGCTGACAGATATTGACTCGCCCAAGAGCTCTCAAGGTACTTTCCAGCTGAGTGGGGATTTCAATTCAGGTCTCCCTAGTTCAACTTTTATTTCATATCAGTTGCGCCATGAATCCTGAATCTGAAAATTTGGGGTGTGAGTATGAGTGCTCTCCAACCTATATCCTGGAATGGATGCTGATTGATTCAAATCTGGGGACCAAAGTGTCTATACAAACCATACTTTCATATTTATTTTGGTTGAATTTTAGCCTCCTGCAAATAAACCAAGAGGCATAGAGCAGATGTTGGCAGACTCTGTCAGGCATTCAAGGAAGTATGGCATTCAGCAGGTAAGAAAACAATGTAGATTTCTCTGTATTGGAATTACTGTAAAAACTCATTCAGAGGTGGGAAGAAATAGTTGCAAAAGGAAGAAAAGAAATTGTATTGCCTTTGCAGGAACTTTGCAGCCTATTTTCAGGGTTGGGCGAAGGGCCTGACTTTCTTTCTGCACAGACTCTGCAGCACCTCAGACAAGCAAGATGCAGATCTGTGACTCCATCAATTTTACCTTTTTGTCCTTGCATTTTTAAAATCATAATTGCCCTATGAAGAATATAGTGTATTTTGAAATTTAGTCTAATGACTTTTGCACCTTCTGGTTGGCCTAATAAAATCATTGCTAGCCTCATGTACCAACAATAATGAAAATCGTGACCCTACCAATGGTGGTGATATCAACAACAGTAGCAGCAATAATAATAAAGAACCCTGTTGGGCAATTGCAGCTTTTCTAACCTGCAATAGCACTTACATTTCTACACTGCTTTACACTGCTAAGCACTCTCTAAGTTGTTTACAATGTGTTAGCCAATTGCCCCCTACAATCTGGGTTCTCATTTTACTGGCCTATGAAAGGATGGAAGACTGACTCAACCTGGAGCCCTACAGGATCAAACTCATATTTTGGCTGCAGTAGCAGCATTTAACCGCACCACCAGGGCTCCATAGTTTAGCAGCTATGTAGGGATCATGAAAGCCCCCTAAACCCCACTTACCAGTAAGCAGCCACTATGATTGACAGAGGTCTGTTCCCCCTGTCAGTCAGGAAGCAGTTGCCTGATATTCTCACCCGCTACCTGCAAAAGCAATTTGTGGTGCAAGGTGGATTTATTACAGGAGTCTTTTTTCTGCCTGTTGTACCAGAGATCACACACAGGAGGGAAAGGCAGCTTTTCCTTCACTGACCAGAAAACAGACCCCTGTTGATCCCAGTTTACCAGTAAATTGTGTTTTTGGTAGTGGAGTGTGGTGGTGGTGGTGGAAATGACACTGGAATTTACTACTTAGCAATGTCATTGTGATGCTACATAATATGAAATGGGCATATAGGATTCCAGGAAATAATAATATGCATCAGTGACTGTAGTAAATACAACAGAATAAACAGCTTTTGAAGATATATGCATATCTATATAATTGGAAAATTATTTCTTATTTGCTGAACCTCTGAAAACACAATTCAGAAAAGATCTTCTAGCCCTCCTTTCTTTTCTGTATCATTACAGTGGACAAAGGAAATGGCTGTTATGGTAATATGCTCTTCAACAGTAGTCAGAAGACAAATTTTAATGTGTGATTAAAAGCTTGAGATTAATAGTCTAGTAGTAATGAGTTGTACTGAATCAACTAGCACTAGTCTTCTTCTGTTTAACATTTTGGGGAAGATAAGAGAAGATGCTAAAACTGTCCATTAATTCCCAACTATAGCCGGTTAGGAAGGAGAGTAACGGTTGGTATCTTAATTGAAAGGTCTCACTTTGTGTATTTATGACAGAACAAAGATAATCTAACGAGGACAACCATGAATGAGACTGGAGCACAAGGAGATCGCATCAGTGAGTCCACTCAGAAACAGGACAAAGAAGATCCCGATTGGCTGGAATCTTGTAAGTCACTTTGCAATGGATGGGAAAATGTTGCTATGAGCTGACTATCATTCTTAATTCACTTATGACCAAGCTATTCTCAAGTGTCCCTTGTGTGGGGTTTTCAGTATAGAATTAGGCCTGTAAAAATCTTTGAGTGTATGCATAAGGGAAGATTATATGTTTGTACTCTTATCCTAAGAAGATTCATGTCTTCTTTGCATACAGAAACTCACAGGCTCAGTCCTAGCATCTCTAGTTTAAAAGGATCAGGGACTTTGCATGAGAGATTGCTGCCAATCAGGGAAGACAGTGATGGCGAACCTATGGCACGCGTGCCAGAGGTGGCACTCAGAGCCCTCTCTGTGGGCACGTGTGCCGTCACCCCAGCACAGAGCTTGCCAGAGTTTACTAGAAAGCCAGAGGGACATGGCACTTTGCAATAAATAAGTGGATTATGAGTTGCAGGTTGGGCACTCGGCCTCTAAAAGGTTCACCATCACTGAGCTAGATAAACCAAATATAACTCATGGTTTAGGGCAGCTCCCATCCTTGATGATAAAGCATCTTGGATAGCAAGCCTGGAAAAAGCCATTGCCTAAGAGTCGAGAGATTTGATGCCAGTGAAATACTGGTGTCTTTTCCCCAGCTGGATTGAAAGTAGTTTGTGGTGTCATCTTACGTGGTACGCACCCCCTGCACCCCCAGGTAACTCCTCTGACTTGTTTAATTTAAAAGATACAGAGCAGTTCATGGAAGGGATGGAGGTAAGGTCACTAGACTTCATTTGTTTTATTTGAAAGTTAGACACCCAATGAATAGAAATGTACATTGAATTATACCATATGGTTTGTATAGACTGCAAATTTGTAGACTACAAATTTACAGATTACGAATACTAAGTGGATGGCCTAAATTTCAAATTGAGAATCTGACCAGAAACTACTGCTGTGCTCTACAGCTCCAGACTTGTTTTGTTTTCTTGCTTTCCTCTGCATCTGTTGTGTTCTCAAATCCTGTCCCCGCGCACCCAACCCCATGCGTTTCCTGTGTTCTGGGAAATTCCACAGCAGGATTACCTTGGGCTGACAGGAGACAAACAACAGTTTTTAAGAATGTTACAAAGGCATTTATGTATTTACATGATATATATTGCATGAGTTCAGAAACCATCTGACAACCAGCATGGTGGAGGGAAAACAGGAGGGAAGTTTAAACTTCTTCTACCTGTATACAACTTATCTAGAAATAAGAAATTGAAGATTTTCTGTGCAATACATATTTGCACTACCTTGCAATGTTGCTGCTGGCCAGAGCAGGTAAGAACACCAAAGCAACAATGCAGCATTGAATGAACTCAGTCTAGAGGTATCATATGTTTTGGTGGGTTTTCAGGCTATGTGGCCATATTCTAGAAGTGTTTATTCCTGATGTTTTGCCAGCATCTGTGGCTGGCATCTTCAGAGAATGAAGAGAATTCTCTGAAGATACCAGCCAGAGATGCTGGCAAAACATCAGGAATAAACTCCTCGAGAATATGGCATCATAGCCTGAAAACCCACCCAAAACTATGGATGCTGGCCATGAAAGCCTTCGACTTCATATCATATTTATTACCAAATAACGTTGCATTTATTTTGTTCTTCCTGAGTTCCTCTATATCTTGTGTATCTTAAGATTTCAGTACGAGCACAGATGCTTCAGCCTTGAAAAAACTGAGTAACAGCAATATTCTCTAATCATTTCAGTACAACGGTCAAAAGCAGAAGATGAGAGGCGACGCACTGTTGCCAAACACGCCCGGGATGACTACAAGAGGCTTTCGCTGCAAGGCATCCACAAAGGAAAAGCAGCTGAAATTTCCAAGATCTTAAAGGCAGGAGAGCAAAAACAGATGGTTCCTCCTCCTTTGCCACCAAAGCCTAAAAACCTTCCTGCTCCTAGAATAGTCAATGGAAGACCAGAGAGGTCAGTCTCTGAAGGCTTGGCTGAGTAAAGAAAGGTCAGGGTTCGGTAAGGGAAGGGTTTTGCAAGGTCTCAGATAGCTGTTTCTCACTGTGGTCATGAAGCCATGGTTTCCCCTTTTTGTAATGGATCTTCAAGGTTAGAAGCAAGACTGTGAAGCCAGAGTTGAACAGCTGAGACTTTGTAAGAAATGGCCGCTTATTAATTTCAACAACAGTTGGTGGCTTCCATGTCAGTGGGGCAGTGAATCCACTCCAGGGTTCAATCCACATTTTAAAGGAGCTATCTAATGTGTTGAATCTGAAACCCTCTGAAGAGGTTTAGCACTTTATATAGCAGTTTAATATCTGGACTAATAGACTCATCTCCTCCACAAACACAGAAGCCACCAGGTGCCCCTGGTTCAATTCCAGGCATTTTAGAAGGAGTTTGTGCATTTTAAAATCACATTTTAATACAAGGTGCTCACTAGCTGAGAAGGCTTTAAAAAGAATTAAGATATATATTTTTAAAAGATAGATCCAGCACTTTGTATTTACTGGTTACATTTCTGGCACCCCTTTCCTCTTTTGCAAGCTCAAGGCTGTTTAGAGAATATGTAGGACCAGAAATGAACATTCATATGAATCAGAGATGGGCTTGGTTGGACCCATGCCTCTGAGGGGGGATCCATTAGCAACATCTGAAGCCCCTTGGGCATATGGCTGCTCCCTGTTGCTGCTTAGTAGACTTATCTGGGTGAACAAACAAATAGCAAAGGCATATTGGCATTGACGTGCCTCACATACTTGTTTGTGTCCCAATGATGTAGGCAAACAAAGGCTCCTTGGCTACTACAGGATGAAGAATGAGATTGTCAAAAATGGGCATCTTGTCCAAGGACCCTCCAAAACCCACAGCCTGCACTGCTATGAATGAATATAATTTATTATGAAAAAGTAGTGTGTCTTTTGTGCAAGCAGTCCAATCTGAGTTAACTTGCTTGTCCTTGCATTCATATAGTATGCAAATCCAGGACAAATCCAGGACAAATTGTCCATTTTCTCTTTTTTATTTACTTCCTTATTTCTTGAGCAATTGGTATACTTATTTTTTTACTATTGTGTATCTTTTTTGCTGTTGTTATTGTTGTCACATACATGCTTTTTCCACATTTATACAATCTCTCTTTCCTATGAAGTTGCTTAATCTTTCCTCCTTACATACATTTCTTTACTTCTCTGTAAATGTATCTGTTCACGATACCTGTCTTCAATAATATTAATGATAATTTTAAAGTATAACTGTCTCTATGACCCAAATTAGTGTTCATTCAGAATCTTTATAAATGTTTCTAACTGGATGTAAGGTAATTTTTCTAAACATTTTATTGCTTTATGCTGGCTGTATGCCATAATAAAATTCATTCATTCAGAATCTTTCGACACTTTTTTCTCCCATTTTTGAGATAGAAACTTTATTACTTTATTCCAGTCTTTTGTAAATTCCTTTGGTTCTTTGTTAAATCTTCTGGTTAGTTTGGCCATTTCCAACATGTCTAGCAGCTTCATACTGTACTCCAATCTTCTATCTTAGGTGTCAATTCCGATTTCCACAGTCTTGCATATACCATTCTGGCTGCTGATATCATATAGAAGATTATTCTCCCCATAGTTTTTCTCTGTATTCTCATCTATCATGTTCAGTAAAAATGTCTCTGTTTTAAACTGTGTATTTACTTGTACATCCAGGGCAAATTGTAAAATTGGTAAACCACCAATTCCTTTGCCTTCACAGAAAACAGGGAATACGGAGAACGGTCTCCAGTTCTACTCAGGAAGCTATTGTTCAGTGGTTCAAAGAAGAGCAGCTCCCCATCCGAGCTGGCTTTGAGAAATCAATGGATAGCATAGCACCTTGGTTCCATGGTGAGTAAACAGCCCCTTGTTGGGATGGAAGATGATGGGACTGTTTTCCAATGTTTTCTTTAAAAAAATAAAGAAAAGAAACATTAACATGAATGTATTAATGTGTAAGAAATGTGAGGCATCAATGAAGCAAACAACAGCAATGATAATAATTGACTTGAAGGCACATAACTACTAACAACATGGCTGTACAGATGAGAAGAAAGGGGCTGCCAGAGGCAGTAACCGCACGGGCGCAGCAACGAACCACTCCAAAAAGGAGCCATGAAATGAAAAGGAGCTGCCTTTGTGCACTGCTGCCGAGGCACCATTGGCACCCTCACATGCAATGATGATGTATGTGTGGCACAGTGCCATTTAGATACTGCGCCACATGTACATCATCATGGCGGCCCCATTGTGAATGGGGGCAAGCCATGATGGCGTCAGCAGTGTGAGGTAGGGCTTGGGAGTGTGCGGACACTCCGCTCTTCCGAGCCTTACTTTCAGCCCCAGGCCGCCGCACCAGACCAACGAGATCTATTTGACATCACTACTGTAGGAGATGCAAGCATGTTGAGTGCCTGCCTTTGTTTTTGGAACAGGTATTTTAACCACCAAGGAAGCAGAAGAACTTCTAAGTGGTTTGGCACCAGGAAGTTTTCTGATCCGGGTCAGTCAAAAGATCAAAGGTTATGTTCTTTCACATTTGTCAACAGAAGGATGCAAACACTTCTTGATAGATGCTTCTGGGGACTCCTATAGCTTCCTTGGTGTGGATCAGCTACAGCATTCAACGTTGGCTGACCTGGTTGACTACCACAAGGTGGGTCCCATTGTTGACCTTGTTTCAGCTTATAATATGATTATGCTAAAGAAGTCTTCTGGTAGTAAAATGTTATTTCTGCAGGACTTAAAGTTGGGTGTTCTATAGAAATATAAGGCTGAAGACTGGTGTTACATTTTAAAGCAGCAGGGAGAGTTTGAAGATATCCTCACTGATTTCAGAACAAACATATCCTTCACTGTCCCATGGTTACAAGGTGTGCTCCAAACTACATAGGCAAAATTACTTCTTGTAAGTAAACCATTCATTCATTCTCCTGGCCATGGTTTTGCTGTTAGCAGCAGCTGAAAAGCTGTCTGCCATTTTGTTCTGGAATTACACTGTAGTCAGTGATCCACGGGTACCAGAGGCATTTCACAATGGTTGTTGACTTGTCAATCACTGCCAATAAGTCTGCAACTGAGTGACCAAGAAATTGGCCATGGGAATGCCAGGTAATGAAACCTCCACAACAAGCTAAGCTCTGTAAACCAGTTTTGTCGGTGATCAGATTTAATTGGAGAAAAGATAGACACGGCCAATGTGTGGGATGATGAGGACATGAACCACCTTCCCTATTTACCAAAGAACTTTGCAGTGCTTTTTAAAAATGTTTTAAAAAATATTTGTTGTTGTTGTTGTTGTTGTTAGAGCCACCATAGTGTAGTGGTTTGAGTATCAGAGTAAGACTCTGGAGAACAGGATTTGAATCCCTAGAAAACCATGGAGTGATCTTGGGCAAGTCACACTCTCTGAGCCTCAGAGGAATGCAAAGGGAAATCTCCCCTCAACAGATCTTGCCAAGAAAATCCCATGATAAGGTCGCCATAAATCGGGAACAACTTGAAGGCACAGAACAGTGTTGTTGTTGTTAATAATAATATGAGGTAAAAGATGAAAATGTATGAAAACTAGTCAGTTAGAAGGAGAGTGGGGGGGGGGACACACAGTATAGAAAGGCAAGGTGGATAATGAATCTAACAATTGGTTTGCTACAGGGCTCAATCATATTAATATAGCAATAGTAAGTATATTTCTATACCACTTATCAGTGCACTTAAACACTCTGTGAGCAGTTTACAATGCGTAAGCTAACTGTCCCCAACAAGCTGGGTGTTCGTTTTAGCAACCTTGGAAGGATGCTATGCTGAGTCGAACCTGAGCCCCTGGCTGGGATTGAACTCACAACCTTGTGGTTTGTGAGGGAGTGGGTGAAGTACTGACATTTAACCACTTCACACTGCACTATCATTATTTGTGGTGGTGGGAGACCCTCCCACACCAGCAACAATCCCTCATTCCATACATACAATATATGAACCATGAAGAAAATTTGTTAAAATTCTGAAATTATTCTGCATTTATAAAAAATGCCCACGTTTTCTACTTTTGTTTAATAATAACAACCAGCCTGCATATTCTACAGATTTCTTAAATATATATTTAAAATTTTTAGATCAGTGATTCCCAACCTGTGGGTCAGGACCCCTTTGGGGGTCGAAGGACCCTTTCATGGGGGTCGCCTAAGACCATTGGAAAACACCTATTTAATTACAGTTATGAAGTAGCAAGGGAAATAATTTCATGGTTGGGGGTCACCACAACATAAGGAACTGTATTAAAAGGTCGTGGCATTAGGAAGGTTGGGAACCACTGGTTTAGATCATTAATAAAAGGATGACTCTGTCAATGTCTTTATTTTTTAAAACTGTACTAGACCAACGTCCCTTCAAACACTAGATCAATTAACTTCAAAGTTTCCCACATACCCAGCCTGTTATATTGTAAAGTCATGAATTAGCCCCTCAAAAGCAATCTCACATGCAAGTTTATACTCAAGCTTAACAGTTGCCCCATTGTAAAAAGGCTATAATTTTGGATAAGTGCTGGCTTATTGAAGTGTCTTTCATCTTCTACCACAGTCACAGACTGCAAGTGCTAAAAATCTGCAGGGCTAGGTACGCTTCACTGAAAATTAGCTGTAGTTTTTATTTAATCTTATTTAATAGTATAACTGGAAGACATTTGCATTCTTTTCCAAAACTAGACTTGAAAATATTTTTTCAGGTGCAACGTTTCAGAAGGAAAATTCTCAGAAAGATCTGTGGGAAGGAGACATTTAAGAAGCTTCTTCCTATTCCTCAGGCTATACTGAAATACTTTAGGAGTGAGGGGAATGTAGTTCAAATGCTCTGGGTGCTTTGAATCTGTCCTCTGAAGTACAGGTGACATTGCACTGAGATTGTGTTGTTGTTATTGTTGTGCCTTCAAGTCATTTCCAACTTATTGCAACCCTAAGATGACCCTATCATAGAGTTTGCTGGGGCTGACAGTGCATGACACACGTAAGGTCATCCAGTTTCTATAGCAGAGCGGGGAACTGAACTCTGTTCCCCAGAGTAGTCAAGCTCTCAAACCACTACACCATGCTGGCTCCTATGGGTGAATTAGACTATTTGTAAACTATGAGTCTGTAAATCCTACCAGCAGCAGGCAACAGCAGCGTTTGCTCCCACCGCCTTAGGGTGTTTTGCTTTGCCCTTTCTGCCACTCATCTGTCCTTCCTGCCTATATACACGGAGCTCTGGAACTTGCTGTTCTTACGATATATGATAGGTCATATCAAAGAGAAGAAAATACATCTCTCTGTGGCTGCATCCACACCACAGGAATAATCCAATTTGACACCACTTTAATTGCAGCTGCATCCACACAGCAGCAATAATTCAGTTTGACACCACTTTAGCTGCTATGGCTCAATGCTGTGGAATTCTAAAAATGTAGCTTGTTTTGGCACCAGAGCTCTCTGACAGAGAAAGCTCAATGTCTCACAAAACTAAAATTCTCAGAATTCCATATCATTGAGCCACGACAGTTAAAGTGGAGTCAAACTGGATTATATCTCTCCAGAGCGGATGCAGCCTGTGTTTCAGTCTCACTGGTTTAACTGTATAAGTGTTGTAGAGAAGGACCTTAAGTTGGAGCTGGACAGAAAGCCCCAAAGTTCAGGCTGTTGTTATGGAATCTGAGATTTCTCTAACACTGCTTCTGATGCGCTGGACAATAAATTACATACATTTGAGAGGGAATTTCTATGAATATCTTCAGGCAAGGTCTACCATTTATGTTTAGTTTTTTCTCATAGTAATGGGAACTGCAACCTAAGGTGGGTCCACCAGGCCATTTGAACTTCCAGGCCTTCGTAAAATCTACCCCGAGCAACCAAATGTGGGGGTCCTGATTTGTTGTAATGTTCATGTAGCTCATGTTGCTGAGTTAGGCCTGTTACAGACTGCCAAAATAAAGCTGCTTTGGGTCTCTTTGGAGGTATGCTATTTAAATGATGCATGCATCCTAAGAATCCAGAAGCTGCACCAAAGCTGCACTCCGGTGCTTAGGAATGGAGTGTGACTTTGGCACGACCTCCGGACTCTTAGGACCCATGCATCATTTAAATTGCATACCTCCAAAGAGACCCGAAGCAGCTTTATTTTGGCAGTCTGTAACAGGCCTTAGACTCCATTCAGTGATTGAAGAACCTACCATGAGTGCTTTTTAAAATCTTACCCTAATCGGTACTGTACTTCCATGAACATCTGCATGCTCAGCTTCATTACATGCTTTCATCTTTTGTCTTAAAGATACCAGCTACAATTAAATTAATTAGTCATCTGTAGGAAACCAACTACTCACTGTGAATATATTTTAGTTCTCTGGAAAACAAATTGAGACAAATGAATTCTTACCTGTAGTGGTTTACTTTCTATTAGGATGAGCCCATCACATCTTTGGGGAAGGAACTTCTGCGTTATCCCTGTGGCCAGCGAGGCTTGGAGCCAGATTACCTTGATCTTTTTGAATGAGACCACAAGGAGGTACTTTTCTTGACTGGAAAGTACAAAGTACACAGCCAACACCCTTCAGTTGCTACAGTCGCCTCTTTAATTGTGAACTTGAGATGCCAGTTTATTAACGAAGAGGTAAAGTGTGGATTGATGTTAGCAGCTGCAGGTCTAGAAGCACCCTCAAGATGCAAAGGAAGAGGAAGCAAAATGTTGAAGAAAACAGGAAAAGAATAAAACTACTGTGAAAGACACTGATAGTATTAAGCTTTGCTTAAGCTGGTTCCTGCCCTTCTGTATTCTGTTGTTAAAGGAAGTGATATGGAAAATTTTCAAAGCACAGTTCACATTTCCTGTAAATCAACCTTTTTCATCATGACTCTTTCCAGGTCTGTTAGCCCAATGGTTTGCACTTTGGTCCTCCAGATGTTTTGGACTTCAGCTCCCAGAATCCCTGACTGATGGTGAGGTTGGCTGCAACTTCTGGGACCTGAAGGCCAAAAGCCTGGGAGACCAAAGTTTGGAAACCAGTGTATTAGACTATAGACCCCATCATCCCCAGCCAAGGAACGTTGGGGAACGAGTCCCCAACATTTCCTGTTGCCAGGTTATGGAAGGCTGCCATAAATACTTGAAAGGCTTCTTTTATTGAGGGGAAAGCCCTGCACATACAAACAGCCATGACTGTCTCCATTAGATCAAGTCCTGTGAGAGAGGGAGATCTCTCTTCTCCTTTGAGCCCTTTTTGTAAGTAAGCAGAAGCAAGACATTAGATTCTTCCCCTTACAGGAATTGCCACAATGGCATTTTTTAAAAGGTTAGTGTTGCATTATAGTCTTTTACCTTTAAGCTTTTGGTCCAGGTCTTTGTAAGTTATATTTTTGTGGGACGGTAAGGGATGCATCTGGTGTGGACACCTATACATTTGTGCACATGGAGAATAATATGCCATAGTGCTGGTCTTCCCATTCACCACTCCAAGCTGCCTATCTGGACCAGATAAACATTCCATGCTTCTGAAGCTAATTCAAGACAGTGAAGTCAAATAGATTAATAAACAGTGAAAAATCTTTAGCTACATGTGCTCTTGTAGAATGAGCTAGCGATCTTGAAGCATTGTTCCTTGGTATTAAAATAGAGAGATATAAAAAGGAGGAGGTTGCAATTTGCATTTTTTGTCTGGAAAAAAATGGAAGGTATACTGTATGCTCAGGATCAAATGCTCTCCCTATAAGGGCATAGAGCAAAACCATTGCTTGAACCCCATGGTAGTTGTATTTTAGCTCTTCATTTCAATACTGAGTTTAAGGATCATCTTAGCCTGTTCAAGAAGAAAGAAAACATTAGTTTGCCAAAATAAAGGCACAGTGGCTGAAATGTTGTCAGAGACCATTTGCCTTCTACTCTTCACAGGCTGGTACCCAAGTATCCCAGTGGACTTCCATGTTTTTTAGTAACAGTGTTATCTAATTGTTTGTAAATCAGGATATGCCAGAATATATATATTTGTATTTTAATCTTTCTCTTTATTTAACTGACGGCAACATTTTGAGGTTGTGAACTGATATGCACACTGAAGGGTAAGAAAATCTTTGATCATCAAATAATAAGGTCACAATCAGAGACTGTGAACTTAATAGACAGAGCAATCCAGTACTCCAGTAGAGAAGCAAGATGAATATATAGAAAGGGAGGGCAATATAACAGAAAAGTTATGGTCTTCTATAAGTGGCCAGTCCAAGAGGGGGGAAAAATACAACATTCAGAAAATTTCTAAATAGCACAGAAAATAGCAACTATACGCTCAGGGGGCATTCACGCTTACTTTTTTGTCCCAAGGAGATCCGGATCTCTTCAGTGATGCAGTACCAGATCGATGTTCCCACCATGTTTCCCCGCTCTTGAATCTTTCAGTGCCATTTTAATCCTGTTGCCATTCACACTTAACCCTGTTGCCATTCATATCAATTTAAAATGGAGGTGCCTCCATTTCCAGGAATGAGGCAGTGCGATCTGGATCGATTCAGTAGCGTACTCACACTACCAAAGATCCGGATCATTGCTGCACTTTAAAAAAGATGCACTTAAGGACCCAGTATTGAATACACTGAGTTAAGTGGCTTCTTCCATGCCTCTCCCCCCCCCCCCCCCCCCCCCCCCCCCGCATATGACACTGGGTGCATTCAGGGATAATGGGAACATTGTGGAAATAACCCGGTTTCACACTGGGTTATTTCTGTAGTGTGAATGGGTGCTTAGTGTTGATAACATCATCAGAAGGATATTAAGGGGGTTGTGCTAGTGATGACCGCTCATCCCTCCCCCCTCTCTCTCTGGTCCCATTCCCACAACACAGTTATAGAACTATATTCCCCTTTAACTGCCATGCCAATATCCCATGGAATCCTGAAATTTGCCATTTAGAGAAGAGTAACTAGAATTCTCTGCCACACAACCTTGTATGTAAAGAAAGAAGGAATAGTGCATCCCCTCACCCACACTTAAAACAAATTCACTATGTTTTGGGAGCAGTGGTGGTGTGTTGTAGGCCTGTGGAATGCCCTTTTCAAGACCAGAACTGATTTTAGATTTTGAAAAAAGACCCTCCTGTCTAAAAAACCATCTCCCCCCCCCACCCCACTTCCATGCTCATTCCAAGCCTGAAGATGGATTTTTCATGTGTGTGTATTTAATGGGAGCTGTGGACCTCTTAAAGTAGCCAACCCCTAATTGAGAGAAGGTTAAATTCCTGTTACACCAGAAAACAACAAAAATGCTTCAACATCATGTGGAGACAGAAAGAGAAACATGCTTCCCTCCGCTTGCCTGCCTGGTTTGTTTGTAATGTGATAAAGCTCATGGTCTTGATGAAAAGGCTTTGGCAGTTCCCAGTGCTTATAAGTTTTTCTCCACAAAATATTCTATTTCTGCTAATTCCATATTTACTTAAATCTGCACAGGTTATTTCAATTACATTTCAGTAGATCAATGCTGGATCAGTTCAAAGGCACACTGGGGTTCACTTACAAATCAATGTGAAATCACTTATAAAATTTGTTACTGAAATTCTGTGCTACTTCTCAACAAGTCTTTACAATTAAATGTGAACAAACAAAGGAACATAAAACTCAAAATGCATTGCTGAGACCAAATGAACATGATGCCAGATAGCATTCAAAAATAAGCAACCACATTGCATTTACTTAATTCACAGACATTCTGACAATATGGCTTTTTTTGGTTATGTAATTATAACTCCAAATCCTAATTTTTCTGATGTTCTCTTACATACAGTGAACTCTGATTGTCTCCCCCTCTACCTGGTTAAACTTGCATAGGATAAGAAATTTTGAAACTTCACCAGACATCCTTAAGACTATACCTACAGAAAGTTTGATTTCAACATCTTTGAAGTGCATCCTAGTTACCTTAAATGCTCAGCTCTAACAAGAGACATCTACTATCAGCTGATGTGCAAGACAAATTTGTACACTTGATACAGATCATGTGCATTATAGTGCTCATCTAACCCACAATTGAACTGGATGGGTGACTCCAAGCCAGATGCAGATCCAAGGCCCCAGATGAATCAGGATTGTCATGAATAACAACATAAGCATTCTCCAAAGACCTGATTATGAGCAGAATGATATCCACTTGATAAAATATAAAGCTTTACAGAATA
This sequence comes from Sceloporus undulatus, assembly GCF_019175285.1. Classification (NCBI taxonomy): domain Eukaryota; kingdom Metazoa; phylum Chordata; class Lepidosauria; order Squamata; family Phrynosomatidae; genus Sceloporus; species Sceloporus undulatus. The sequence continues at coordinate 78,682,116 of NC_056527.1, read as the reverse complement.
CTGTAATATGTCATCCCAAGCTGAAAACCCGTCTTGTCTGTATTTCCAGAATCATAAATTGACAAAAACAAAAGGGTGTCCTCTAGCCCTGATGCTGTGGTGTGGCATGAAGGAAAGTCTGAGAAAAGGCTACAATGGAGCCATGCAATCAATGGCAAGAATCAGAATCAGAAGTGTGGCTTTGAGATTTACAGTTTTCATCTCTGAGTTAAGACACTTTTTGGTTTCATGTTTTCTTACTGCTTGCTTTCTGTTTGCGTCGATGAGCCTCAATCTCCCGTCTGAAGACCAGCATCCCTAACTGGCCATGCGAAGCTTCATTCATGGCTTTGGACTGAATGCACATCTTGTACTGTTCAGGAGTCAGCTCATCTAAGCAATGCTTTTCATGCCAGAGGTGGAAAAGGCCACGGACAGGTGTCCTGATCACAATGAGGTTGCTGTGAAGGTATTTACGATACAGATGTACATCCTCTCCTCCCCATCCTTTTATATCGAGATCAAATCCTCCTAAAAAGAAGAGAGAGAGTATAAATGTCATTAGTGACAAGCTGGATAATTTCCCTTTACTTGCCCCTCATATAATATACTAATGATTCCAGAACATTTATAATACATAGCATCCATGTAGTACACAGATATGGGAGGATGTAGACACAAGGAAAATTGAGGGTAGCATGGAAATTTCCTTAAACTAAGTCATTAGTTCATCTTCCTAGTATCATTAATACAGTAACTCTTTGAGAGGGTTCTTTCCTAACTCTGCCTGGAGATGCCTGGGATTGAACCAGGTGCCTTTTGCATGCTAATAGTCAATTCATTATTATGGGCTTCTAGGATATTATTCTCAAATTAGAACGTTAGTATCAGCTAAGCAAATAAAGGGTGTACTAGGAAAAAATTATATATTATTAACAGAATAACACCAATAATGTAAATTATATCAACAATAACAACAAAGAAATTTAGTCCAGGAGGATATGAGTCTTGGAAATGAAGAATGAATCTTGCAAAACCTGAGTTTATAACCTAAGAAGATTTTAAAAATAAATTTATGTTTACATGGTGAACCTAACATCTAAAAGATAAAGGGGCGAAGCAGATGGGGCAAAAGGAGTGGCCAGAGGCTGCTTCCATCTCAATCGCTCCAGGACCGTAGTGATCGGACACCACAATCCTGAAAGGACCTTTTTGCCACTTTTTACTGCTCCTTTTTCCAGTGGCTTTGGGCCATGTTAGCCGGCCTAAGAGCAACTTCTGGCCACTTTGGGAGTGTGCACTGTATAAACGTCATGCCCTCGAAGTGTCTGGAAGCCACTTTATTTGGCCCATCTGCTTCAGTCCTAAGTCATATATATCCAGGTAAAATGATCCAATGTGATATAGTGGTTTGAGTACTGGACAGTGGTTCTGGAGACCAGGGTTAAATTCCACACTCAGTCATGAAACTCATTGGTTGACCTTGGGCAAGTTACATGCTCTCAGCCTCAGGGGAAGCAATGGCACACCTCCTCTGAACAAATCTTGCCAAGAATATCCCATGATAGGGTTGCCATAAGTCGGAATGGCTTGAAAGCACACCAAAACAAATAAAAAGATTATATATATTGGAAATATTAGTACAAACATATAGCTTCGAATACAATTTCACAACTAAATTGGGCTTCAGAGGAATTAAAAGCTCTAGGGAGAAGCTTCAAGTATGCCAAAAAAGACGAGAGATTTGGCACAATGGGAACAACTTTTGGAAAATTTAATACAAGCAGAATTTCTTACCAATATTGATATAATCAGAGCGGTATTGGCATGTCATTCCAAAACCAAAATCTCTCCAAAATCCTGTCTCCTTTCTTATAACCTGGAAGAAACAAAGGTATCTTTATCTGTGAATATAAAGAGAGTTTGCTCAGGTAAAGTATAAAGTGTCTACATATTTTCATAGCTCAGAGATAAACAATGAAATTTAACGATGTAAGTGCTAATTGCACAATTTCTCCTTTGAGGTCTAGTTTGTAAATTTGCTAATTAACAATACTCAATATCAAAGTATGGAACTAACTTATTAACTAGTTAAAACTAGTTAAATTTACATATATGCACAATTTCTCCAAAACCTTTTTGGACACTGAGGCCAGGGCAACATATTCATTTGAGGCCCCTGACGTCTGACTCCTTTCCCATTAAGTTTATGCAGCTCAGGTTACAGGTATTTGGAAGAAATTAGTTGGCAATAATGCAGCAATGATAATGTTGATGTGGCTCTCCTTATGTATGAGTTGTTGCTGTTGTAATTTGCCATTAAATCATTTCTACTTATGACAACCATATGAATTGGAAACCTCCATGAGCATCAAACAGCCCTGCTCAGGTCTTGCTAACTAAGGGCCATGGGTTACGTATTTATTTTACTTATTTATTTACTTAATATCTATGCTGCCTTTCTCCCAGAAAGGGACCCAAGGCGGCTAAAAAACAAAACATCACAATAAAATTTTAAAACAATTAAAATCCTCTATTTAAGACAATACAAAGTTAACATTAAACATACAACATTAACAACATCCTTTTGGCCCATCTGTTCCGGGTCCAAGTCACTTTGTAATAGTACTTTGTCGTACTTTGGCCACATCATGAGATTGCACAACTCATTGGGGAAAAAAATAATGCTAGGAAAGGTGGAGGAAAGAAGAAAGAGAGGAAGGGAGCATACTAGATGGATGGACTCTATAAAAGAGGTCATGGGTATGAATTTGCAGGAACTGAGAATAGCAGTGGAAGACAGCAAGTCTTGGAGATGTCTCATCTACAGGGTCCCCATGGGTCAAGAGCGATTCGAGGGTGGATAACAACCACAACAAAAGCCCACTATTAGTATTGCAAATTAGAAGTAAGTTTGAGGCTTAGGGTTTGTCTCACACAAGTCACATCTAATTCTCTATTTATTTTCAAATGAAATTTCCCGGGATCTTTTGAACTCTAAATTAATGCATTGTGGGTGGAAATGGACTAATCAACACAAACTTTGCATTAAGGATGTTAAGAATACTTGCAGATTTTCCTGCCTACGATAAGCACAAGTATCTCAACACACTGGACGCTTCACTTAAATAATGGTTAGCTCATGCAAGATTGTTCATGCCTCAAGACATTATTGAAAAATGAGCAATTTGCACAAAATGTGTTATTTTCTGAGCAAAATATTTGTTTTAAAAATCATTTGGGGAAAAACATAGTTAAATATGAAAAATCACTGAAAAGTGTGCAAAACTCTTGTAATCTATTCTAGCATGGACAAAACATTTGTTAGCCTTCATTATTCCATGCATCTCTGTTTTGAATAGGATAATACACCCACTCACACCTTTATACACTGACCCACACTCACATCCATGTATGTGCATGACCCTTCAGGAGCAAGCAATTCAAGGTGGCCAACAACATTATGAAAATTAAAGATACAGGGCCGAATCCTGTTTGTGATATACATTTGCTTTATGTGTTCCTGTTTTGAATGGCATAAAAGGGACTATTTTTCCAGCCGATGGCAAAACATGTCCAAAATCTCCAAACCTTCTGCTGCTACTGTGGAGGGGAAGCAGGGAGGGAGGCAAGTGAGCAGTGGGGACTGCCTCTTGTTCCCAATTCAATTCACAAGAGAAAAAAACAAAGGAGATCAGAGCAATGCCTAATGGACCTCTGCTGATGGCCAATAAAATACATGAATTAAATCTATTTGAAACATTTTTTTTTTTGCAGTTGGGTGTTCCAAGTGGACACTCCTTGAGAGATATTGGAAATGCAACAATACTCATCAGTTAGCAAGTTAAATATGTTTTTTTTTTCAAGAGTGCAGTAGTAATAGGGTTATATAGGTCCAAGACAGATGGGTGGGAAGCGCCATCATGGAGCTGATTCTAGGGCTCGGGAGCATGCAGCAACCGCACACTCCCCAGCCCCAGATCATGCCATATCTGGAAGTGCACTTGTGAACATGACTGGATATATATGTCTTTTCTATTCAGTTTCAAAACTACAAAATAAAGCCATTTACTTACCAGTTGCTGTTCTAAGGGTGGGATGGAATTATGATGTCCATAAATTAGACCTGGGTTATACTGACTGAAAAGAACTGGGTAGAATACTTTCTTTCCTATGGAGAGGAGGGAAGAGGATTGAACATACTTGGTTGTTTAGTTTACAGACAAGTGTTCTGCTCTTGAATGTGTTGAACTTAGTTTTCAGCACAGTGAGCTTTTAGCAGGGTGTAATTGAAAGCAGAGAAAGAATGTGAAATAGACTAATTGTTGCTACCATCCTTGCTTTTAATTAACGTCATCATAAGGAGAAAGTTCGGAGGAAGTGTGCACCTTCCACCTTGATCCATAATGAGCTTGATCTGCATTTTAAGATACCTGATAACCAGGGCTTTTTAGCAGGCTTAGTCTTAGTACCTTGTATCCTACAGCAGCTGTCCTAACAGGGCTCTCTATCAGATCTACTTACCTAGGCTCTCCACATCAGACAGATGGATCCATGAATCTCCAAGTGAACAATTTTTTAAAGTATTGGTTTAAAATAACGTTATAGCCAATCACATCATTGAAAATTCCCAAGCCCAGTATTCAAAAGCAATGATGTTAGTGCTACTGAATCACTGAGCAGTTTCAAAGATGAAGTCAGAGGAGTGTTTATTATAACACAAGAAAAACAGAAAAGGATAACACCACATACAAACCATAGAAACAAAGATGCAAACTGCCAAAGATGATGAAGAGAATGGTAAGTTATGTAGTCTGTTGACTAGAATCTAAATTCTATTTTTGCCTACTTTCCATCTTTTGACTTTGACATAGATGCTGCATACAAAGGGTGAGAGTGGCTCTAACTTTCCTATATCCTTTTTCAGGGCTGAAATTCTCATGCTCCCCTATTGTGTGATTGTGTCTTCCCTTATTGTTAACTCAAGTTCTTCCATGGGAATTTTCCTTCTTTTTGGGGTCTTGGACTTCTAAGGAGCTTTGAATTCTGGTGCTGGAAAAGCCTATGTGATTATGATCCATGCCCATTCTCGAATGAACTGTCTTAGGCTGTATATGCACTGAAGAACTGATGCAGTTTGACACCACTTTAACTGCCATGGCTCAATGCTATGGAATTCTGGAATGTGTAGTTTTGTGAGATACTTCGCCTTCTGTGTCAGAGAGCTTTGGTGTCACAACAAACCACAACTCCCAATATTCCATAGGATGGACTGTGATGGACCATGACAGTTAAAGTGGTGTCAAACTGCATTACATTAGCAGTATGACAGCAGCCTTGGTGTTCTTTGTTGCTTTTTCTTCCAGAGTACTTAGTCATTCAAAAGGACAGTTATCTGCAAGCAGTAGTTTAAAAGTACTAGCAGTTTAGTAGTAATTTAAAAGATGTGTTCCATACCCTTGTCTACAGAAGTCCCTAGTGCACCTCAGATACTTGGCTCTTGCTGCTTACCCCATCGTATTTGACTCTATAGAAAGATCTGTTGTGTCTCTGCATCTAGTGGTGCCTTTATATCTGGTGTGTTGTGTCCTGTGCCTAAGGCACATTTGGCATGCTCCTGTAGTATTATTGAATGATAGTAGAATTGCCATAGATACTGGGATGAGTTCAAGTTGTTGTTCTGTTTAAATAATACCATTTTGTTCTCAGCACTGCTGTTGAGTTGTTTTCAGCTTTGCCGTTGAGGGTACATACAAGCCCAACTATACTAGGCTGACATTGCTCAGATATTAGTGGTCACTTGTGCAGCTAGAAAAATGCAAATTGTTCTTCCCATATGTCACTACAAAGCTCTAAATCTAAGGACAACTATACCTGGTTGTGTGTTTAGTCTGCATGTGTTGAGGAACTCTGCTGTGAAGTATATATCCACATCACAGAAAAAGAGAACAACATTGCTTCCTTTCCAAAATCGGGCCCCCACATCCAGACCTTTGCCTCTTGAGAATTCTTCATCCAGCTGGATAAAAGTGTAATTCCTGAAGTTGGCTGATCTAGGTGGAATAACACTACAGTTTTATTCAGCTGCTTTGTCTTAAAAAAAAGATTAATTAGATATGCATCAAGCTAATTTACTATGATTAAAGGAAGGTCTTTGGGCACCATAAAGACTTAAAGAAATAATCACCACTGAGTTCATTAGTCCTTACTTCCAGATAATTGCATATAGGATTGCAGTCTTAATATCACTAAAATAGGAATAGGTTAACTGCTGCCTTTTGTGCTGTACTGTAATCACTATACTGTATGCAAAGGCATCTTGCAGCACCTTTGAGACTAACAGTGCAAAAAATTGGTAGCATGAGCTTTTGGACACTTGGTTTACTTAGGCTAGGCTACTGATGTGTTCTAAATTTATGAAGCAAGAATTATATTCAGGGTCTTTTGAATATATGTCAACTGACTTGAGTATTTACTCTTATGCAAGAATGTATTCTTGAGTATGTACTCTTATGCAAACTTTGCTGGATTATTTTACCTAGTTTGGCATTCATTACAGTTGTCATGACTTCTTAGAAGTCAAAATACCAATGGCCATTGCTCTGTCCTCGGAGGAAGAGAAGACCAGGTAGGCACAGATCCATTGTGCCTAGGACCAGCAACTGATGAAAGGCCATTGCAGTGACCTCCAAAGGAGAGAACAGCAGCCAACATCTGCTGAAATTAATCCTCCCACCAACTGCCATCCCCTTTTCCTTGTATGTATGTCTTTTTAGATTGTAAAGGGGAACTGTTAAATTAACAAATCTAAACTGCTTATGTAAAGGCAGTTACGTAGTGTAAATTACACTGGTGGCGCTAAATAAATAAACGTTTGGTGAGGACACTGACATCCTTAGCCATCATCATAAAATTATTGATCACTAAATAAATAGAGAGACACAGTGTGGTGTAGTGGTTTGAGTGCTGGACTAGGTTTGAATCCCCAGTCAGCCAAGGAGGGCAGGGAACCATCTATTATCCCCTCTGTTGTAAACCGCTCGGATTCCCAGTGATTGGGCGGTATATAAATAAAACCTATTATTATTATTATTATTATTATTATTATTATTATTATTATTATTATTATTATTATCCTACTGCGTGAGCTTCAGCAAGTCACTCTCACTCAGCCTCAGAAGAAGGCAACAGCAAACCCTCTCTGAAAAAGTCTTGCCAAGAAAACCACATGATAGCTTCACTGTAGGGTCCCTATAAGTCAGAAATGACTTGAAGGCAGACAACAAAGTAATTAGAATGATCCAACTCTATGACTCTATGACTGTGATTCCATAATAGTGTTAATATAGGGTTTGTTGTTGGCTTACTAATCCTAGCTTGTTTGAGCATGCTTAACTAGAATTCTGTGTTCAGACATCACAAGTAATTGTCGCCTATCTGGTCCTTTTATTCATGTAACAGAAAGCCTGAAGCAGGAATTATTAGCAAAAAGCTAATTCACATTATGGTTTATTAAGCCAGAATTCCCAGGTTGTCATTATGTACGAATATGGCACCTAAATGGGGTTTGATGTGTTTTTTGGATTCCTTATGGAAATTAAGAGGATAAGTTCTAACACAAAATATAACATGAACATTCATGTGCACTGAACATTTGATCGCTCTTTTGATGCATGAGTAAACTGTTTTAAAAGTTATTATTAAGGAAAAATCAAGATCCATTGATATGTCTATTATAAGTGACACAATTCAATTATATTCATTAGTGATTTTTCTAAATAGATTAAAAACTACCCAATTCCACAACCTACTACTGGGAAAACATAGGCAGCTAACAAATATTTTTCCTTTGATTCCTCAAAAGCAAAAGCATAAAAACAGACGTTATTCTTACCTAGATGTATTTTCCAGCATTTCTTTGACCTCTGTCATTTGGTCTTTCCCAAAGTAAACTACAGTTAGGTGAATTCTTCTGTCTTGTTGTATTCCCATTTCCCTGGAAAAGATATTAACAGATTAGCCTGCTTCCCACCAAAATTTCACAGAAATATTAATACTTTTGTGTGGCTGTAGCTCTAGTGTACTCTCACCAAGAATCTATGCTCCTGAACTTCCAGTGGTCTGATATTTAAATCCCCAAGGTCCCTAAAGTGCCTGTCTACACTACATATTGATTTAATCTTCATTCTCTCTCTTTTCATGGTACCTGGGCACTTTCTAACTACAAATCCCAGGATTTTTATGACGGAGCTATGACAATTAAAATGGTATGAAACTAATATAATATACAGGTTGAGTCGCCCTTATCCGGAATACCAAAATTCAAAATACTCCGAAAACCCGAAACTTTTCATGGGTGGCTGAGATAATGATACCTTTACTTTCTGATGATTCAGTGTACACAAACTTTGTTTCATGCGCAAAATTAGTAAAAATATTACCTTCAGGCTATGTGTATAAGGTGTATCTGTAACATAAATGGGTTTTTGGTTGTTGTTGTTTAAATTTGTGTCCCATCTCCACAATATAGGCAAACACAGGTATCCAAAATCCCCCCCAAAATCCAAAATCCGAAACACTTCTGCTCCCAAGCATTTTTGATATGGGAGACTCAACCTGTAATATAACATAACTGATATTGGATGCTGATACCCATTAAGTTGTAGGTGTTACATATGTTCATACTAAACAATATATTAGCCTGCACTTTGAAACTGCTTTTTTCAGCACAGTTTAAACATCTGTTTGTTCTAGTATATGCTTTCTCTCAACTCACATTTTGTACAGAAAGGTCTATTGTCTTGTAACTGGCTTCTTGTATTTGACTTAATTTGCAGTTTTGATTACTAAAGCATGCAGCTCTATGAAAGGTCCTTTCCTACATGCTAACAGCAAGGAATATGCATTTCTCTTAACATTTAGTTTGATTTTTACAACTAGGAACTAGTTTGTGACTCAGACTAGAAACATTTGAGTTTGTTAGTGGCTGTCTTATGATGAACTATTAATGTAGAAGTTATCAGCTTCTGTCAGACAAGCAATTTAGTATCCTCAGATGCTGGACTGATGCCATTTAGACTGGCTATGGAATCCTCCTGAGCAAGAAGGACTATAACAACCAGATCTTCCTGAGCAGTGGAACAGAGAACAGGAAAAGACCAAACACAAACAGCAATAGAGTGTACATAAATGCAAGGGGCAATAACCTGCTGCTCTTGTATCTGTGCATTTTTCCTTGTTCGAAAACTGCATTGAATCCAGAAGAACTTGGGTGTTCAGAAATAATCCAACTCTATAAATGATTTTGCTAGGAAAAAAACCTTTAACTCAGTTATAGACAAGTCACAGCACCAGGAAAAAAAAATGAGTCAGGATGGAATGGATGAAGCAACATTCATTTCTAGAGGTGCCAGCTTTCTCTCACAAATGAGAGTTATCACAGAAAAAAATTTGTGTGTTTCTAATTCACGTTGCTTTTCTAACGTATTTCCAATTAGTAATTGTTTCTAATGGATCAATTTACAGGTTAATTTTTAATGTCTAATTTAATTGGGCAAGTTGTTTTCCTTCAAGTAACTTCCAGCAAAAGGCAGAAGAAGAAGGGCATTTGCCTCTTTCTCTCTTCTCTGGTGCAGCCCATGTGTCTGGACATGAGCTCACATCTCAATGGCATCTGATTTCAGCATGTCCAGGGGTGGCTTCTTCTGAGATGGAGGTATGTCTATGGTGGCCATTGCCTCATAGTGAACCAGAGGACAGATCCATTTGGTTCATTATTTTCTATGTTAACTGGAAGTAGTTTTCCAGGGCTCTAGAAAGGAATCTTTCCCAGCTTGCTCCACCTGGGCTGAACTCTGAGTTTGGATGTATTTTCAGACGTTATTCCCTTCCATTACTCATTGTAGTGTTTGAAATCTACCCCTTGACTTGTTTGTTGCTCATTATTTCTATTAGTTTAAAAAAAAGGCCCTTGGATTGAGAAAAATTGAAAAAGGGTGCCACTGCATCTTCCTATACAATGTCTGTTAAGGAATATTTATTGATGTGAAATGCCCTCAAGTCAATCACAACTCATGGAGACCCTATAGATGAGACATCTCCAACACCCCCTGTCCTCCACTGCCCTGCTTCATTCCTGCAACCTCCTTAATGGAGTCCATCCACCTGGTATGTGGCCTTCATCTTGTCCTACTTTCCTCCACCTTTCCCAGCACTTTTGTCTTTTCTAATGAGTCCTTCCTTCCCATGATGTGTCCAAAGTACGACAGCCTCACTTTGGTCATCTTGGCTTCCAGGGAGGTTTCCGGCTTGATGACCCATCTGTTTGTCCTTTTGGCTGTCCATGGAATCCTCAGCACTCTTCTCCAGCATCACTTCTCAAATGCATGGATTTTCTTCCTATCTTCTTTCTTAACTGTCCAGCTCTCACATCCATACATGGCAATAGGGAATATAATGGCTTGTATGATTCTAACTTTTGTGCTCGGTTATATATCTTTGCATTTTAGAATCTTTTCTAATTCTTTCATAGCCACCTTCCCCATTCTTAAGCTTCTGATTTTCTGACTGCAGTCCCCATTTCTATCAATGTTTGACCCAGGTATGGGAATTCTTTTACTATTTCTATTTCTTCATTGTCTAGTTTGAACTTGTGAAAGTCCTCGGTGGTCATTATTTTTGTGTTCTTTATGTTCAACATTAAACCTGCCTTTGCACTTTCTTATTTGATCTTCCTTAGTAGATGTAGGAATGTACAACAGTATAATCAAGGGTTATACAGGCTGAGTTTCTCTTATCTATAATCCCAAAATACAAAATACTCCAAAAATCAAAAGTTTTTTCATGAGTGGCTGAGATAGTGATACTTTTGCTTTCTTTGGTTCACTGTACACAAACTTAGTTTCATGCACAAAATTATTTTTAAAATATTGTATCAAATTATCTCCATGCTATGTGTATAAAGTGTATATGAATTCAGACAGATACCCATGTTAGTCTGTAATATAAATAGAACAGAATAGAATAATTCTTTATTATTGACCAGCACAAGGGAGTGGGGTACATTCGATTAAGGCATAAGAATAAAATATACATCTCTTTAAACATAAAATTGATATATAAAAATATTAAATTATTATTATTATTATTATTATTATTATTATTATTTTAAAAAGCATTAAAAGTAGTATATAGAGCATCTTAACCATCTGGAATATCAGTATGCAAAGGGATCTTGCAGCACCTTTCACACTGTGTGAAAGAAGAAGTTTTAACATGATCTTTTGTAGACTCAACCACAAAAGCTCATACTACAACTTCTTTCACACAGTCTTAAAGGTGCTGCAAGATCCCTTTACAAGTTGTATAAGAAACATAAATGAATTTTGTGTAAACTTGCATCTCATCTCCAAGATATATCATTATTGGAATACAAGTATTAAAAAAAAAACCACCCCAAAATCCAAAACATTTCTGGTCCCAAGCATTTCAGATAAGGGAAACTAAACCAGTGCCAATATATGTATATGTTGCCTGGCTAAAAACAACTGTTGGGAGTAAACAGTAGACCTTATTCATTGCACCAATAAAGTAACATTATTCCAATTTTGCACTTGAAATATAACTTTTCACACCCTCATTCTCTCTCAAAATAAGGAGTCATAGGCCCCATACATACCTCGGGTCACTTTGGAGGTATGCTGTTTAAGTGATGCATGCATCCTAAGAGTCTGGAAGCTGTGGCAAAGCTGCGCTCCAGTCCTTAAGATTAGGTTGTGGCTTTGGCGTGGCTTCTGTACTCTTAGAATGCATGCATAATTTAAACAGCATACCTCCAAAGTGACCTGAAGCAGTATTATTTTGGCCTGTCTGTATTGGGCCATAGTTAATCCAGTTGGTTGGCATGTATTACTGCCAAGATCTTGTTGACCCTCTATTACTTAGTTATGGAATAGGTCCTCTAAAACCTGGAAGGAAAAAATACTAACAGAAGTATAAATAAATAAAAGAAAGAAGGAAAAAAGATCCACTGCCTTCATGGATCACATCCTGCATGCCTCTGTTTGTGTCCTGCTTGTATATTTGTAAGTAAAGCAAATATTACAAAATAAAACTGCAGCAATCTCTTTTTCAAAATTCACAAATCTGGTTTGCTTTGCCCCCAGACTGCTCACTGCTTAAGGGAATAAAACACGTGCAGCTGTACCAACCTAAAGTTTTCCATAAACTGCCGAAACTTGTTAGCTCTTTTTGCCAGTGGAACTATGATATTAATGAGGGTGTGGGCCATATTGAGGTTTTCATTCTTAACTTTCATGATGGGGCCAAATGGTCTGAAGAGAACAATTCGCTTGAATTCATATCCTTTGTCTCCTTTGAATGTCAGTTCATACAGAGTGCCTTTATCTCTCTCTGTTCGGTGAATGCCTGTTAAAAAAACAGAGAAAAATCAACAATTAGCAAGAAGTGCCTAAACAGAGTAAACGTGGCTTTTTAGCTACAAGGGGAACAAGTCCAGTGGTGTTGGGGACTCAAAAGTAAGGAGAGGTTAAGATAGAAGTAAGGAATATTAACAACCTAAGACATGCAGATGCCACAAAACTAATAGTTGAAACTAACAAAGACCTGGAACAATAACTAAAGAAGGTCAAGGAGGAAGATGCCAAGGTTGGATTAATGCTGAACATTTAAAATAATGACTATCAAAGATCTACAAGAATTCACCCTAGACAATGAGACAATTGAAATAGTTACAGAGATCCCATATCTGGGTTCAAATATTGAACAGAACGGAAACTGCGCTCAAGAAATCAGAAGAAGACTAGGACTGGGAAGGGCAGCTATGAAGGAAATGGACAGGATGATAAAGTGTAAAGACATAACTGAACACTAAAGAAAGGATAGCCCAAGCCATTGCATTCCCCATCACAATGTACAGATGCAAGAACTGGACAGTGAAAAAGGCTGATAGAAAAAATATCAACTCATTTGAGATGTGGTTTTTTTTATCTCCCCCCCCCCTTGGATGACCATGGATGACCCAGAAGACAATCAAATGGGTTCTAGAATAGATCAAGCCCACACTCTCCCTGGAAATAAGGATGACTAAATTGAGGCTGTCGTACTTTGGCCACATCATGAGGAAAAATTAATTGTTTGAAAAAGCAATGATGCTTGGAAAGGCGAAAGGTAATAGAAAGTGCTAGATGGCTAGACTCGATCAGGGAGACCAAGGCCCTGGGCCTGCAGGACCTGAGAAGAGATCTTGAGGACAGGGCATCTTGGCGAGGTCTCATCCACAGTGTTGCCATGAGTCAAAGTCAACTCAAGGGCAGGTAACAAGAAGAGCCTTCCCTCATGAATACAAAGAGTGAACTGTAGGTACAGTTCTAGTGCTCTGATATAGAAAAGAATTCAGTCATTTGGTTCAAGCATGAGCCATTCCAAGGCACACCAATGCACAACCCATTCCAAAGTGACTCCAAAAAATACATACCTTCTATGAAATCAGAGGGGGAGTATGTCCTACGGTTTGTATCACTGCTGCTTGCTAGACTGTTTAAAGTCTCCAGACCCAGCTCAATAGCTTCCACCAACTCATCCCGCTTGTCCTTCCGCACTGGCTTCTCCTCAGGGTGACGTGTAAGGCCCATTTCCAGCTGATATACTTTCTGCAAGGTGAAGCTCTCAAAGGGCAGTGCCGCATATTCAGTCGGCAGCTTGACACCAGTGTGTATCTCTGCTTTGTCCATTTGGGAATGCAGGAATTGCAAGAGAGCATTCTGGAGCTTCTCTGCATTCCCTTGGTCTATTCCCACTCCCAGAGAGTCAGTGCTGTGCCCTTGTATGTTCTTCAGCTGCTTACTCCTCTCCTGGAGCTCATCCTTCAGCTCAGCAATTTGCCTCTTCAGACTGTTGATATAGTCCCAATGATGCTCTTCTCTTTCTTGTAGGATTGCCTGATACTCCTCCTTTCCTGTAGGGATGTTGACCCTGGGGAAGGCAAGCTGCTGGTTGTCACCTTTCGGTGTGCAGGCCAACATATAAAGCACAGATACCACACAGCAGAGAACCACCAGCAAAACCACCATCCGAGGGAGCCATGCCACTAACCCTCGCCGAACCATGGTATATTAAGCAGTTGGTAGCACCCACATTCCTGTGGATTTGTCAATCTTTGTCAATGCCCAGCTCATCTGATTTTGTCAATGCTACATTGCATGTAGTCAATGGAAACTGGACAGCATTACATGCCCACTTGGAAGGAGCCAAAAGCAAGCAGACGAACCACTATTGTTAACCAAACTATTGGTCCCATTCAGTTTTGCCGCCTGACACTGATGGAAGAGACACTGAAAAACAAAGAAATATATCATTTACATCCTATGCAAATAAATTCATTTTTTAAAAGCCATTACCCCACATTTCTGAACCACAACAATATGTGAATGTTCCATGTGTAAATCTGTAGGCTAAATTGTCTGTTGTGTGTGGATGTATTGCATAGCAATGTATGCTGTTGCACAGCTTTCGTCAGGCAGTGGTGGCTAGTAGCTTCCATGTCAGTGGGATGGTGAATACATTCCTGTTTCAGTCCAAACTTTAAAGGATCCATCCAAGGTACTGAGCTCATCCCAAATGAATTTCAGTGCATCAGATAGCTCTTTCAAAGTTTGGACTAAAACCTGGGACAGATTCAGGGGCCTATTGCCATAGAAGCCATGAGCCATTGCTTTTACTGGCAGATTCAGAAAAATGTAGAGTGACTGAATGGAACCTTTGTACTTAAGAGGTCTAACATATGCAATTTTTGTGGGCTTCCAAAGATGCTTCTCAGTTGCTGCTCCTTGGCTCGCATTTTGTTAGCTCTCCATATTAAATACAAGTTAGAAGTTGTCCCCCACTCCTACCAACTGCCTTAAAGGGCATCCTTTAGAAGCAGACACATGTACTCTTGAGACCAGGGGCCTATTTACACTACACAATTATAGCACTATTATTCCAGTTTAACTGCCATGTCAACATCCTATGGAAAGCTGGAATTGGTAGTTTCATGATGCATTTAGAATTCTTAGCCAGAGAGCTCAGCACCTGCTTGATTACTGCTTTTCTGGAACAGTGCTTTTTGAACAGTGTTTGAAAATTGAACAGAGAAAAGCATTATAGGAGAGTGATAAGATCAGATAGCGGATAGTAGGAAAGACCCATCTCTGGCTCATATCCCTGATAGCCCTTACAAGGCTAGATAGCAATGCTCTCATTTAGTCACTGGTCAATACAAGGCTAGATGGACTAAGGAGTGTTCTCATTTAGTAATTTTTGAGCTAATTATATCTTTTAACCCTAACTATAGTAGACCCATTGGATCCATTGCTGAATAGTAAATCAGCATGAATCCCATTAGGATTACTCAGTTCAGGATTGTCCCAGGTCCTGAGGTTTCTGGACCAAAACCTGAGATCTAGGGATGGCCCCTGGTGATGTCATTAAGCATTATGTGTTAAGCACCCGATCACCGATCACAATTGCTCACAGTTTGTCACTGAACCACACATACGCACATGTTTGCAAATTAGGAAAGAAACCTTAACAAAAGGGTTTCCAGACCAAGATGAAATGAGGGGATTATTAGAGAATTAGGGAAATGGGATAAGGAACATTTAAGTTTACATGCTGCTATCCACAAGGTAGAAGCAAAGCAAATTGAAATATGAGCCCTGGCACCACAATGATTGGGAGGAAAGGAAGAAGTTAACTAATTAAATACATAGGCACCCCCCCTACCCTGCCCCAAGAGTTTTTGCAAGTTGCAGAAACAAATCAATTAAGCCTTGCAAATTGTATCAGGCTGTTGCTCTCTTAACTTGAGTTGGAGATTATTATTATTATTATATTTAATTGTACAGTACTCTTCTTTCCCCTCAAAACTGGGATTCACAATGGTTTACCGTCTAAAACACAGTACAATTAAACACTTACAAAAATGAGTCTGGCAACCCTAAAACCAATTGATTCAATGGATTCACTCTGGCTGGGACTAGCAATTGGATTTGTGTGTTCACCTTTCCAGGTTCCCCAGATCTGAATAATAATTATAGTTATATAGTGTGTTCCATGGTTATCGTGTATTCCATAGTTATCGATCAATACATCAGTACATGTTCCATGGGTATTGATCAGTACAGTCCATCAATCAGTTGTTATAGCAACATCACATTATAGTACATACTTCTCATTGGAAGATCAAATGTTTACAATGGATTTTAATCATTGATGCTCATTTTAATGTCCAGTTTCTATGTATATGTGGTATGTTACCCACCAAGAGAGGTCTGTGATTGAAATGCATTGGGCATTTTGACCACAAAATAAACCATGGCATTCTAGCACCATCCTGAGGCCCACCACTTCGTTCTTCTGGTAGGAGTGCCAACAGTTTAACGCCTTTTCATTCTTACACATTTGCCAAATGCCTGTGCCTTCTCCTCAGTGCAAAATGGCTTCTGACAGATACCTATTCATTAAGAACAAGGTCAGCATGGAGCATGAAATACAGCTATGTCTGTACACTTCCATTTTGCACAGTTACGCCTTTGACTGCTATGATACAAGCCCAACGCCTGTGAAAGGATCAATTGTGCTAACAGAAATGACATCTCAGTGATTTTGATGAATACTTCCATGTGTTACTGAAAGCAGTCACAGCATTCAAACGCTTTGGTCAGAGAGGTTCAAACAGCAACTGTCAAACAGGTACGGAGCTATCATTTTTTACAAGACCTTATTCAGACTCAGCTCCAGATATTCTCTGGTTTAGATCTCATCATAGGAGGAGGAAAGAGAGATTAAAGGACACCTTTTATAATCATGGTGTGCCCTGTTTTAGATGCATGAGTTACAACAGAGGCATTCATACCTTTTGGTGTACATGAACAGTGGTCCTTCAACAAAAGGAATACAAAGGAAGATTGGAAAGAGAAACAGCTGAATTAGAGTATATCCACAAACTGCAATCCATCAACAGTGGATTGAACAAAGACAATGGCTTCCTGGCACAGTACACATATTATAACATTGGTTAACATCCCAGCTCTTACCCAGTTTATCATATCCTCTTTCTGGTTCCCAGTCTGCATTCCAAAAAACCCTCCACCATCCATATGGTCATAAGGCCTTAGGCAACATCTTTCCTCCTGCCTTTGTCCCTCAAGGACCACAGTTAAAACTGGACTTGTCACCTCATGACCATTGTTGCTCTTGTGTGTGTTCCAAGTCATTTTTGACCCTATCATGGGTTTTTCTTGGCAAGATGTGTTCAGAGAAGGTTTGAAATTACCTTCCCCTGAGGCTGAGAGTGTGTGACTTGCCCAGGGTCACCCAGCGGGTTACATGGCCAAGCTGGGATTCAAACCCTGGTTTCCAGAGTCATGGTCTAAACCACTATGCCACCCTGGCTCTCCTCATGACCATCCCCAGCAAGGACCTTTATAATCAGACTGTATGAATAGCCTTAGAAATGCAAAACTCATGCATGACTATACACACAGGTTTTGCATTTCTATGGCTACTCATATAGTCTGATCATAAAGATCCTTCCTGGGCACAAGTTCACATGCTTACAAAAATCATCCCAGTAGAATGTGGATTGAATCTTTGCTGTTCACATCCATTTTGAATGCATCCAATTAAGTTTTTGGGGGGAAGAGCTGCTAAAATAATACTTAAACTTGGACAATCAATTTTGGGTTTCCCCCCGAGTTTTTCTAAACAATTTGCATTGTGGGCTGTGTGAATAACTGATGTGAACAGACCCGGGATAAACCGGGATAAAACTCTGCATGCCTTGAATGTGTTTGGAATATACCCGCATCATTGACTCCATCTCGGTTTGTATGCTGGCATGTGTGAGCAACAGAACTCACAGAGATGTGCAGAGGTACAGTTCCAAGACAAAAGAATAGTGTGAACAATAAAATTGGAATGCATGAGTGAGATTATTCAAATATTCATGCTAAAAAAACCCTGAATAACCCCTTAATTTCAAAGCGTCTACAAGATCCCTTTGCATGCTGTAATGTGTCCACGCTGTTTAAATGCCTGTGAGAATCTCCATACCTGCTTTCTTTCCTGTATTGCACCCACATGTAAAAATCCTCTTAACTCCAGAGCAGAGACCATGTGTACACCTGTACTAAACTAGTCTGAACAGAAGTACAATTGTGTGACTTGATGCAAATATGTTCCCTTCACGTGGCTGTGTAAAGTGCAACCCCTCTAAGGCTTGCATGGTGCAGAAATAATTTTGCCCCTAAGAAGCTCCTAGAGGAAATTCTGAGAAGGATTATATGGTGGGGAGAAATTCTGAGGGAGACTGGAAGATGGGAGAGGAAAGAGATTGAGGAATACAAAGCACCAACTGGGGGCTTTTTCATGAGACACAACTATAATGCTGTGATTTCACTGTAACTGCCATCATCCATCATCCTATGAAATTCTGGGATTTGTATTTTAGGGTGGATATGTAGAATTTTGAGCCAAAGAGTTTAGGTGCTTCACCAGATACAAAGCCCAAAATTCCATAAGATGTTACCACTGCAGTTAAACTAGAATCATGGTACTATAAATGTGTCATATGAAAGGGCCCCAGAGAAAGAGTAGAGATAATGGTAGATAGAATTACTGTGAATACCCTTCAGTTATTTTTTAGAATGACCAAACCCCTGTGGGAGCTCTCATTTTGCCAGGAAAGATGGAGAGTCAGCATCACATACCTTTGAACTGCAGAACTAGCTAACATTGGGAGAAAAAGGAAGAACAGTCATATTTAAATGAATGGATTGAACAGTGAAATGGACATGGACATGTTTGTTGAACTCACTGGTGGAATTATTTTACCTTTATTTACAGTGTTTTTAACTCATCATCATCCCAACTTTTTCCCAGTATGGGATTCAAGGCAGCATACAAAAGGTAAAACAGAAAATGGTAAAACATCTAGAAAAATCACTTCATACAGAAGTTCAAGATATAATTCAACCATCAATAGAATTAAAAGCAGTTACAATTTTAAAAAAGGAGGCGAACAATGCAAATTCTGAAAGGCTTTTCCCCTTTGAGCAATCAGCCATCAAAGGCTAAAACAAAAAAGTTTTGTATCTATCTACAGAGCCAGTGTGGCATAGTGGTTTGAGCGTTGGACTATGACTGGGAGCCAGGGTTTGAATCCCTCCTTGGCCATACAAACCCACTAGGTGAACTTGGACAAGTCACACTCTTTCAGCCTCAGAGGATGACAATAGCGAACCCCTCTGAAGAAACTTGCCACAAAAAAAGCCATGATAGGTTCACTGCCTTAGGGTCACCATGAGTTGGAAACGACTTGAAGGCATGCAACAACAATAGAAAGATAACAGGGAGGGTGTGCCAGTCTAAACTCTTTAGTAAGGGCACTCCAGAGTCTGGAGGTAGCCACCCAAAAGGCTTTCTCCTGTGTTCCCACTAGATGTTATCTGTGAGAATTGTGGGAAAGAGAAAAGGCTTCCTCATTAGATCTCTTTTCTCATTAATATGGTGCTATACTACCTTGTTGTAATCCTCATTGCAACCTGGTAAGATAGGTCCTAAACTAGAACTGCTTACAGTATTATATTGTGCTCAGTGAATTGCATGAGGCTGCCTTGTGAGAGGCTGAACTAATTTTGGAATCCAAGATTTCACAGCTAAGACATCTAATATTAGTCGTGGCATGACACCAGCTCTCATTGAGGTGGCGGATAGTAATAGTAAAATGCAACAAACATTTGTCTATTACAAAAGTATACTTTCTTACCAGAAGGTGATGACATCTCTTAAGACAAACCAGGTTCTCAGTGGTCACAGTGATATATGGAAAGTTACCAGGGGTTAGAGAGGGGGATAAGACAGACTCATTGTATCTATAACACAGAGAATGCTAAATATTTAAACAGGTTTAGCAGTGCAGGTTGACTGTCCAGTCCATATCCATCCATGTAAATCAGCAGCATCCATTTCATTACTGATGACTACTGAGCCAGCATAGTGTAGTGGCTTGAGTATGACTCTGGAGACCAGGGTTTAAATCCCCAGTCAGCCAAGGAAATCCACTAAGTGAGCTTGCACAAGTCACACATCCTCAGAGGAAGGCAAAAGCAAACCGTCTCTGAGCAAATCTTGCAAGAAAACCCCATGGTAGATTCACCTTGGGGTTGCCATAAGTTGGCAATCACTTTAAGGCACACAACAACAGTGGAAACCAGTAGGAAGATAGGAAAACCACTTTACAGATGGATTGATTGATCCAAGGATGTCTTGACCCAGCCCTCAGTTTTCAAGACCTGAGTTGAGGTGTTGATGACTGGGACTCGTGGAGATCTCCTAGTCATAGGGTTGCTATAGGTAAAAACAACAGAAACATTTCTTGGTTCAATTGCTAGTAAAGTTGACAGTGATGCTTCACTTTCTACAATGTTCACATTTATTGAAGCACAACCATATTTCATCCAGTTTCAAAATCAGTTTGCAAATGGCCTTTTAAAAAGACCCACAAAAATGGATCTTCATGCAGTTCCCACCCAAGCCTTAAGTGTCGCCATGAGTGAGAAACTACTTGAAGGCACACAACAATAAATTGAGTAGTCTCAATTTAATTTAAAGGAGGATTTGCAACAGGAGTTATGGTCAAGACTGTAGCTACTTTAATTCCTTATTCCATTACGACTTATGTTGGGTGGAGGAGTGAAGGATATGGAACAGGTCTTCTTTCATGCATTACTTACATGAAGGAGGAACTATTGCTCAAGATTAGGGTTCCAAGATCTGAAAAAACTTGTGTGCATACATTGGTCATCATGCCGTTGATGCACTGCATGAGTGCTTGCCCTTTTTCCTGGGTCACACAGCCTTGGGAAGGAAGAGCAGACAATCTGTCTGTTCTGACTGGCCTATTTATCCATTGTCTACTTTCCTTCCCTCTTACAACACTCATGGCCTTTTGTCTCTTGATGCCAAGTCCTACACTGATGCTGGCATAGTTCACCAACAAGGATTCTAGGCATGACTGGCCCACTTCACATATGTGGCCCATTCAGCTACTTTCTACCTGTCTTGGCTCTTCATAGATGTATGTGAAGGGGATCTCATTCCCTCCACCATTGTACAGATGAAACCAAGGCATGCATGGTCCAGCAACATCATAGAATCATAAAGTTGGAAGAGACTCCAAAAGCCATACAGTCCAACCCCCTGCCATGCAGGAAGACGGAATCAAAGCACCTCCAACAAGGGCCATCCAGCCTCTGCTTAAAAACCTCCAAAGAAGGAGGTTCCACAATTCTCCAAGGGAGTGTATTCCACTTTTGAGGTTCTTCCTAATGTTGATGTGGAATCTCTTTTCCTGTACAGTTGGCCCTTGGTATCTGCAGGGGATCTGTTCTGGACCCCTATCCCTGCAGATGTCAGACTCCACGGATGTTCAAGTTCCGCTGTCTCCAGTGATGACATGTGCACCACCATTAGAGACAATGGGACTCGTCCCTAATGGGTGGCTTCAATATGCACGTGCCACCACTGGGAACAGTAAAGGCTGTCCCTAATGGCGCTGGAGCTGCGTGCACATGCAGCCATTAGGGACAACACAGGCTTGCCATCCGCAGATAGTTGAATCCTTGGGTGGTAAGTCCATGGATATGGAGGGCCAACTGTAGTTTGAATCCAGTGTTTTGGGTCCTATTCTCTAGAGCTGAAGAAAACAAGCTTGCTCCATCTTCAAAATGACATCCCTTCTCTTCTTCAGGCTAAACATACCCATCTCCTTGACCATCGAAGTGTGGTCAAGATGGTGAACATAATTCATGCATTTACATTCAGTGATGATCCAGTAATTGATTCAGTGAGGTCTATTCTAGTTCCAACAGAAATCTGATCATCATCTGTCAGATGTTGAACTAATACCTTCCACTCTGCTTTCAGACATGCATGAGGAGTTTGGGGTGAGATATTAATCAAATTATTGCCTTGCCACATTCTCGAAATTTAAGGGGATTTCACACAATACTGTCCTCTATTATCTTGTGAGGTTGGATTTGTGGGTACAGTACATGTAACAGGGCTTCTTCCTCTGTGGTAGCACCCTGACTGTGCAACTCCCTGCCTAAGAAAGTTAGGCTGCCTGTCCCCATCTTTTTTAGCCTTCCAGCGGACTGTTCCACATGGCATTCAGTGATTTAAATTTCTGTTTTAACTGTTTTAAAACCGGATTCTATTATTGGTTTTAGACTATAGTAAGCCCTCTGTATCCATTGATTCTTTATCCGTGGATTCAAGCATTCATGGCTTGTAAATACTTTTTTAAAATTATAAAGAACCCTTGATTTTGCCATTTTATAGAAGGGACATTATTTTACTGTCCATTGTTTTTAATGGGACTTGAGTATCCACTGGGGATACCTGAAACCAAACCCCAGCAGAGAACAAGGGCTCAGTGTACTTTGAGGAGTTTTTAAAGGTTATTTTAATGTGTTTTTAACGTGTTGCTATCTCTGTATTGTTTCAATTGGTTTTTCTTTGTACATTGCCTTTGTACATTGCTAGTAAACTTCCTTTGTATTTCCACTGCTTCTTCTGTCTTCTTTAACCATAGAAAATTTATTAATGAGGAAAAGATGGAACAGCTGCTCAATGTCTTTTAGTGCCAGCTTGAAGAGATTTCTGTCTGAAAATGTTTCATGCCTTTGCGAGTTGGTATGAACTATTTATCCTACACATTTCAGTGACTGTGGACAGTCCTGGAGCCCACTGCCACATACTTGCTCTCGAATTGCACCTTTCTCCTTCACAGTCCCTGTTAGTTCCAGTGCTATTGTCAAAAGACTGTTCAGAGAATATTTATGTAGAGGAAAGTATAGGGTGGGCTCCTCATTCTTATCTAAGGGAATCCTGTCTTTCCTGTTTGTTTGAAGGTGGGAATCTGAGGCAAAGGACACTGGAGAGGCAAATGCTTGAAATTTTATCCACTCAGTGCAAATGTTTGAAGAACTGGGCAGTAAAGTTGCTTAGATCTGTATGAATCTGGTTAGACCAGGAATGGCAGAGGTTTTACCTTACAAAAGAAGAAATGGGTTTGTTAAACTCACATTTTCCTCTATGTTCCTTTTTATAAAGGCATCCTTTAGCATTGTCCTTTGATAGTCTCTTGGTTGTCCTCTTTGCCTGTGACACATTTTTATTGTCATTTGCCACTAACAACTTTAACCTATGGCAATCCCATGTATAAGAGACTTCCAAGATCATCAACCGACTTGGTCTGCATCTGCACTGCATAAATAATCCAGTTTGACACCACTTTAACTGCCCTGGCTCAGTGCTATGGAATTCTGAGAAGTGTACTTTGCAGAGCTCTGGTGCCACAACAAACTATAGTTCCCAGAATTTCATAGCACTGAGCCATGGCAGATAAAGTCGTGTCAAACTGGATTATTTCTGCAATGCGGATGCAGCCCTACCCAGGTCTTGCAGACTCAGGACTATGGTTTTATTTTGCCTTTATACTGATAGTGCGCACTTGTAGTCTTAGTAGCCCACTGGACTAAAGGTTAGAGCTTAGAAATGTTCTTTTTTTGGACTAAAACTCAGTCATTTTTTACTTACAAAAGTCTAAAATGCAATCTTCTGCTATCAAATCATTAAGATTTTCTCCCAATTGCAAAGTACATAGTATGGAAAAAAGATTCCAAACACTCCGTCCCACTGTATATATATATAAAGTTACAAACCTATGCCGCAATACTAAAATCATGTATTTGAAAGGAAGGTATGTGGAAATCAATAGGCTTACTTCAAAATATGTAGGTGAATAGTGGGAAGATGCCAGCCACAGATGCCGGCGAAACGTCAGGAATAAACTCTTCTAGTTTGTAGTATCCAATAACATGATTTATATGAAAGTTTAGATCTGCCCGCATCTTAGTTAAATAAAATAATACAGTGCTCTATATTATTATTTTATTTTTATTCCATCATCTACAGAGGGAGACATAGAAATGTAGATCTCTGCCCTGAGCACTTTACAATGTGAAGACCAACAGGGAGATAGACAAGAAAAGGAAGAGGAGATGCAAATATAAATGGGAGCAAAGATAAATGTGCAAATAATAGCATTGTCCAACTAATGCATGTTAATAATCAAGCAGAAAAGTTCAAAACTTACTGGAAAGTTGTGTTTGCCTTACTCTTTCTTTGTAGAATTCTTCTGCAAAAGGAAATTTCCAGCAGCTTTGCCCTTTCTTCCAGGGTCCAAAGACAGGGGGAACTCTATGTGTGTTCAATGACTTTTTGCCTCCTCCCACTGGCCATTACATCATTCTGGTTTTTTAGGTGACATCCAGAATTGCCACCCACCACCAACGTCTCCCCTCCCATCTCCCCTCTTGTTCTCCTTCTTCTTACAGCATTTCATATTGTGCCTTCTGAATGAAATGGACTTTTTTTCATTCAGCCTGCATGAACCCAGCATGCTAGATTTACATTCAGCATAATGTATCAGGTTTCTTTTCCCAGACATGAGATCACAACTGAAGACTTTTTCCAGCACTCTTTCGTATTTTGTGCTGCTAATTTAATTCGGTTTCCATTAAGGAGATTGGGCTGTAACTTTATCAAGGCTTCCTTGTCTCTTGGATAAGACAAAATTGTTCTAAAACTGGAAGCATGGGATGGTGCCATTCTGCTCCACTGTTCATTGCAGGTGTTTAAAGAAAGCCAAGGAAAAGTGTAATGTGTTCTGAGTGTGTGTGCGCACGTGCGCACATACACACACACAACCATACTGATAGCTTTATGAAAACAGTGGTTTTCACTTTATTCACTGAAGCAAAGAAAGAAGCCAAGTTTTATATGATTTTCCCCATTTAAACCTTAAAGGCCTACCTCCTTGGGATGAGGTAGAAATTTGAGTTGCATTTTAATTAACACTTCATAGATGCGCGCCATAACATTGTTTGGTTTTTCATGCTTCTCCACATTTTGAAAGCTAGTCCTCTGTTGCCATGTAATGTAAAAAAATGTTTACATTGGGGACAATAGTAGACCCAAAGGCATGCGCTGGGGAAATGCTCAAAAATGATATGATGGGTGGGTGGGAACTGCATGAGTATCCATTTTTGTGGGTCTTATTAAAAGACCATTTGCAAACCTATTTAGAAACTGGATTAAAAAGGGCTGTATTTGAACAATCGTGAACATTAAAGAAAGTAAAACATAACTGTCCACTCCACTTTACTAGCAACTGGCCCAAGAAATGTTTGTCCTTAGTTGCCATCAAGTCAACTTTTTTGACTTATGACAGCCCTATGAAAGGGAGACCTCCTGAGCCCCAGTCATCAACATCTCAACTCCTGAAGATTGAAGGCTGGGCCTTCTTTGATTCAATCAATCAATCAATCAATCAATTTACAATGTCATTTGTCTCTTTTTCTACTGCTTTCTAATCTGTTGTTATGTGCCTTCAAGTCATTTCTGATTTATGGCAACCTCAAGGTGAAACTATCACGGGGTTTTCCTGGAAAGATTTGCTCAGAGTGTTGGACTAGGACACTGGGGGACCAAGGTTCAGATCCTGGCTCAACCTTGTAAACCCACTGGGTGACCTTGGACAAATTACACTCTCTCAGCCTCAGAGGATGGCAATGAAAAACCTTTCTGATGAAACTTGCCAAGAAAACCGCATCGTAGCTTTGCCTTAGGGTTGCTTTAAGTCAGAAATGACTTGAAGGCACACAACAAGAGCAAACTGGTGAATTCAGCCAGTTGTCCAAGAGCAGTTGTAAGAGGTCTGCTACTTCTTCTTCATCGTAAACAATGGATTCCTCCCAAACTGCAGTGCCATGAAATTTCCCCCCTTCTTCTAACTTTTCTAGACTAAACAGAGCAGTTGCTGTGTCTCAAGTGGACAGACACAATAGCGTTCTTAAATCCATATTATTGATATAGTAATTTATGGCCTATAACAATGTCAGTCAGAGAACACATTTGAGTTAGATTGGACCAGAGCTGATAGATGACTGAGAACAGAAAGTGGCAGAGTAACACTGATGCAATCTACTAATAGAGTGCTGTGGAAGTGAGTGTCATTGTGCTGGAATGAAGTGAGCATCAATGCGGAAATCAGACCAAATGAATCCCACAAAATATAATGGCTCACAGACAAGAGCATAGCAATGTTTTCAGTTCTGCGATGGCTGTTGTGCTTTCTCCCCTGCATTCCTGTGATTTGCAAAAATTTAGGGGCAGTGCTGGAGACTTTCATTTTCTTTGAATTAGAGAGTTCTGGCAATAGCACTCTTGTCCTATTTCCGCTTTGTACAAACACAGGGACAGACTATTAAAAGGAAATAGGTCCTCTTTTGGCAAGCAACAAATCTGCTGATGTGGCATTAGAGATGTTATATTTATTCATATATGTATTTATTTCATTTGAATGCCGCCTTTCTCCCAGAAAGGACCCATAGAGTCAAAAAACGTAAACCACCAAGTCAAAAGTCATAGTCGTAATCCATAGAATCATAGGATGGACCGTTCTAGGAATTTATAGTCTCCTTTGTATCTTTGTGACATCCTCAACTACCTTGAAGTGAAAATTACAAGCCTAATGCTATGAAAAGGCGCTTTTTTTTTTTTTGCCACAAAGAACATGAATAAGACAGAAGGAAATTGTTGTGTGCCTTCAAGTTATTTCTGACTTCTGACTTATTTGCAACTCAGGTAGGTAATAACTTTCATGGGATCATAGAGTTGTAAAAGACTACTAAGACCATGCAGTCCAACATCTTCTTCTTCTGTGCCTTCAAGTCGTTTCCGACTTTTGGTATCCCTAAGACAAACCTATCCTGGGGTTTCTTTGGCAAGATTTGTTCAGAAGAGGTTTGCCATTGCCTTCCGCTGAGGCTGAGATCCTGTGACTTGGTCAAGATCACCCAATGGGTTTTTCTTGAGAGTATTCCTTTCCACTCCTGCGACAGGTGGTTATCTCACTACTTAAGTTGTATATTTATACAGTCCCTTGGTGAAAGCTGCTATACTGTTCCAAACAGTTTGAGTGTGCTGCTATGTTGGCATAGGCATCTTATTTATAAGTCTAGAACCTTCAGTATGATTTATTTTGAGAGCCAGTTAACTCAGCTGTGGGGAGAAGGGAGGAAGGGGCAAGATCTTCCCTTGCCCAGAGGGTTAGGCAAAAGCCAACTGCTGCAATCTCTCCTAGCTTGTCCATTCTTCCTTATGAGTAACTTTTGCGACTCTAGAGACCCGGATTCAAAATCCAAGCACTCCCAAGAGATGGTCATCATATGAAGAGCAGGCTTAGACTTAAAAGACGGAGTGAAGATAGGAGGAAAAAATATCAACAGTCTAAGATATACAGATGACTCAGTATTACTAGCACAAAACATCATGGACTTGGAACAATTACTGAGGGAGGTTGAGAAAGAAAGTGCAAAGGCAAGCTTCTTGCTGCACATAAAGATTACTACAGAGGACCTACATAAATTCAACCTAGACAATTATGAAATCAAAATAGTTAAAGATTTCTTGTACCTTGCATCAAGAATTGAGCAGAACAGAGACTGTATTCAAGAGATAAAAAGAAGACTAGGAATGGGAAGGACAGCCATGAAAGAGTAGAAAAGAATAAAGGGTAAAGATATACAGCTGAACATTAAACATTAGAATCATCCAAGCCATTATATTCCCCATCACCGTGTACAGATGTGAAAGCTGTACGGTGAAGAAAGTGGATAAAAAGAAAATCAACTCATTTGAAATGTGGTGCTGGAGAAGTGTGCTGAGGATACCATGGACAGCCAAAAAGGCATACAGATGGGTCCTTGAACAGATCAAGGCTGAAATACCCATAGAAGCCAAGATGATCAGATTGAAGCTGTCATACTTTGGTCACATCATCTAATGATTAATTAGAAAAGACAATAATGCTGGGAAAGGTGGACAGTAGTAGAAAGAGAGGAAGGCTGCACACCAGATGGTTAGACTCAATGAGAGGCATCTTTCTATAAAACTTAAGCAGAGCAGTAGGGGTTTTGGGGATGTTTCATCCACAGGATCCTCATGAGTCAAGGTTGACTCGAGGGCAAGTAACAGCAGCAACAAGCATTGTATTGCAAGTGTCTTAAACTGAAATGCAGGTGTTTTGCCATTGGCAGTTAATACTGTGCGCCCTTGCCTTATGCGGGTATCCGTTCTGGACCCCTCCGCATAAGGCAAATAGAGCGTATGCTCAAGCCCCACTGAAAATAATGAGGCTTGTGCATGCCGGGAGTTCACGCGCCATGGGCGCATGTGTCATTGCAACTTCCATCACGCATAAGCTGAAAGCCACATAAAAGGCACCTGCATATGATGCGAGCATACTGTACTATACAAAGGATAACTAACAAGATAAATGCAGGCCAATTGCAATATATATATATATAGATCTCTTTTCAGCATCTAATACAGTAGAAGCAAATAAGGAATTTTCTCAGTTTCTCGAAAGTAAAGTGTAATATAGTGTTCCATTACTAATGTTGCTGTTTTGATCAACTTCAAAACCCCAGAAAGCAAGCCACGTCAATTCTATTTCTGCTCTATTTCTTATGAGGTAAGTCTCTACAAAAAGACATATACACACATAAGGGATCCCAAAGTACAAATTAGCAGTCCTATCATTCTTTTTGTTACACAGTTGTAAGCAAAGTATCACGCATGCACTCACCAGTGTTCGGCAATGCTGCTCTCCATGGGGCACGTGTCGTAGATTAGTTCCAGACTATTTCAAAATGAGGATAATTTATGGTTTCATATATGACACTCTGGAGATCACTGTTGTTTTGTGACGTGTCGTTTTTTAATCCACACAACTCAGGTCAACTTCTCAGTGCCTCTATTGCCCTGGCTGCCAAACCAGGTTACTTTCTAAAGCAGCACTTGACTGTCAAATGGTCAGGAGTCCAGCCACACAGATCTGCAATGAAAACCTTGTGTTCGCTTGCAGTTTCCTGACAGAAAACAGGAAAGGAAGGTGGGGGGGACAGGGATGGTTTCACGGAATAAACCGGTCAAGAATATCCTCATATAAACTTGCCTCTGATGTGGGGGCGGAGGGGGCAGAAGCTGATCCACAAGCTTCAAATTGTCCAGGCAGGTTTAAGAGGAAGTGGGAGAGGGGAGCAGTTTTCTGTTGCGTCAAAGAGCCCAGTGTGCAAATCAGAACAGGGAATAGAGTTGTTAAAACTGGCCAGCCCTGGCTGAAGACAGCTTTTCAATATGCTCTTGGCATTGGCTAATTTCCCTTGGCTGGGAGACAGGCTCTCTCTTTTTTTCTTTTTCCTCTTTTTAAAGGTGAGGAGGGCTGCTGCTTCATGATCTCAATAGAATTCCCATATGAATGCTGCTTGTTAAATGAACAATTAGAGATAAAGTGCTTCGACAGAGATAGCTTCTAGTCTGACACTAATAAATCACGGATCTTCTGTGGTAACCCACAAGCGGAGTTGCAACTGTTTTCCCAAACATAGTGTGAATTTTGTATATGTCCCATGGTCTTCTGTGTACATCAACACTCAGTACTTTGGGGGCTATTTTTATGTACTGTACATACTCTTATACAGTCTAGAACTAGAATATAGAACTTTAGCTTAAAAAATTGACCCCAGAAACCTGAGTCAACTTATCCATGGGTCAATGTAACTACTGTATTTTAACGCATATATATATATATATAGGCAAGAGTTTAATCTGACCTGGAAGCACTGACCCCTTTCTACTCTCTCATCCATCCAGCCTTTAGTATGTGTACAAATATTATGCCTGCTGGAATCTTGTAGGTTCTTTGTTTTGTTTTCCTTTACATCCTTTATTACATGCCCCTAAGTTTTACCCTCGACTTATCCACGGGTCATATCAAAATCCATAATTTGGGCCTCAAAAGTTGTCCTCAGCTTTTATATGTGGTCGACTTACAGTTGAGTATATATGGTATTTCTCTGGCGAACATTCCTCCTAGTTCTGTCATGTTTTTTTCTGTGCTACTGAAGCAAGTCCTTTAGGGGAAAAAAGTGGGCAGAAGATTACTCCACTCTTTACAGATATTGATGTCCTTGGTATTGCCAGTGCTGTCATTAGATGTGCAGGGGATACAGGCCGCACAAGGTGACACCTTGAAAGGGGGTGACATCACTGCTCCTCAAACACTTGCCTTTGGACAGAACCGGTCCGTCCATGGCATTCACCTGTGTCCCTTTAAAGTGCTGAAGAGATGCTATGAGTGGAGTGAGGCTTTGTGGGAGGAGAAAGGAGAGGCCCCCATTTTATAATTTTAAATATTTGAAATTACAAAGACCTGATGACTTTCTCACAGAATCAGCAATAGATTCTGGACCTGTAGAGACGCCATTAATTTGCAATGTAACAAAGACCTGATGGCTTTCTCACACAATTGACAATGGATTCTGGACCGGTAGATGTCTTTAACTTTGGAATTACAAAAACAGCAAATGGATTTAGGACAAGCCCATGGAAGACGGATAGGGAACTTGGCTGAGAACACAGCATTGAGTAGGTAGGAAGCATTGGTAATGAGACCTCCTTTGACTCTTGGTGCAAGAAGATATACAGAGAGCCTAGGGAAAGAAGGAGTGATCAGCACACTCATTCAACTTTTGTCTTGGTGTTACCTGTGTCATTCCATATGTCTTTGGTCTTCATGTCCTGTTCCAAAGGTTATCCGGACTTCTTAAGAACATGTCTGGCCCCAGATATGAAAATATGGAGACCCCAAATATGACAAGAGTGATGCAGGGGATGCAGTGGCTTAGTGGTTAAGATGCCAGTTCTGATGATCGGAAGATCGGTTGGCCGTTTGAGGCCTGAGTGCTGCATGATGGGGTGAGCTCCTGTCACTAGCCCTAGCTTCTGCCAACCTAGCAGTTCAAAAGCATGCAAATGCAAGTACAGTGGTACCTCGGGATACGAAATACCCAGGTTACGAAATTTCCGGGATACGAAAAATCCCCATTGGAAATAATTGTTCCGGGTTACGAATGTTTTTTGGGTTACGAAAAATTTTTTTGGTGCTTTTCGGCGCTTTTTCGCACGAAACGCGGCTTTTCCCCATTAGCGCCTATGGCAATTCGGCTTACGAAGGCTTTTCGGGTTACGAAAGCAGCCGCGGAACGAATTAATTTCGTAACCCGAGGGAGCAGTGTAGATAAATAGGTACCACTTCTCAGTAGGAAGGTAGCAGCGTTCGGTGCAGTCATGCTGGCCACATGATCAGCAGAGCAGTCCTCAAACAATGCTGGCTCTTCGGCTTAGAAATGGAGATGAGCACTGCTCCTAGACCTAGAGTTGGTTACAACTAGACATTCATGTCAAGTGACTTCCTTTACCTTTATGTAGGGTGTATTAAAAGTTGTTTCCTCCTAATTTTGCACTTTTGGGTCAGCTTTGAAACAGTTTTATTCAGGAGAGTCTTACTTACACTGAATGGGATCCAAATTGCATTGTGTTCAATTCCCATTGAAATCAATGGGACTTAACCCACAAATGCCGTAGTAATACCCATGGTGCAACCTAGAAAACCCACCAAACACCCATTACTCAACAGTGCAAGGGAAGATTAACAAAGGGAAGATTAGCAAGCTGCCTATTTAGCTGAGGAACCATTGACGAACTTCAAAATGACCTCAGGGTTCCCCAGAATATGGTTTATTAGAAAGGGCTCTCTTCTCTTCTTCACTTCACTTTAGAAAACAATGAAACAGGAAATTAAAAACATCGGGCATACTTCAACTTCCAAGAGTGTGCTTTGATATAATGGTGATCAGGAAGTAATAAATATTCAACTTTTATATAATACACTGCAAGCGATCTAAGAACTTTGTATAAAGTAGGGCAGGAATGAGGAGAGGAATGAGTCTTCATTCAAGAAATCTAGTTGCAATGAAAATGACAGAAACCATTTTTATGTTTCCAAAAGTAATGAATATATTGTGTGTAAGGTAGCAAATTTAAACAACCTCAGTTGAAAGGCAAGTGCATCTGTGTCCAATGTGCAATCCCAGTTGATAATATAGCAAAACAGGACGTCCACAAACTACCACAAGTCCACTGAATTCATATAAGCAACCTTAGATGGCAACCTTAGTTTAGCAGTCCTAAACGCTTACCTTGCAAAAAGCACCAACATTGGAGGTAACTAATTTCTTAAAAGTGTAATTTGTAAGTACTGGTAATCCCTTTCCCTAACAGCAATGTATTGCAATTACATTGCATTGCATTACATTACAATTTTAGCTCAACTATAACTTTTAATTACCTTTCTAGTTACAGGAATATGGCCTCACCCTGTGAGTGGTTCACCTTAGGGTTGTCATAAGCCAGAAATGCCTTGATGGCACATCGCAATGAAGATCTTGGTCATTTCAATACTGACTTTCTGAAACACCTCCAGAGATGGAAGCAGGGTTGTTTTTAAGGTAATTCTGCAGTGTTCATCATTGATTGATATGCATATATGAGTTTGCATAGGATATATTTATCATTTCAGAAATAATATTTTTGTGCCTGACGATGTGGAATGACTACATGGGGATGCGGCGCAACTGCAGCCCCCCAGATGGACCTCAGCTCCAATGAGTGCTATTGGCTATGCTGGCTGGGGCTGATGGGAGTTGTTGTGTGTCAAAACCACCTGAAGGGTCACAGTTGCCTACCTGGGAACACATCATATTTCAAAGTGTTTAATGTAATCAATGAGGAATGAATGAAAACGAGAGAAGCTGCTGAAAACAGAGCCATCGTGATGTAGTGGTCCATGCGAACACCTCCCAACAAACAAACGCAGATGTGAAATTGGCAGTGTGCTGGTTGAATTTGGTCCCAAATGTCCTACAATGAAAGTTGGCCATGATGTAAACCCACTTGGGTAAGTCACATACTCTCAGCCTCATGGCAATGGCAAGTTCCCCTGGAGAAACCTGGCAAGAAAATCCCAAGATTGGTTCGCCGTATGGTCAGAAATGAATGGAGGTAGAGTTGCCATAATTGTCCACTAAAACCCGGGACAGAATGTAGGACAAAATCTAGACCAAACTGTAGGACAACTGTCCTGCAGTTCTCCTACAGTTTGGTCTAGATTTTGTCCTACATTTTGTCCCGGGTTTTAGTGGACAATTATGGCAACCTGGAGGGCACACAACAAGAACAACAACCCTGCTACTGTTGTGAACAGTGAACATCTACTGACTCAAGTTTCCCTGAATAAGCCCTTGTATGTAGCCATACTGAAGAAATAAAGCTGTTTGACACCACTTTAACTGTGGAATAGTGGGGTTTGTAGTTTGGTGAAGTATTCATCCTGGTCTTTCATGTCAAACAACTTTCTTTCTGCAGCGTGGCAATACTCCCATCAAGTTAACACAAAAAAGTCAGGGTCAGGTCTACCTTATTTTATTTTAGGAAACATATTCAGGGGTAGCTGCGTTGGCCACATTGTTGTTCTTGTGTGCCTCCAAGGCCTTTCCGACTTATGGCAACCCTATCATGGGTCTTCTTGACCAGATTTGTTCTGAGGGGGGTTGCCATTGCCTTCCCCTGAGGCTGAGAGAGTGTGACTACTTGCCCAAAGTCACCCAGTGGGTCTCATGGCCGAGCTGGGAATCAAACCCTGGTCTCTAGAGTCACAGTCCAACGCTCACACCACTAGGCCACACGGGGCCACACTGGCTTTCATGGGCCATGATGTAACAAGCCACAATAACTTCCCAGAGCCACAAAACAGTGATACTTTTATGAGGCCAAACAAAATGCATAAAATACATGTTGCAAGCTATTGAAGCTCCATTGGCATCTTCATCAGGCAAAGGTTCTTTTTCTTCTCCTGTATGATTTTTAACACCTTTGCCTGATTTATTATTGCTAATTATTTATTTATTTCATATTAAAACACTTTTGCCTGATTTATTATTTCTATTTATTTATTTCATATTAAAACACTTTTGCCTGATTTATTTATTTATTTCATTCTAAAACACTTTTGTCCTATTTATTATATTTATTTATTTAGTTCATTTTAATACCTTTGCCTGATTCATTAATTCTATTTATTTATGTATTTATTTCATTTTAAAACACCTTTGCTTTATTTATTTATTTATTTATTTATAAGACATTTGCCTGATTTATTATTTGTATTTATTATTTGTATTTTATTTCATTTTAAAAACCTTTGTCTGGTTTATTGTTTCTATTTATTTATTTCATTTTATTTCATTTCTACGCCGCCTTTCTCCCAGGAAAGGACCCAAGGCGGCTTACAAGATAAAAACATTTCCAAACACCACAGTAAAAATAATACAACCCCCCTCCACACACACACGCACACAATTAAAACATAAAACAAATTAATAAATGAAATAAAAACATATAAAATAAACTAAACAAAAGCAAAAGTGATGAAGAAGCCAGTGGAGCTTGGAAACCTTGCAGCATGTACTGCCACAACTTGGAAACTATGTCTTTTGGTTGGCCTTATAAAGCTAGCACTGTTTGTTGCAGTGATTCCCAAACTGTGCCCTTTAAGAGATTTCTTGGACTTCATTTCCCAGAAGCCTCAGCCTTGTTGGCCAATAGATTTTGGACTCCTGGGATTCTGGGAGCTGAAGTCCAAAAACATCCCTTATAGAGCAGACCAAATCAGTGGTCTCCAAACAGTGCTCTTTAAGGGATTTTTTTGGACTTCGGCTCCCAGAATCCCAGACTATTGTCCAACAAGGCTGAGGCTTCTGGGAGATGAAGTCCAAAATCTCTTAAAAGGCACACTTTGAGGAGCGCTGGTTTGGTGGCTTTAAGGTTCACGTTAATCGCTCTGGCTTTAACTAAGTTTGTGGCGACTGCCACGAAGGCGCATGCGCAGAGCAGCTCCACAGCACCATTGGACCCCGAAAGCAAAGATGGCGGCGCGGCTGCGTTCAGTCAGGGCCGCGCATGCGCAGATGTCAAAGCACGGCGGTTGTGGCGGCCGCCAAGATGTCCGCCCAGGGCGACTGCGAGTTCTTGGTGAAGCGGGCGAGGGAACTGGTGCCGGTGGACCTGTGGGCGGCCAAGGCCTGGCTCATCACCGCCCGCAGCCTCTACCCGGCCGACTTCAACATCCAGGTCGGTCAGAGAGAGAGAGAGAGAGAGAGAGAGAGAGCGCTCTCTGTGAGGCCACAATAAACTACAATTCCCAGGATTCCCTAGCGCTGAGCTCAATGTTAAGGAATCCTGGGAACTGTAGTTTTGTGAGACATTGAGCCTTCTCTGTCAGAGAGAGAGAGCTCTGGGCAACAATAAACTACAGTTCCCAGGATTCCCTAGCACTGAGCCAGGGCAGTTAAAGGAGGCTCAAACAAAGTGTGTTTTGGACCAACTAGGCACAGACATGGGGCATCATCATACATGACATTATAACAAGCATATACTGTACATTAAAAGTGTAGGGATGTGTTCTTTTTGCTACACAGGACATTTCTAAGCTTTCTATGTACAAGAGTTGTACTATTTGATGTCCTAAGGTACAAAAGATCATTTATAACATTATTTTACACTTATCTTGTATTATTTTTCTCATTTTATTTTACTCTTTGCTCCAAGTCCCCAGAACTGTTTGCACATAATCTAGACATAATCACTGTGAAAACCCTGTGAAGTTCATGGTGTTGCCATAAATCGGGGGTGGTGGTTTGTAGGCATATACATGCATGCACTTTAAAACTATTTAGGGATGTGTCACTTCATTGGTGCATTTTTAAAAATCACCTGTCTCCTTCACCGAAGTGGCAAAACAAAATCTTTTGGTACTGTACCACCCTCCTCCTTACTTTTCCATTGTGTCGATAGTACAAAAGCTGTAGAAATCTATGGAGATAATAGCTTTGTGGGTAGGCTTGCCATAACCCGGCTGCACCCGTGCATTTCCCGATTTTGAGGGTCCCGGGCCCCTCCCGGCACGGGTGCAGCCCAAAAACCGGGACACCCCCCCCCCCCGGTTGCAGCCAAGTTGCTGCGGCCTGCAGGGCCTCGCTGCCCTCCTCCTCCTCCTCGGGGAGGCGGGGAGGAAGAGGAGGACAGCGCGGCCTGTCTGGGGCAGAGGAGGCGCCTCCCCGCGCACCCACACCACCCTCTTCCTCCGCCCCCAGGCTTGGCGCCCGCCCGCAGCATAAAAGAGGCAAAGGCGGACGGAGCCAGTGCCTCTTGCGCAGCCGCGCACCACCCTCAGGAGGAGGAGAGGGAGGAAAAGGAGGAGGGGAAGGAGGTGGTCAGTGAGTGGCCAGAGAGGCCTCAAGGTGGGTTTTTTTTTTGGGGGGGGGTGCTTTTAATGCTAACAAGTCTCCCTTACTTTGACAGTGATAGTGTAGTGGTGATGATGATGATGATGATGAAGATATGAGTGGGTCATCTTGAGAGGCATGCATGCACTGTTTCAGAAGCCGAGAGAGTGTGACTTTCCAAAGTGCCTTTTCTGTGTGGTTTTGGTTCTGAGGCCTGGTCAATGTAAATTGCTGTGATTTTTACAAACTCATGCGCAGTGAAGAAAAACCAAAGCCCCTTGACACACACTTCTAAGAAGTACACTTGGTGCAAGAACGGTGAAACCACCTTGACATGTTCAATATGCATAGCCATGTTAAACCATGCTAAGTGTTAAACCCAAGGGGTTTGGTTATGGAATAAGCCTCTGATGCAAGAGGCCATGTTCAGTAAAGCCATGTGAAATGCCCAAATGTGCTGTCGTGTGTGTTTTGGAATGGAGGTCGGGGGTGTTTTGCCAGAAAGGGAAGTCCATTTCTGCCATCTGTCTAGAAATAATGCCCAAATGTCCTCCATTTTGATCATGCCTAAGAAACAGGCATTTATATTAACATTTTTTAAAAAAAAAAAAATCAATTTTTTCACATGTCCTCCATTAAAAAAAATGTGTCCTACATTAGAAAATTTGTCCTACATTTGTCCTACATTTGTCCCGGTTTGGAGGTCCTGACTTATGGCAACCCTATTTGTGGGTTTTATATGACTTGTGCTCTCTTCTCCTTCTTTTTGCAGTATGAGATGTATTCCATTGAAAGAAACGCAGAACGAACAGCGTCAGCAGGCAGACTGCTTTACGACATGTAAGAGGTTTTTCACAACAGAGGCCTGAGTCCTTTGAATTGAGTCTATTGAGTTGCTGTAATTAAAACAAGTATTTTTATAAGAAAGCGGGAAAGATGAACAACCAGGATCTCACAGGATTGATGACAGGATAAAGGCAGTTAGAGTGGTGAAGATATATAAAATTGTGGTTTGACAAAAGTACAGTCATCTCTGAGAATCTACAGATTCATTATCCATGGACTGGGTCCATACCATCGTTCCCTCCAGGGAGAAAGGCAGCATACAAATGAAATAAAATACAATAAAATTAAATAAATTCAACTATCCAGTGCTTGAAAATATTTTTTTAAAAAGTAACTTCCAAAAAGGAAACCTTGATCTTGCCATTTTGTACAAGGGGCACCATTTTATTATGCCATTGTACATAATGAGGCTTGAGCATTCATGGATTTTGGTATCCATGGAGGATCCTGGACCAAACCGCAGCAGATACCACAGGTCCACTGTAGACAGAGAAAATTTCCTCTCTACTAGAAGTGAGATTGACAGTAGATTCAGCATGGACTAAAGTGAGTTGTCCGTACTGCCAGTAACTGATGCATTATTAATTTAAGATGGGTGAGGGTTAGGGGACTATTAGGTATTATTGTATTTTATCTCTGTTGTAATCCCGCCTCGATCCCCAGGGAGAGGTGGGAAAATATAAATAATAAACTATTATTATTATTATTCAGTTTGCTTTCATAGGGGCCCAAACAGACAGTCCAAAATAAAGCTGCTTCGGGTCACTTTGGAGGTATGCTGTTTAAATGATGCATGCGTCCTAAGAGTCCAAAAGCTGCACAAAAGCCATGCTCCAATTCTAAGGACTGGAGCACAGCTTTTAAGATGCATGTATCATTTAAACAGCATACCTCCAAAGTGACCCGAATCAGCTTTATTTTGGACTGTCTGTTTGGGCCCAAAGAATGTGGTAAGGGATTTCAAATGAGAGTAGGAAAATTGATGACGTAGGACAAGTCTGTTTACAACTAGTATCTACAATAGCTAAAAGGGTCCTCTAGCTTCAAACAATAAGGTGGCCTATTACATTCACAGCCAGCATTTGGGGTTCCTGGAAGCTCTGGTTGGCTATTATTGAAGGAAACCTGCACTCATAAATAAAAGAAACAGGAATAAAATCTTAGAAAACTACCTGGTAAATTTAGATGTTGTGGCTCTTTTCATTATGACATCGCATCATTATAATTTTTCTTTGACATAAAACTGTCTTAACCCATTTCATAGCAAGAAACCCTGATACAAAATAAAACATGAATTGGACATCTCATACTGTTGTTTTAGAGAGTGTTTATACTCTATTAGAAGATGTTCAAATATACGAGTAATTATTGTTGTAAAAGAGGCCTCACATGGCTGGCTCCTTCACTTCAACTATTCTAGTATTGTCAAAGTAGTAGTAATAATAATAATAATAATAATAATAATAATAATAATAATAATAAGGTTAGAGTGCAAAGCCTTAAGTACCAGGACCAAAAGCTTATAATGAGCCCTAGTTTGAACTGATAACCAGTGGAGGGATCTGTGAGGGAGATTTAAAACATGTAAAAAAGATTTAAAACAATTTTAAACAAAATTTAAAAGGGACGTGGTTGCTTAATGGTTAAGACACCAATTCTGACAATTGGAAGATTGGAAGGTTGGCAGTTCGAGGCCCATGTGCCATGTGATGGGGTGAGTTCCTGTCACCAGTCTTAGCTTCTGCCAGCCTAGCTGTTCGAAGGTATTTAAATGAAAGTAGATAAATAGGTACCACTTTGGTAGGAAGGTGACAGTATTTGGTGCAGTCATGCTGGCCACATGACCCACAGAGTCATCTCCGGAAACGTTGGCTCTTTGGCTTAGTAATGGAGAAGAGCACTGCCCCCTTACAGTCGGTTACAACTAGACATTCGTGTCAAGGGGAAACTTTTACCTTTTTAAAACAACTAAAATGGCAACATTCTGGATTAAAATTAGGGGAAGGAGCAGGAAGGCAAACCTGCTAGTAGGCTATTGCAATAGTCCAGTAGTGAAATAGCCAAGGCCTGGACAAACAGATGGGTTGCCTCGATGGTCAAAAACTTAAGGATCCTACAAATGTTCAAAAGATGAAAATTACATACATCTGTAGTTGCCTTGATATAGGGGCATAGGATGAACAATAATCCAGCAGGACTCCAAAGTTCTGGGCAACTGAGATCAGGGTCTGTATCACCCTGTAAACATAGTGGGGGCATACATGTGGAGCTACTGGACAAGTTTATCTTATTTGAACCACTAAATGTATTGATTTTTAACAGAAAGAGTTTTATTGTTCAAAATAAATATGTTTTTCTCCAGTTTAACATATATTGCAATTTGTATGGGCAAACAGACAAAACATTTACTTTTTAAACCATGCTTTTAATGCCAAAATTTCTGTTCTTGACTGGCTCAAACATACATTGTTCCAACTGTCTCTCCCCCCTCTACATTTCAGGTTTGTAAACTTTCCAGATCAACCAGTGGTATGGCGGGAAATTAGTGTTATTACATCGGCATTAAGGAATGATTCACAGGATAAGCAAGCTCAGTTTTTAAGAGGTATGCATTTCTTCTGTTGCATTATTTGCAGACCAGCTAAGCAGTCTGTAGTTTAACAGTATTCAGTACTCAAATGTACCTAAAGTCTTTTCAATAGGAGGAATAGCCTGCTCTTGGTAGGTTTCTTAGCTTGTCCTAACCAACAAATTACTTTTCTCTAGCTTTTTCTAGATAGCTTTCTCTAGAGATAATCCACTGTGTAATCCCTTACATTTGGGGTTGGGAATCATCTGCTATTTCAGATGTTGTCTCATTGTTGTAGCTCTCATCAGACCAAGCCACATAGCCATGAGCACCATTCTCAATCCTGGCCTAGTTCTTCTTTCCCACATTTGTTTGAGTGTCTGTTCCCCACATGTGCTGTCTGCTGAGGCTTGTTGTCATCTCCTTTTTTACCTATATCTCACCTTTGGAAACACTGCTTGACGCATTGTCTTCTCCCCCCCCCCAGGTTTATTTGAGACCCTTCCAGGTAGAATTCAATGTGAAATGTTGCTGAAAGCCACTGAGCAGTGTTTCAATACATTAGAACGGGCAGAAATGTTGCTTCTCCTATTGCGACGTTTCCCTGAGACCGTGGTTCAACATGGGGTAAGAGAGTGAAGAAGAGATTTTCAAATACTTCATCATTTGTTCCTTAAAACGAATTTTATTGTATGCCATGAAATTTATAGAATTACTGTGTATGGGCATGGTACCAAAAACATGATCTTGAAATGAGAAGTAAAAGATTTTATTTGGAGAACTGCATGTATTCCATATCAGAATTATTTAGAAGAGGAAAGCAGTTGCTGGATGCAAAGCAGTGAATCCTGATGCTGAATTGAAAACATTGCGTTTTACCATTTCTGCATCTTCTTTTGCTGTCTTAATTTAAAAGTAGTGATATAAAATTTGCTGATACAGGTATGTGGATAATTGACTGTTTTTAAAAAGTTGTTCCCCTGACTGTTGCAAAACATTATAGTTTAGCTGTAGACAGTAAACATTTGAAGAAGAAAGTCATAAATGAAAAGCAGAAGGAGCAGTTAAATGCCCCAATAAATAAATAAGAAGTTGAGAGAGTAATAAATCAATTTAACGGTTTAAAATCTCCTGGGCCAGATGGGCCAATGGATAACTTTTATAAATAGTTTAAGAAAGAAATAAGTACTCATTTGGTAAAGGTTTTTAATGACGTGTTAGAAAACCAAAATATATGTGAATCCTGAGAAATTGGAAATAATCTCAATATTAAAATCCAATAAGGAAGAGACAAATGTAGAAGGCTACCACACTATAACATTGGCTAACCAAGATTATAAAATTTTTGCTTATTTATATAAGTTTGTAAGAAACTTGGTTTAGGAATGAAATTTGGGGAAAATGGGGGGGGGGGAACTGAAGATAGGTAACTACTATTAGCACTCAATAGAATATTTGAATAAGGAAGGAGAAGTTGGTAAAGGAACAGTATTAAGGAAATTGTAGAATATATACTGGATATAGGACAATTGGTGTTTTATCAGATAAGTTAGGAAAACGGATAGGGATAAATGAAATATTGAAGCTCATAGATAAACAATATTGTCTTCAGTTAAGAAGAGTATATAAGAGTTTGTAGGCAATAATATCTATAAAAGGTTGCCAAAACCCATTCGAAGAAATACTGATGATGGAGCAAGAAAGCATGAGTTAGGTGATAGGATCTACAAGATGTTATTGGATAATCAATATAATCTCATAGAAGATCTATTGGGAATATGGGGAAAGGACAATAAGATTAATAAGAAATAAATCCAACAATGGGTATAAGAAATCAAAAATTTTAAAAATAATAAGATTATTAGGAGAACAACAGATGAAAGTCTGGTTCAGAAGATAGGAAGATGCTATGGAATATCACAAGATCGTATATTAATAAAAATGTATTACCTGCTTCTTGGCACAAGTGTGGGAGCAAAGGAACCTATATTCATATGTGGTAGGAGTGTTGTAAATTGCCTTCTATTTTGGAAAGAAATAGAAATTAATTAAATAATAGGTAAATATGAATTAAATGAAGATATATAACTAGTATTGTTAGGAATATAGGATTACAGGAGGAGGAGAAACATTTAACTAAACAATTAATTATAGCAGCAAAAGCAGTGAGAGCATATGGATTGAAAGACAAAGGAAGGTGGAATTGTAATAGATGGAAGCAAAATATATCAGAGTATATGATGTTTGACTTTATAATGAAAAAAGAGGTTTTATTTTGGTCAATTGAAATAAGAAGTTCGGCTTAGTAATTGGAGAACAATTATTGAGATTGTAGAGGAGAAAAACAGGTCTAGGAATGTAAAGGAAACCATTAAAATGATCTTCCACATGAGAGAAAAAGAAAATTAATAAGGAAAGCACCATTCCTGAGGTGGGGGGGGAGGCAGATGGAGGGGCAG
Source organism: Sceloporus undulatus (assembly GCF_019175285.1). Classification (NCBI taxonomy): domain Eukaryota; kingdom Metazoa; phylum Chordata; class Lepidosauria; order Squamata; family Phrynosomatidae; genus Sceloporus; species Sceloporus undulatus. Next base: position 78,639,886 of record NC_056527.1, on the reverse strand, counting down.
TATATAAAGGAAATATTGTGAATGTGTATGAGGGATTAGTTAATATCTGAATACAGTTTTCAGATAGGATGTGTATACTTGGTTGGTGTGTAAGGTCATATGCTGTATTAATACACTCTCTTTTTTAAAAAAAGAAGGAAGTCATACATTTTCTTCAGTATGTTGTAAACATTCTGGGAAACATCTGGAAGAATTAACTATCAAATTTTAATTGTATTTGTATTTTGTAAAGGTGGGACTTGGGGAAACGCTATTAGAAGCAGAAAGTATTGAAGACCAAGAATCACCTGTCAATTGCTTTAGAAAATTATTTGGTAAGAATGTATTTTTTATCATTATTTTATCATTTTATTGAAAAAGGGAAAGACAGGATATACAGCTGTTTTAATTTCTTGAAAGACTGATGGCACTGTCAGATTCCTTTCCATATCCTTCAAGTGAAAATAGTATGATTTTTCATTTTTATTACAGAAACACTCTTCTCCTCCCACTCCTGCCCCATGTGGTAGTTTGAGTTGTATGGCCATGGCTGAGTCTACCCTACTTGTGTTGAAATGTATGCCCTTTGTAAAAAGGGCACAAGATACAATATATGTAATAGAAACGCAGCATTGGGATTCATATTGCTGGCTGACTCAAACATTCTACAGTCAATGCTGTTGTATTATGGGCTCACATTATCCATGTGCTCACAATCTACCGATTCAACCTACTGTGGATTCAAATGTATGCAATACACAACACTGTTCCAGCACATAGCTTCTACAGGGACATGGCAGTTGATGGCGGTGGCAATGCTTCTCCTTGTTTGTTCACAAACAACTGTGCAGGAGAACCACTGCTGCTGCTGATCACAGGGTGGTGAGCAACTTCCACAAGGATATGGTGAATGATGGTGGTTGCACTCCTGCCTAGTTGTTTGCAAATGAACGAGGAGCACAGGCTCCACTTGTCATGTCTCTATGAGAGCTGCTTGAAGGTGGAAGCAGACCGCTGGTAGATTACTTGGAGGTGGGAAAGGCTAAAGAATGCCTTCCTAGGGATGTGAGTGGCAGCCCAGCCTTTCTTCCACTGCTGTCCTACACCATTTTTAATAGGGACTTGAGTATTTGTGTTTCTTGGTATCCGGGGGCAGGAGGGAGGTGTCCTGGAACCAGTCCCCGGCTGATAGCAAGGGCCCACAGTATTTTTATTCTCTAACCCTATAGGCAGTGGCTATTTTTTTAGTCTGCTAAAATGTGCTACATGCTGGCAAATCTGGAAACATTGGTTTCTAGCCGAGTTTCTTATCTTCCACTGGAAGAAAAGTTGGGGTGCTCTAGATGCTGAAATGTATTCTAAAGGTTCTTAGGTAGCCAACAGCTTCTATTGGGTTTGATGTTGATGGGACAATAGGAGGCTCCAGGGTTTTTTGTTCTGTGACAAAGAATGTGACAAGGAGATGGCTTTGAATTTTTTTAAAATTCTCTATTCTTGAGAAAGAATAGCAGTTCATTAAAATAACTGTACTTATGTCTAAGATAATGATTTGTTGATTCTATACATTTTAACACACAAGTAATTAAAATTGTACATGTTTTCATAAAAAGTAAACTATACATTTAAATGTATATGCTTATACATGTACAAGCTTTTATCCTTTTAGTTAAAAAGGTCTTACTTTTGGGTGAGTCTTATACCAGCCTGCCACTGCGTACTGTCTTTGCTTAGTTCTGTAAGGTTTCCCTTGTTAAATATGGTATGTTGTCAGGCTAACCGGTAAAGCAAATCTGATATTTTTGTGTATTTTGTTATATTTTTTAGTCTGTGATGTCCTTCCCCTGATAATTAACAACCCTGATGTGCGGCTCCCTGCCAATCTGTTATACATGTATCTGAATAAAGCTGCAGAATTTTACATTAATTATGTGACTAGATCTGCACAAACAGAAAACCAATATCAAGGTAAAACTATTGAAGTCTACTATTATTTTTATTAAATTGAGAAAGGAAGACCAGAGGGGTTAACATATTTCAAAATAATATGTATCATCTTGTAAAGGAGAATGGGGTGTTTAGGGCTATCGTTTACTAAAAAGCTCATCTGTAGTTGAAAGCACAATGCAGAAATAATCTGGTTTGAGACCACTTTAAGTGCCCTGGCTCAGTGCTATGAAATCCTTGGAATTGTAGTTTATTGTGACACCAGAGCTCTCTAAGAGAAGGCTAAATGGCTCACAAAACTACAGTTCCTAGAATTACGTAGTATTGAGCCAGGGCAGTTAAAGCTGGCTAACATGGAATTATTTCTGCAGTGTGTTTTGGACCTGTGTTTGTCTATAACAGTTTGATTGTCCCATCTCAGTCCTGTTTCCCACTCTCAAGCACCCTCATTTTGTGATGAGTGTGTCGGTTAATTCTGTTTGATAAAACAATCCTGCTGTGAAGGATATGACCATTACTCCAGAAGGGAAATGATTTAAATAGTTTCATTCTCAAGTAAAATTATTGATCCACGCTCATAACACTTGACAAAGAATGAGAAGGCAATTACCTGGCCCAGAGAGCTTACAGTCTAGAAAACAATAGAAGAGAGACAGCAGAGGAACGAAGGGGGAATTCAGAGAGTAAAGAAAGACAAGAATATACAATTATTACATTTATATAATTACACTTACGTAATACAGAGTATGAGTACTGTGGGTTGTGCTAAAGTCATCACAGAATGTCTGAGAGGCAGTTCTATTTGTAAGAGACAAAAGGGGAGAAGAATGGAACCATTTAAAGGAACTGGAGACACTTAAGCAGTTGAGATTGTAGAATGAGGCAAATGAGGATCATAGACACAAATATTTCAGAATGCGAGTAGAAAGTCAAAAGACGAGGTCCTGAAGGAACTTGAAAGTAAGAATAAGAAGTGTGTGCAGATCCCAGGATATCTGGCTTCATTTGTCCTGATGTGTGGCTATTTTAAACCCATATGGATATATCTGAGCATAATTTTGGCATATTTCCTGTAATATATGCTTATGTACCTGCACATGTGGACATAGACAGATTTGATATATGCAGGGTAAGGAATACTGATGAAGGAAGTGCAGTGGGTTAACTAATTTCTGATGGTGAGTTAAATAAGGGTTGGGCATGTGCTGAGGTTGGAGAGCAATTTCAAGCAGTTCCTAATCTGGTGCGCGGTGCTGCTTTTGCCATTTGTGGCAGCTGACGATGATGATCCAGTAAGTTTGGGTTACCTTAAAAAGCCACTTTTGTCTGTTTTGGACAAAACTAATGATCTGCAGAAATTATTTTGATCCAAATGTGTGTTTTCAGCAGGAATTTGTAAAAATTGGGAGTGGTGGTGATGGTTTTGTTTTGGGGTTTTTGTGCATGATTCCCATCCCTGAAATAAGTTATTGTTTTTTGGTTTTTAGGAACACAGGATACATCTGATCTTGTGTCCCCCAGCAAACGAAGTTCTCAGAAATACATAATAGAAGGATTGACTGAGAAATCCTCTCAGATTACAGATCCTTGGGAAAGGGTCTTCAAGATACTATCCATAGTAGGTGTTAGATGTGAGTGGCAGATGGACATGGCAAGAAGGTTTGATATCATTACTTTTTTAAAAAAAAGATACCCTTAATTAACCAGCCTGATAAACTGGTGCTTGATTGTTCTAGTAATACATGAAACAAGAGAAGCCTAAGGTTTCAACCCAAATTGTTTCTAAGGAGAACTATTTAGAAGTAATCATGCCAACTCAGCTGCACTGACAGGCAGAAACTGATGCACTCTGCATGAGGATTCCCATTCTTTCTCTGTAAAAAGATTAATCAAACCTGTTTAGTGAATCTAGAATGAAAGTCATGAAACTGGATACGCATTTAAAAGAGCCATCGTGGTGTAGTTGTTTGAGTGTTGGACATATGTATTAGTACAGAAAAAGTGTAGTACATAGAACATATTAAAAATCTCTATGGCTGTAGTCTTTTTCAGCATTAAGAATTTATCCCTTACAGATTGTGGCTGACTGCTGTGATCCCAAAATAAATGTGCGTGTACATGCCTTCAAGTCACCTGTCAACTTATGGCAACCCCATGAATTTGATAAGAGTTTTCTAAGGCAAAGAGTACTCAGAGCTGGTTTGCCATTGCCTTCCTCTGAAATATAGCTTACAATGCTTGATATCTTTGGTGGTTCCCCCATCCAAGTATTAATCAGGCCTTGACCCTCCTTAGCTTCCAAGATCAGACAAGAACTGATGTCTTCTGGGTATTTACACTCATTAAATATACTAACAGTAATCTTATGCATTTCCACAAATATGTACTGTTGCATTCAGTAGGATTTATTCCCAGATTGGTGTGTATACAGTTGTAGCCTTAAGGTGGAATGGTTTTAATAATTAATGGACTCTATTTCCTTTCCTTAAATGGAAGGAAAATTCATGTTCTGTCCCTCTTACCGGCACCTTTCCCCTCAAAAAGACTGGGTGATTTGAGCCCTTCCTGAACAATGTGGGAATGGACAGCTGTGGGTGTTGTAATTTTTGGATTGCCCAAAATTGACAGGCCTCTGTCTAAGTCTTGATGACTCTTCCCCCTTCCCTCAGCAGTCCACAACATCCCATGTTTAGGAGAGCTTGTAATCTTCTAGAGATACCTTTTGGATTATGAAAGAGACCTGGTGGAGGAAAGATGAGAAGCATTCCTTCTGTAACTTAAATTAGCTTATTTTACAGTCTAAGCCAATAATTTAAAGTACATTAGAAACTCCATTAATGATATATTTTTTGCATCTTTAGAAGTTTTGGTGATACATTGCTCAAAATGAAAGATGTCTGCAGATACATAAGCAACTATGATAATGAAGCCCATGCAAAATACAAAACCCAAGTGATATATTCTACAATGCTGGTGTTCTTCAAGAATGCATTCCAATATGTCAGCAGCATTCAACCTTCTTTGTTCCAAGGTTTGTTGAAGTGGTGTGTTTTTCTTTTGAGTCTTAAAGTATGAAGTCTTTGCCAGAATTACTTTATGTTGTGCGTGCTTTTAAAGTGGCATTAGGTACTTTTAAAAAGAAAGAAATATCCATGTGGGTTGCATTAATTTGGTGGTCATGTCTGTATCTGTATCTTTCATATATGCATACCAACATGGCATGATCCTGGACCATCGGTCAGGGCTAGAGTCACGTGCATAGGTGCAGTGACCCTCTTTAAAACTCACTGGCCTCTATAAATATGTACTTGATTGGTTTTTTTCTACTGAACATCATGCTTAAAGCAAGCCTCTTCTGAACTGTGTCTTCAGGAACTCAGGAGTTCTCAGTAATGGTGGAAATGAACCCCATGTAGATAACACACAGAAATGAAGGTTTGGAAAGACCTTTGGGGCCTTGGGGCTTTAGTGTCACCAAAGGTGTCAGTAGGAACCATGTTAGTTGACACCCATAGTATTGGTGACATTGTTTTTGGGTAAACCTCTCCAATTAAACTGGAGTAAAACTGGGGTTAAAAGGTAGAAGTGTTCAGCTATTAATCACAGTTAAGGTGGTCTGGGTTTCAATGGAATTGTTTCAAAACTAGGACTGAAGATTGTTAGACCTCTTCTTTAAGTGTAGAATATCGCCAGTCATAACTGTGACTATTGGTAGGACCAATGTATTCTTTAACCAAGCGTTTGTGTGTCTGTGGAGCTAGGGGATTTTGTGAGGAAAAAGCATGTGGTCAAACAGTCCATTCCTACACTGCCTCCAAGCGTTTATTGTGTAAAACAAAGGTAATTTGCTTTCAGTTACATGCCAAGTATGATATTTTATATATTGTTGGACTTCCATCTAGACCAGATAAAAGTTAAACGAATGTCTCTGTGGTATTGTTGATTCTCACTTTCTCCAATGAGAATTTCAGTGTGTTTTAGCATATTAAAAATGCCCCATGTCCACAAGAGTTTTTATGGGTTCCAAGTGAAATGTATTCCACAATACTCAAACAGAGCCAGAAAAATAATGCTTATGTACACTGGAACATGTGTTTTGAGTAGTGAGAACTCTCTCTCTCTCTCTCATATTTTCTCTTTTTTCTTTTTCTTTCTTTGTGTCCTTTCCTACTCCCATCCCAAAGTTTGTAGCTAGGTCAAGTGCAGTAGATTTTTCAGGAGAATTTTTGTCCCTGTTGTGTTTTTTAACAAGTACCTGTACAGGTGGCTGAAATTTTAGGACATCATTCAATTCAATAATTTATTACGGTCATAGAACAGCAAATATTTTAGGACATCGTCCACAATTCTCCAGGTGACAGTATGGTAAAATAGCTATCTTGTAGCTTTAGTTCTTTCTAAATTGCATTAAAAAGTGACTAGAGGACTAAAATATCCCATCTGACTGGATAAGTATTAACGAGTTGCAGTGCTTACCTGTTTAATTTAAATTATAAAGATATTAAATTTGCCCATAAATGACTGGCCAAGGATCATTGTCCTGGAAGTAAGAAAAGCTGTGAACATATTGTCAGTTTCCAAATTACTTCTAGAGGATTTGACATTAAAGCCCAAGGCTCCATTTCTCATAAAATTAAAATGCACCTTTGACTGGACAAATGTGGGAAAGAATAGGTATGAATGTCTTCATTGTGCTCTTGAGTGGTTTTTTTTTAATCATAGTGTGATTGGGGATTCTAGTGGTATACTTGTTCAGAGACACTGTTCTCGCTACAGTACTTTCTTTTTAAACATATTTTAGGGCCAAATGTTCCAAATCAAATTCCGCTAGTACTCCTAGAGGATGTGTCCAATGTTTATGGTGATACAGACATTGAGCGTGGCAAACATATACACAAGAAGCGGAAACTTGCTGAAGGGCGAGAGAAAACTATGGTAATGCTTCTCATTATTTTCAGTGTGCTGTGATTTGATGCCACGTTAAGTTTGTTCACAGTTATTGCTTCTAAAGCTCTACTGTGTTGTGTTTAATAATAATAATAATAATAATATTGTTTATTTCTAGCCCGCTTTTCCAGAGATCAAAGCGGGTTACAACATACGTGTAGAAATACAATATACAATATAAAAACATACCAAGTTCAAACATCATAAAACACATCCCAATAAAACATATACAATTCCAAAAAATAAAACCAACAACAAACTAGCTGAATAGCAACTGAGTAATAGGGGAGAGGACACTTAGGGGAGATTACACTTAGACTGCTGACAAATTTAGTAGCTATATGCAGCAGACATTTTGCAGCTGCAGTGACTGTCTACAATCTCCTCCTATGAATATGCCATGTGCATCTTCACTTTGGTTATAGAGGAAAGACAAAGAACATTATTCTGACAAACAAAAACCTACTTCTATAACCTAATTCCCTTGTGCATCCTTCCCATTGTACTATAATTCCCTTTAAACTCTTACATTACTCTGTAGAGCTAATTTTCCACTTTTTTCAAATGGCTCGATTTAGACATTGCTAGAAACAAAATTCTTTCACCAAATTTTAGCAACAACAAAAAAGAGTGAACTTTTTTTCTAAAGCAGAACTCTTCAAGAATTACAATAAATAAATGTTTCAATTTACATTTTGGAGAGTGAATGAAACTTAATTTTATATTACTTGATACTATATTGCAGTTCACTAAGCTCTTCAAATGTACTTCTTTCAGGAGGAGATACATATTTGCAATGTGTTGTTCATATGCAGTGATGGTGAACCTTTTCCAAACTGCAACCCAAAACCCACTTATTTATTGCAAAGTGCCTCTGACTTTCTAGTAACAAACTCTGGCAAACTCTATGCTGGGGTGATGGCACATGTGCCCACAGAGAGGGCTCTGAGTGCCACCTCTGGCACGTGTGCCATAGGTTCGCCATCATGATCTGCTTTTCAAGATGTTCATTTCCTGAATTAAATTTTAAAAATATACATACAGCTTAATAAAATATGAGATAACACTTGGGCAGTGCCTCAAGTGAGGTGCATGGAGGCAAAGTTGCTTCCAGAATGCTTAAATTAGTCTGGTAATATTTGAATATGTTAAAGTAGTTGAAAGTCTGTATTTTTTTCTTGCCTCTATTCAAAGTCTTTTGGGGCCTAAAAAGACTTGCCCACATTTCAGTTTCCCTGTGTCATTTTGGAGGCTACACTTTACCAATGATCTTAAGCACAATTATTAAAAAGCATATACTATGCCACTCAGGGCTGGCTTTAGGTATTTGGTCACCAGAGGCGAGAAATATTTTGGCACCCCCTGTCGCCCCTCATAATTATTTTCACCCCTTGATTTCTGCTGTTTCATTTGTTAAAGCTAAAAATGACATAAAACTTAGATTCCAAACTCTTGTCATAGTATTGAGAAAAACTTGTCGTAGGAATGCAAGTTCCAAACATTTGCTAGGCAAACATTTAAAACATTTTAAATGTTTACTAGGCAAACATTTAAAATTAAATCAGTTTGTTTGTTGTAAACAATAAACTCAAGATGGCTGGCAACTGGCGTTCCGTGTTGTGGCACCAAGGGTAAGGTGGGTGGGTGGCGAGAAGAGAGGTTACATTCAAGGCGCATGCGCAAGGCGGAAGATGTACCATGTGACTGTACCACGGACACAGGGGGACACACATTTATATTTTGGCCATTGTACAAAGTAACCGTCATATGCTAGCTTGCTTTCGCATCGCTTGCTGTAATGAGTTTTCACTTTAATAATGTTTAATTACGTAAAACATTATACAAAAAAAGTCATCGCGTTGCCCCTAAATTTTGCCACCCTAGGTGGCTGCCTAGTTTGCCTATATGGATGAGCCGGCCCTGGTGCCACGGCCAGTCTTTGAGTCATTGATTGTGACTACACTTGTCCCTCCACGTTTGCTGGAGTTAAAGGCCCAGGACCCCCGTGAATGTGAAAAAAACCGCAAATAAAAAAACTTTTTATCTGAGACAACACTTCTCTAGGAATCTCTAGGTCTTCCAGTGCAACACTGTGATCAACACCTGCCAGACACTGACCGCAGAATTGTTCTGGAGGAGCTACAAATGCATAGTGGAGTGTTTTCTCTAGGAATCTCTTGGTCCTTCAGTGTGACTTTTGGTTAAAGTTGGCCATAGAGTTGTTCTGGAGTACCTAGATATTCCTACAGAGAACATATTAATCAAATCTGCATATAATCAAATACTCAAAAGTCAAAGCCGCAAATGTGGAGGGTTGAGTATATTATTATTTGTATTGACTTTTGAATAGAGCTCTGATGATGAAGATCTTTCTGGGAAGGGGAAAAACAGACTTATTACAATAAATGCAGCAGACCTTTCAAACTCAATTGAAGTCCAAGAGAGCTTTAGACTGGCTAGAGAAAGCTGGGAACTTCTCCATTCAATGGAATCATTGGATAAAGGTAAGTATATTTACATGTTGTCAGAACTATGTGCTGCTTTGCTACGTGTTCAGAAGTAGGAAAAATTGCATTCAATTTATATTAAACTGTTACCTCCCATTTACACTGAATTACTTCCTTTGTATTTGATCCAGGGGTAGCAGCTGGGAATTGTGCAAAAAGTATTTCAGTGTCCACTTCTGAGGCACTTTCTAAAGACTTCTAAGGGCAGTGTTTGAATGATTAAACAGTGTGTTTTCAGGCCTTTTGAACTAGAAAATGTGTCCACCACAAGTGACAGGAACAGCTCTCATGTTTCATGCTGGCCTAAGCAGGAACTGTTGTTGTTATGGAGAATTAAAAAAATGCAACTGTTCCCATCTTTAAGAGGAACAACTTCATCCACCAGAAGATTTTTTTATTTTTAGTCCAAGGAGCAGGATGATGCCTTTTTCTGAAGGCTGTTTGAGTGAGAGTTTAAGAAAACTCTTCTCTTAATATTTTACTTGAATCTGCTTCTTCCAGAGCATATTGATAGAGACTACGGTTTACATACCGAAGGTCCCAGTTTCAAACCTTGGCATTTTCAGGCAAAGCTGGGAAGAAATTGTGTCTGAAACCCTGGAGAGCCACTGCTATTCAGTGCCAACTGAATGGGGTTAGATCAGGGAGGGAATTGTGTTCCTCCCAGGTTTTTCCAAATCCCTTTCAGTTGCTACCCCACAGTTCTCCCACTGCCATCAGACCATCCCCCCCCAAAAAAAATTATATGTTCAGCCCTCCTGCCTGCGTCCCCAGAAAACATGCTGAGAAAACTGGAAGTAGCAACCTGAAATGACTTGTGGTTGCATTTTTCAGCTAGAAGTGCTGCAAAAATGGCATACTGTGGCCCATCACAGGAGTATGGGGGTAAAAATTGTTTCCAACATCTGTCCACTTTTGGACTAGATGGACTGGATGTATGACAATTTAAAACAACTTTCTTACACCTGTATTTCTTTTTTCTTTTCTTTCTTCAGAATTTACAAGAATTTGTTTGTCGTGGAAGACAGATACGTGGCTTTGGCTCCGGATCTTTCTTACAGATATGATTATTTATCAGGTAAAAAATTCAGGAGCTCTGTACCTCTGCTGTCTCACTGCAAAGTTAACTGACCCATCTGTATTCCATCAGCTTGGTACTTTGCAGCAGGCAGAGGCTGATGGGAGTTGTAGCCCAATGGTCTTGGAATGCACCAGGTTGAAGAAGGTGGCTATACAGCAAGCACTAAGTCTGATGTAACAAATAGCTGTGTTCAAATGGACTAAGCCTGGCCTGCACAGAGATTAGCCTTTTGGTCTTGTGCTTGAACACACATGCTTTGGCTTTTAAGGTCAAGTCTAAGTAGTGCTCTTTGCTTTCCCTACCCATAGCCATCGGAAGCTGATTAGTTGCAAGAACTGGTAAGGCAATCTTCTTGGAGTGCTTTGAACTTTCATAAAACGTATAGATATGTAGTACAGAGCTAGTTTAAATCTCGGCCCACTAAAGAGTTCACCCAGCTGGCTCTGAGTAAACTGCTTTTTGTCATGTTTCACATCTCCTTTAATATGGAGCTATATATATTTGCCCAACTTACAAGACTCTTGAAGGATTGGGAAGGGGAGTTGTGAAGCTTAATATTAGCAGAAATTATTAGGATTGTTTCATGGTTTTAAAATGATCTGAAGTGTAGACAAATTGGAGAGTTGTGATTTCGTCTTTGTTTCTCTTGTTTGAAAGGGTCAGTATAAAAAAGCCATTGCCAGCTTGCATCACTTAGCAGCTTTGCAGGGATCACAGCCTCAGCAGCAGATAATGGGACAAGGATCACTAGAAAATCAGCGAGCCCTGATCCAGCTAGCAACCTGTCACTTTGCACTTGGAGAATACCATGTAAGTCCCTGCTGTCATCTTCATCTAGTTAGCCCCTTTCTTTTCTTGTTGGATACCGCTACTGTGGTTAGCAGTAAAAGCCTGTACTGTAGAGTACAACTCAAGTCTCTGAGGCCACAATCATTGTGCCATAAAGCCTAGATTCCTGGTTAATCAAATCAGTATGGATGAACAGCATGCCAGTGTACACTTGCCATTCACGCTCACATTGTTTGACTGTGTACAAAAGGTCAAGATCACTAACTAACTTTGAACCAGGGTTTGTTGTTGGCTTCTGACTCTTGGCTTGTTTAAGAACAGTAGGTCTTGGGTTCTAATATAACACTAAGCTACCTTTGCTTGGCTTTTTATGTAATCTTGCAAAATGGAAATAGTATGCTGCTCATTCACACTACATTTTAAAAAGCTAGATTTGAGGGTTTGTGGTTTTGAATAAATGTAGTTGTACTCTTATAGTTGTCATGTATTAAAAGCAAAGGAACAGATTTGACCATTGATGATGGGTAAGTTGAAACATAGACTGTGGAATTTGAACCTGACTGCATGGTTTGTCTCTGTGGCATAAAATAATCTCCAACTGTGGCATAAATAATCTTCACACTTTAGTTCCACCTGAAACATTGTACTGGGTAGTACAAGTTTAAACTGATGTGAGCTTGGAAGTCCCAATACAATCTCGTATTGTCCCATCAACCAATGTATTAAGTGGCTTCAGTTCCCTACTTGTGTGACTTATAAGCTCAGCCACTTAAAGTAATAATAATACTATTGTGATATCAAATAGAAATGGTCAAGTCACAGGTTGCTTGGTCAGTCAAAATAGTTGGGCTTCTCCAAGTAGCTACTTTGAACATCAGAAACCTTTGTGAGTGGTGGACATCAGTCTCCTCTTCAAAGGAGATTATCGTTTTTATGCTGATTTGTGATGGTGGTTCTTTGGGGGTAAAAATGGAGGCCACTGTTTCCTTTGACCACTTGTTGTTCCTGTGGGGCCAGGAAAAAGAAGCTAAATTGCCATACTAAGTGACCTGATAGGGGAGGTTCAACATGAAGAGAGTGCCCTGACAGAGAAGGAACAGTCTTACCACCATCTTTTCTCCATAAATGCTTGAATGTTGCAAGTAGAATAAACAGGCTATGCTTCTTGTCACATTTCTGCTCAAAGGAATGGAGAAGGGTGTTTACAAGTAGTTCTACTCAATTTTCTAATATTCCCAGTAGCAATATAATTATAAACCGGCTATTCGTTTTTATTGTTTCTGGCTTTTGTGAGTTCACTTATAAACTGTTGATCTTTCTTCATTCTTGTAGTTAACCTGTGAAAAGGTACTTGATCTAATGTGCTACATGGTACTTCCCATACAAGAGGTGATTAAGCCTCAGGAGGAACAGCCAACGTTGAAGTCAAAATTCAGGAAAGGTGAGTGAGTACCTTCTTTCTTAGTAGGTAGCAAATTATGAGGGAATAAGGCTTCAAGTGATTAGCAGTAATCAGTGTAATTTTAATTTAATTAAACAAAAATGAGTGTCCCTTATTGATTTTTATGTGTTTTTAGGTCAGATAAATAATTTTAGAGTGTAATCTGTAATTTTAAAAAAGCTTCCCCTACCAAAACCAGACCCAGAATATTTTCTGGAAAAGCCTGTATAAGTGTTTACTGGCAATTGAAAACTTAGTATTTTTTCTCTCCCTATATCCTCCCAATCCAGATTACAATAAGACACTGAGATTTCTGAATTTTACAAGTGGTTGAAAAATAATGGATTTGGCTTTTTGATGTTCGTTCTTCTTGTATGTGTCATTGGAAGTAGGCTGAGATGAAGGGAGAGCAGTCCATAATACAGTCGTCCCTTCCCTTACATGGGACACACACACACACCCCGCATAAGGGAAAAAACGCAGATGCTCAAGCCCAATTCAAATGAATGGGGCTTGTGCCCATGGCAGTGCAATGGCGGCGCATCATGGGAACACACACCATTGTTTCCTTCTGGCATGCAGCTCCCTTCCTTCCAGGCACATTGTATACATTTTTTGCTCCCTTTTCCCCTTTCCATGGCCAAATAGAAGATTAACATTAAATTAACAATCATTCTTGGAGACATGGAATTATTTTTTTACCTCTTCATATCCTGTTTTTCCATCTACTTTCTCAATCACAATTTCCCATTTATCCCTCCATGATTCTTTATTGCTTTATCCAATATACTTAAGCCTTCTTTCCCTAAGAAAATCAAATAATACATATACAGTTATTTTAATTAGAAGAGAGCATTTTTCTCTATTTCTTAGGGAATTGCAGAATAGAGATAGTTACTCAAGCTGATCGACATTTCAGGCCTATCATTTTTAGTTCTGATCAAAACTGGAATTTGTAACAAGTGCAAATTTATCATTTGTCTTTAGCTTCGGAACTGAAGCTCTGGCCATGTACAAGTAAAGCTATTATGCCGTACTGTCTTCGGTTACTATTAGCATGTTTTAAGGTAAGATACCATTCTGCCCATAGTGGAAAAAAAGTCCTATTGCCCCTTTCGTATTAATAGTTGTGATTTTGGGAGAATTTTCCCTTCATCATTGTCTGCATTTTGGACTCAGTATCTTTGTTTTGATTTTAGCAATATACATTAGTGGAATGGTTCAATGTTATCACTTGGCCCTCTGCCAGCAGCCCATTTGACAAGTCAGGTAGAAAAATGATGCCAAATAGACCAAGAGCCAGTGCAATTTAAAAAAAAGAACAGATTTTTGGCTGGCATAGTCTTTCCTAAAAGGGTAAAGAAAGGGAGAAAATTCCTTTCTGCTGGCTCATAGTGTCTGATCAAAGCTGTATTTATATGTATCTGAAAAAAAATTAATTCATTTCATCTTTGACATCCCTGGATCGATTTTCCATTGATTGAGGATCATTATGAAGGAATTTCTTCTTGGCAATCTGTGTCTGAGAATAAAGCAAAAGCCGTGTTTACTTATTTACTTTCATTTACTAATTATCTGATTAATGTATTAGTGAAAATATAAGGGAGATGTGTTTAGCTGTGCCCCAGGCCACATGGCTTTTCCTTGCCATTCTTGCATTGAGAAGAAATTTTTACTGTTGGGACACTGTAGTCCTTTTGCACTTACATTGATGCATCATATTAGTAATGATAGGGCTAAAACAGAGGTGAGAAACTTTAAGCTTTCCAGATATTTTGGTCTACATAGTGGTTTCACTAGGGGATGCGGCCCTTACTAGGGGTGCAGCCCAGAAGGGGGCTGACACTCAGTCAGATCCTCCCAGTTTGCTGCGATGGGAAGCCCTCATCACAAGAGACTTCTGTCACCATAGCAATGGAGAGGGACAAGTGCCCCTCTGCCGGCTTGTCATGGTGGCGCAGACCTTTACCATTGCGGCAAAAGAGAGGGCCAAGCGTATCCTTTTAGCCGCTGCCAGCACCCCAGCAGCTCCCCCATGTACTGGGTGACATCACAAGTGGGGATGCCACTGGGACTACAGCTCCCATATTTATTTGCTACGGATCTTGGTATCTGGAGTTTTGAGAATTCAGGTCGAAAACATTGGCTCCTCTATCCCTGAGCTTAAAGACTGCTTCTTTTAAAGTGTCCCTCCTCCTGTTCATTTTTCACCTATGGTGTGTGCAGTGGGGAGAGGGAGAAAAACTTTTTGAACTATGGTTTGGGATGTTGGAGTCCTACTCCCAGCATTCCTCACAGTTGGGTATGCTGGCTAGGGCATATTGTGCCCCTTTCTTACATTATGTGTTACCCGATTCAGCCTTATCCCAAATTCAACATGAGAATTGTTTGAAATTTTGTATATTTTTATTCCAGTGTAGGTTCCATCCTAACATCAGTTCACATTTATATGCCGCTTTGACCAGCATTTTGAGTTTAAGTGGAAACAGTGCCGTCTGTAGCCTGATGCATACTTGAAGAGTATGTGGTGTGTAAAATATGAAACAGTTCTCTTTCTGCTATGTTTTGACTTTGAATATATTGAGTAAAGGTGTTGTTAAGTTTCTTGAGTGCATTTTTCCCCTAACAGCCGAGAGCTTTCACAGACAACAGAGATGATATGGCACTAGGACACGTGATTGTGTTGCTCCAGCAAGAATGGCCAAGGGGTGAACATCTGTTCTTGAAAGCTATCAACAAAATCTGCCAGCAAGGAAGCTTCCAATATGAAAATTTTTTCAACTATGTGACAAGTATCCTTTCCCCAAAACGTTAGCGGGTGGAAATAGATGGTAGGAGGCCATCTATGGGAAATAAAGACTAATGAAATAAACTTGGGAATAACAGTTGGGAAAAAGATGAGAGAGATGTGGAGACAATGGAGTTTTGAGAGAGGGAGAGGCAAGAAACAGGGTTCAGGAAGCTCCTTAAATTCTGGAACATGCTGAAGTGGCAATAGTCTCTGCATCTTTTATTATCAGAATCATACTATGTTACAAGAGCCATCTAATCCAGCCCCCTCCACTAAATGGATCCCTGGGGGCTGAATATCTGAATTAGGTGCGATTTGGATTTGATTTGGCATTTGGCAAAGTGCATATTAAATTGCCAAATGAAACAAAGTAAAACTAAAAAGTTTTGATCCGTGTAAAGGAATCTTTATATCACTTTAAAAACACCTCTTTAATCAATTAAAACATTTAGTTAGTTATTTTTGTATGTTATCTGTCAAGATACTTTTGCAGCACAAGCATATGAATATTTACTGATGGGAAAGGCCTGTTGAGCTCAGTAGGATTTATTCCCAGGTGCATAAGTTTATGCATATAACTGTAGTTTTAGAGGCTGTGCAGACTAGCCATTAAGGCAGCCCTAGGGGCAGAGTTGGGGCGTAGTGTCCACACGACGCATTCCTCAACTCTGGGCCCATGGCAGCATGATGCCGCACAGCACATCCCACGGCACATGGCATCACGGTGCTCCTCTGGTGCTTTGTCCACATGACACAGTGCCAAAGGAGCGCCATAAAGTTGTGGCATCGGCAGCTATGGTGCCCTTTCCAGGGGACAAAAAGAGCTGCTTTTTGCAGCTCATTTTTGCACCCTGGAAAGTCCAGATTGGAGTCACAGCATGCAGTTGCTGCAGCCTCAATCTGGCAAAGATGGAGGCGACTGCAGGCCACCCCTTCAGGGGTGCCCTTAGTGTATCAGTAATTAGGTTCCTGTTGTAGATCTACATGTCCTAACCAACTCTTTGGATCCCGTATTGGGAGCAACAAGTAAAGAAAAGGTTGTCAAAATTGTTTGTGAATGAAACATGCTCTGCAATTCCTGCAGAATTATTAAGGAGGAACAGGAATTTGAAGGCAAATAGTATAGTGGATCATTTTCACTTCACTGTTACCAAGTCTGCTTCAATTTGGGACCTGAACAATTTCATCAGATATTGATATGCTGGAAGAGTTTGCTTATTTAAGAACACAAGAAGGAGGAAAAATTCATCTGGAGCTGCTGCCAAATCAGGGGATGTTGATAAAGTAAGTTTTTTTTTTAAGTTTTACAGTTAAGGAGATTACTGATATAATTTATATGATGTGTGTAATGCTTAAGCACTGTACTAGGAAGCATGTATTTTAGTGGTCAGTTGGCATCTGGGTAGATTTTAGACTTTTTTGTGAGCAGCAGTAAATGCATGCAAGACTCTGTGGCAATGAGTTATGTGTTTTTTTAAAACTTAACCTAGGTATCCGAATCAGATATAGATGAGTAATCCCCACCTCCAGGACAGTGAAGCAGCAGATATTAATCTCCTGAGCTGTGAAAGTGCATGGTCTGGGGCAGGGGTGGGGCAGGGAGAATGTACCAGAACTATATTGGTTTCTGTATTGGGAGACTTTATTTCATTTCTATGTGGATTTCTATCATTCTTCCGTTTAATGTGAAAAGAGTAATTACACAGTGGCTAGTCTGTAAAGGTAGAAGCGATGCTAGCAGCTATCGATCCAGGAATATCAATTGAAATCTCTGCTCTGATGGAATCCATAGTGAGGTTGACAACAAGTGGCAGCTCCACTCATTTTCAGTAATTTGTGCCCAAACAGATCACAGACATGTATGCTTGGCTATTCTACTTTTTTATGGGGTAAAGGTACTTTATGGGGTAAAGGCACTGAGGAAGCGACCTGTGAGGACGATTGAGAGATTTCCCCAGATTGGGTAGCTCTTGGTTATGTGTTTTGTGATGTTTAGCCCTTTGGCATGTATTTTGGCAGTTTGGATAGTGCAACCAAACATCTTTTCTTGTCCAAAATCGTTTCCCCTTATTTTCTGCTCATGTTCCATTCAGCCTCAGCTGCAGCTTTCCTTTCTTTCACATGACTTTGTGTATTTGAATGGACACCAGCTGATGTCTTTCAGCACCAAACATGTGGTCAAGAGAGTTAAAGGAAATGCCTATGGGTAGAAATACTCAGAAAATGGCTCTACATTTGGCAAGTGAGGGGTAGGGTAAACAAATTGTGCTCTAGAATAGATTCAAGGACCATTCCAAGGATTGAGGGTGGTTGGAGTTTGGGCCATCAGTGAATGCCCCATTCTGCGACTAGAATTTCAAGTCAGGGTCAAAATAGTTGCCTTTGGGAAAGGGTAATGCTTTGATAACATGGTTTGGGTGGTAGTAAAATTTCATGAGGCTTCAGTCTTTACAGAATTTCAACCTTGCTCCATATTTATACTGAGAAAAGGGGCAATCCAGAAAAAAAAGTCAGGATGGGATGGTGGCAGGAAGGAAAAATGGGGAGAGTAGCTGGAAGATAGTAATAGTAGTTCATGATAGTTATAAGGGCTGCAGAACTACTTTAAAAGAAGTTGTTTTCAGAATGCAGAATTTTGGGACTGTATCGTACATGGACAACAGAAATGCAGAAAGATGCAGTCCTTGATATTACTTCCCGATGTCAATATTAGCACTGTAGCTTTCCAAATGGGTGAGAGTCACCAGTGTGCTCACTGTACCAATATATTCAACCGAATCTATCTAAATATACATTCTTGTGGGAAGAAGACTGGCAACAGTATACTGTCTGTTCCATTCCCAAGGAGATTTTAAAAACTCAGAAAATTGCCAGAACATGTTGTTATCATCTCTTAGGAAAGGGACCAGTCATGCAAAATCTTTTGTATGCAATGGAACAGAAAATCCAGTACTGCAGCTTGCTCATTCTCTATCATGCAGAAGAGCAGGCATAAAAGGTCAATTCTTTTAGCTGAAGAAAGGGCAGCACATTTGATGTCTCATCTAGACTCTGTCACTTTCTTGAGAGCACGAATCCTTTGCCTTGCTCTTCAAGCCATTTCACAATCTTTAGAATCAGGGCTATTTTCTCCATCCCACCACTCCACCTTGAAACATTTTGCTTTATCAGTCTTCTTCTTCCCATCCACACCACAAAAGTTGACATCTGTCTCTTCCTTAAGGCCCCCCTTCCTATTTTCAAGCTCTTCAGAACTATTCAGGGATCTTACCTTGAAGCTAGTTTTCTTTGCAGCTTTCACATGAGTTAGAAGGGATAAGAGAGTGTAGCACTCACCTATTGGGAAGGATCTTTCTGGCTTCCAATGACAAGGTATGGTAATCTTTTCTATCCACCTCTTCTTTATTCCTAAAGTGAATTACCTTTTTTGTAGCACTTAATTTTTCCAAATATACCAGGTGGACATGTGTTAGGAGCTGCAGATCTATTATTATTATTATTATTATTATTATTATTATTATTATTATTATTATTAT
>NC_056527.1:78570115-78620861 GCF_019175285.1 Sceloporus undulatus | reverse complement strand
GCTTTATTTATATAGCATTGTAGATTTACACAGTGCTGTACATACAAACAATAAAATAGATAAAATAAACCTGTTCATGACGTACAATCTAAGAAATAATACATAACAATACAGGAAAGGGTACAATAAAGTAAAACAGGCAACAAATTAAACAAATAACAAATACCCGTACAGTGGTACCCCGGGATACGAAAGCACCGCGTTACGAAATTTCCGGGATACGAAAAAATTCCATAGGAAAAAACTGTTCCGGGTTACGGTTTTTTTTTCGGCTTACTAAAATTTTTTTTGGTGCTTTTCGGCGCTTTTTCGCACGAAATCGCGGCTTCCAGCGCTAGCGCCTATGGCTTTTTCGGCTTGCGAAAGATTTCGGGTTACGAAGGGCGCCGCGGAACGAATTAATTTCGTAACCCGGGGTACCTCTGTATATACTCGACTATAAGTCGACCTCACATATAAGTCGACGGCAAGTTTTGGGGCCAAAATTATGGATTTTGCTACAACCCGTAGATAAGTCGGGGGTAAAATTTAGGGGCATATAGCAAAGTTCCAAAGGATGAAGCAAAGCAAAACAACGTCAAAGAACTTATAAAATTCCATAAGTCTTTGTGCTTAATCTTAAAATGGATGGATGAGAAAGTAGAGGGGGTCAGTGCTTCCCATACTCTACTCTTACTTTTCACCAGGAGATGGTTCCTTCTTTTAAATAAGAGTTAAGATACAGTACTTACATTGACCCATGGATATGTCGACTCAGGTTTTTTGGGTCAATTTTTGACCTAAATTTCTAGACTTATACATGAGTATATACTGTAATAGTCATGTGATGCCTGGGGATGCTTCTCTGAACAGGATGGTCTTCAACACAGTTTTGAAACTGGTTAAAGAAGTCATGAGCCGTGTTCGTGGGGGAAGGAGATTCCAGGAGTGAGGGGCAGCAAGTGAAAAAGGACGAATCCAGTATGGGGCAGTGAAAATCCTAGGTTGAGACAGCAGAACTTGACTACTAAAACGAAGGGCACGAGTGGGAAGGTGAGGAGACAGAAGGTTAGATAAATAAGGAGGGGCCAGCCCATGCTGGGCTTTAAAAGTCAACAGCAGAAGCCTATACTGAATACAGAAGGGGAAAGGGAGCCAGTGAAGGGATGATAATAGAGTAGAAACATAGTCAAAGCAGCGAGCGGATGTAATAATGCATGCAGCTGATGCTGGACAGAAATTAAAGGACGGAGGTGAGAGAGAGGAAACCCTGCCAGAAGGAGGTTACAGTAATCTAGTCACGAGATGACCAGAGTGTGGACCAGAGTCTTGGCAGTAGAGGCCAAAAGAAATGGATGGATTTTAGCAATATTGTAGAGAAAGAATCTACAGGCCTTGGATGTGACCTGGATCAGAGGGATACATGACAGAGAAGGATCAAAAATGAAACCAAGACTGTGGGCTTGTGATATTCTGAGTTCTGTGAAATATAAATTTCAAAGGTTTAAAACTATCCAATTAGTGATCGGTAGATGAAGAATTTAAGGCATCAGTGTAGTTTTATCAGTCAGAGTTTGTCTCCATCAGTGTGTATTACACTTCATTCAGCCTGAACCCAGCTAAGGCTTCCATTTTAAGTACCAATTCCCTCTAGGAGGTAACTATGAGACATCAATATGGGCTTCCATTATAGTTTATTTTATTTGAATGTTTGTTCTGCTATTCTACCAAAAGTGATACTCAAGGCAGCTAACAGTAAAATCCAGATAAAAGCAGAAATACAGCGATAAAAGGGTCCTCATGCAGGTTCTCTGACCACAAAACCCCCCACCTCCAGAAATCAGTGGAGTGTTGCTGTTCTGCGCTGGATTTTCCCCATTTCCTCCTACAGTAAATTGGGTTTACTGTGGATTTTTTTCTGTGCAGGTCAGCCAACCGTGTGTGTTTGAAGGGGTTGTGTTTTTTTTTTTTTTGTCCTTTTAATAAATAGTAGCAAGGAAGTATTTGTTATTTTGGATGATTTCATACATAGGGGTTGCCTCTTACCTATCTGCATTTTTCTCTGTTTAGCCCTGGAAAAACCTGTTTAACCTCTTGGCTCTGTTTTTTAGTTCAAAGTCTTTTAGTTTATTTTAGTTGCTTGGATCAGTGTAGGTGGTTTGTTTTCATTCATTTTGGCTGCAGCTGTGTCCTGGATGGTGCTCCCTAGAGCACCAAATTCTCCTAGTATTTTCTTTCAGTTACAGAAGCGGTTAACCCTGTATACTGACCAAAAGACTCCTTGAAATAAATGCAAGTCTATTTTCCTGATAGGGGTATTGTGGGTGGCTCCTTTAGTCTGATAACATTTGAGAAGATTGCAGAAGAAATGCTTTTGTGATGGTACCTGGTGTCATGACACTTTGCTTTCATGGTATTTGTAAGGAATTACTTGCTGGCGATTGCCTACATGTCTTTGGTCATGTAGACTGTCAATATCCTGTCAACTAAGGCTGCTGCCACACTGCAGAATTAATGCAGTTGGACACCACTTTAACTGCCATGGCTCCATCGTATGGAATCCTGGCATTTGTAGTTTGTTGTGGTGCCAGAGCTCTCTGAGACGGTTAAGTCTCTCACAAAATTACAAATCCCAGGATTCCATAGCATTGAACCACAGCAGTTAAACTGCCTTAATTCTTCAGTGCAGATGCAGCCTAAAAGTATCTTACCTATCTACCCCAGTCTGAGCTTTCAAACAATTCTTTTTCAATTTTCTGAAAGGTTTCTGTGGGACTTCATCTTCCCTTGCCACGTTTTCTCGCTAAGGTGCATGAAACATACCAGTCTGCGGCCAGTTTGGCTGCATTTTCCCCTTCGAAGCAAATCTGAAGCATTTCCTAGAAATGTTTTCTGCGTTGTTTGTGGATCCTTGAGATTTATTGCCACTTGTAAAACTTTATAGCTTAAATGATAACTATAATTAAATTGTGGAAAAGGATTAAAGATAAAGCCAGTTAAAATACTGCACATAGGACACCCTTTTGCACCAACGTATGTGGCAAATATTAGAAACCTACAAGCACCATTAAGTGTGTATGAGCCTTCAAACCGATCGATTTATGGCAATCCCATGTATTTCACAGGGTTTTCTTTGGCAAAACCAGCTGAGTATTCCTTGCCTATGAAGTGCCATTATCTTTCAGATAATACTGAAAGAGCGTCTTAAATATCTGAACATTTACAGGCTGGGGTGTGGCTTTATGGGGATAAATAGATAAGATACTTTTAGGTTGCATCTGCACTGAAGATTGCTACTATGCTACTATCTGTACCTAGACCTAGGGCCTTTTCACACTCTTCATTATAGCCCTATGACTCCACTTTAACTGCAACAACAACACCTTTTGGAGTCCTATACTTCGTAGTCTGGTGAGGCACTAGAGCTCTCTGGCTGAGAATTGTAAGTAACTCTCCTGTAAACTGCAAATATAGGATGGAAACATGGCAGTTAAATTGGAATATTATCATAGTGTGAAAGGCCTCCTAAACAAAACGCTAAAGTGGGCCTGCATGTAATAAAGACTTGATGCATTCTCTCTCCTCCCAAAGTAGTCTTAACCATTTCCCTGGTAGTTTTTCTCTTGAAACTTGCTTCTGCAAAATCACTGAAACCTAGGGGCAGTGAGTATTGTGAATGGGCTTGTTCAGGGGAGTTTGGAGGTAAATGATCTTATGGAGTCCTGGTGCGTAATCCTATGGAGTCCTGGTGCGTAGTCACAGTAAGCAACCCTGCTCTTTTTCAAGGCCTGCCAGTTGCCCCTTACCAAGGTTAGCTTGCAAAGAAAGGAATACTGGGGCTATCATGTTACTCGTTTCTTACAAATCTAACGGGAGCCTGGTCTGACAGCGCTGCCTGTTTTATGTGGCTTGAAAAGCAGGTAGAGGTTTCTGTGTGCTTAAACAGTCTCTTGGCAGCCTCTTCAACCCAATAAACACTTGCTGGAATGCCTGATTAGAATGTGGTTATAGGTGCTGAGGAATATAATCCAGGAATCAGTTACCTCCATCTTGTATTTTTATTATTATTATTATTATTATAAATGCACCATATTATATAGTCAGGGTGTTTAACCTCTCTGACTTTTCAAATTCTCTTTATTGTGGGTTGTCAAGTGACTCGATGAAACGTCTTTTATCTCTCTTAATGAAAGAACTATTGTATGCCTACACAAGGGTTTGTAGTCTCTCCTTTTTCTCCTCTCTCTATCTCTTTCTGGGGCATTGATTTTGGCAGTACAGGGGAAGTTGGTGTGGGTGTTTGAATGCTGCTGTTTGCTGTTTTTTGAAGGACTTCTAGCCCTCCGCTGGGGTTACTGCAGCAGGAATTCATACCTGTACTACAGCCCAGCATACAGACTGCTGACAGGTACTAAGCAGGGGAGCATCCCTGCTCATAGTGTGCTGTCTTTTTGTCAATATGTTTTACTGCCCATGGTTATCAGCCCTTTGTTAATTCAGTAGTTTTCTTCATGCTTTTGTTCCTCATTTGTGCCTGCATCACTTGGCAAGCCATGTTTTACTATTGTTAACATTTCTGTTATTTCTCCATAAGTTACTGGCACATTTATGTACTTCGGTTTTTAAATGGATTGCTAAAAACAAACAGTGATTGTGTTCTGGCTAGGTTTTTGGGCGAAATGTCTCATCTTTAATTTTATTAATATAGTGGGCTCTCCACAATCGCTGGGTTTAAGGGCACAGGACCCCCATGAAAGTGAAAAAATGCAACTAAAAAAGCCCACATAGGTTGTCCAGAGCAACTCTATGGCCAACATTTAGCAGAAGTTGACCATAGAATTGCAGTGGAAGACCCAGAAATGCCTAGATAATTGTTTTCTCTAGGAATATTTATGTCCTTCAGGGTGACTCTATGGTCAACATCCGGTAGGGTCATGCTGGAGGAGCTAGAGATTCCTAGAGAGAACATATTAATTAAATTAGCAAATAATCAGATCTGCAAATGTTGAAGACACAAATGTGGAGGGCCAACTGTACTCAAATTTAAGTAAAGATGGGCATTGATTTGTTAAATAAGTTAAAGTTGTTGTTCTTTTCCCTCTGAGATATTTGCTCGCTCTTGTTTTCTTTGCCTCTAAGACTTGAATTTGTTCGACCTTCTGCAGTTGAAAGTCTTGTCTTATGCATAACTATGTTTTTTAATCTTTTAGTAGGAAACACATATACTGGCTATTTTCTATTTTGCAGTTGGGCAAGGATGGAAAGTAGTCCCTGACTCTCAAAAGGCTGCTTAGGCAAGGTGGAGGCATTGAAAAATGCAGGGCATAGCAGTACCAAATATTCTGCCCAGTGAACCTTTTGTTAGTTGTACGACTAAGAACTAAGATGAATTTAGGACGTCTTTAATAGATGTGGATACATTTACGGAGTTATATCATCTCTTATTTTTAACCTTTTAAATAGTTATATCCAATTGCTTTTTGGTAATGGGTTTGTTTTGGATCAAGATGGCCACAGTAACATATAAATATAAGCCAATGGTCTCTTTAAAAGTTGTTCAGGGAGTTTGCAGTTCCAGTCTCCCTCTTGCCTGCCTTTTCTGTCTTCCTGGAACCTTCTTCACCAAGTAGTCCTGTCCGGCAACCTAAGTCGACAGAAGATGTACTACAGCAGTTCTTGGTGGATGTGCAGCAATTGTTCCCTTCAACAGTTCTTCTTTTAAAGCAAGATTCAGCTCCCAAATTTACTTAGGGAGAGCTTTCTATTGGCTATGGTGCCCTTTTATATTAAAAGGCAAGCTTCCCATCTTAAAGTGTTTGAAAATCAGTGGGTTATGCTCCGATATCAAAATTTAATTGCAGGAGAATCATATCAAGAATTATGATTATAAAATGGAAGAAGATGCTGTTACACCTGTAGCTTTTGGAGCTGCAGTGGTACTTGTAGATTAGCATTATGAACAACGATGGGATCACATTTTCGGTGCCTTTATTGGGCCTCAAGACCACTGAACACCTCAAAGAAGGAATTAATACAGTCTTTGGACAGGAGTTGGAGTTCTTAATGACAACTCCAGTAGCTTACTGCACTGTTATATATCCTAATGTGCTTTTACTCTAACTTCACGGACAATTTATACGTAGTAGAAAAGGAGTTCAACAGACTGGATTGTTTTCCTCTCATTGGTTAACATGGATATTTAACTGTTGCGTGTTATCAAATTTAAACCCAACTATTATTTATAGCAGTGAGACTTAAGAGATCTTTGAATTTAATTAGATTATATTTTAATTGTTCTGATATCTTTAGGGGTTATGTTACAGGGTTTAACAGCCTTATTAAATAACCTTTCAAAGAAGGTGAGCTTAACGTGGGAAGTTAGTTTTTGCAAAACAAATTAGACAGAATTACTTAAACAGAAATAATATACCCATGTTTTTTAATTATTTTTATTACAATTTCAGGCATCACACAGTTACCAGAGGAATAACAAAAGGTGTGAAGGAGGATTTCCGCTTGGCAATGGAGCGGCAAGTGTCTTGCTGTGCAGAAAACCTGATGACGGTGCTGCACAGATTCTGCATCAATGAGAAGATATTGCTCCTTCAGACACTGGCTTGAGTATCACGGACCTTATACTGGAAAAGCTTACTTAGAAGAGGGAAGCAGAAAGAAAAGCCATGCTATTCTTTTCATGTTGCTTTAGAGATGTCTTGAGATCCCTGGTTCAGCCTGCTAAAAAATTACAGGCTGAGTAAAGTTAATGTCAGAAAGTGTGGTGTGCATCACCCATCAACATTTCATTGCATCTTTTGGTAAATCTTTCAGTTCAGCACTGTAAATAAAATAACTTTTACATGTATAAAAATCATGTTTTATTAAAAGGCATTTGGCTGCAGCCTCAAACCCAGCACTGGGTATAACAGCTGTGTGTGTAATGTGTGGCCACAGCCCTCTTGTGGTCTGAGCTTCAAGGAGGCATGTATAAATGGCAGTCTGCAACAGAATTGACCACAGTGGAGTTACTGGCAAGCTTTCTAAGATAATTGTGATGTAGGAAAGTAGTAAACAAATAGGCTGGAGGTGGATGCAGGAAGTCGGAGTGCCAAGGCCACAGAACACAAAGCAGAGCTATGTTGGTGCCAGAGGAGAATAGCTGAGGGGCAACAGAAATGATCATGGACACCTCATTCAAGTTTTAGCTAGTTTTGACAGTCACAAACATCCCTGCATGGCATGAGAATAGAGAATCATATTGCAGATACATTGTCGCTTATACATGAGATAAGTGCATAAGTGATCACTAAATGAGATTACTATGAGCTTGTGAAAATCATTTAAACTGTCCAGATGTTAGGAGGTATATGCAGAATTTTTATTTAGAAATGGAACAATGCATGTAGATAAAATTTAAACAAAGACTAGTTGTAGCTAATTGGCAAATCAGATGACTTTAAATATACATGTCTCTGAGATGACCTGGAATGTAAACCAAGCACATGATCCCTTTTAAAAAAAAAGTAACAGTATGGTGGGGATACTTCAGTGCCCCAAGTTCCTTTGACCTGTTGCTCATTGAGTTAGATTTTCCAGAATATTCTCTTCCGGTAGAGTATGTAGGATATGAAAACCCATAGAGAAGTGGCAATTAAGTTCTGAGCCAAGTGTTCACTATGAGATTGTGCATCTTGCATCTTCCATTTAAAAGGAAAGTAGTTTTCAAATATTTCATGGCCAACATAGATGAGAATGGAGTTCATACCTTTTAAAAGACCAAAACAAGAGATTAGAAAGGCAGAAATTGCAGGTGTGCTGTAATACAGGCTCTAGTAGACTGCAGAGTATGATGAACAACACTACATGGCAGAGCAAAAGTGGTGTGCTTTTACTGTTAAACTCAGGAAGAATTAATGAGGAGGATAGGGTAACAGTAACTGTCTGAACATAGGCCAAGATCTGGGTTTGGGAGATGTAATGATCTGCACAGAAGGAGCTATGACATACTCCCCCACTTCAGGCTGCTACTGGCACTTACTGGTTGTAAAAGGGTGTGTGGAATAACTATTTTTTCCTAAAGTTGGATCCACAAAGACAGGCATTCTCCATGGCCTCCCATGGGTCCTTCAAAGGTTGCAAATAATTATGGCATTATGTTTCCAATGATAGGAACATAGTTGGATTCTGCTTAACCCTTTTCTGCAAGCAAAATTGTGTTTTGGGAGCTCTGGCAGCTTAAAAGGTGGATCTGGGGGAATTATTATTCCATGGTCAGTAAAAATTTCTAACTCCCATAATGAACAAAAAAGTGAATTATGAACATGTAAATTGGACTTAAGTCACCGAAATGCTATCCATACTTATAGAGGAAAAAGAGATACCTGATGCAAATGGATAGATTGTGCAGGCTTGAGAAAGAAATATATGGGACTGCAGTGAGGAGTTAATAGACTGGTCTAAAAAGAAAGCACTGTGTGAAAGATGTATTAAAATGGGTCAAGTCATTTCATAGGCCAGGCCTCCTGAATGAATAAACATGCAAAACCATGTCCTCGGTCTGATTGGAGCTGTGCATCTTCATTTAGGGACACATCTACATAGATTTCCTTCTCTTGTGCCAGTGCTTTGGTGCCAAGCCACTGAAAAAGTCTATCTTGTGCATGGAAGAGCCTCTGGCTGACCTCAAAACTTAGGTTTTCACGGGAGGGAACATGGTTCAGTTAACTTACCTTCACTACACATCTACCAGTTGAATCCCACAATCTAACTGAATGAAATGGATTCCCTTCTGGGTTTCAAGCTCCTATCCATTGATCCTGTAGAAGAACAGCATCACCACCACTGCCCTTCAGAGAAGAGCGATATCCTTCTGCCAGCTCACATCTCTGCCTACCACCTTGCTGCTGCCAGGGACTGTCTGTCTTTTGCCCTTACACTGCTCCCTGCTTGCAAGACAATCGTTGCCTGCAGAAGCAGATCTCAGATACTTTGCAAGTTGCTTGGCTAATCAAACCAACACGTGTCCCCCTTCCTGGATACTGCTTGCCTGGGCTAGCGGGCTCACCACCAAAGGGACAACAGCAAAGGAGGTTACACTTTTGGGAATGGAGTGAGGGTGAGGGCCAGTTACTGTGCTTGGGAACGGTAAAGATAATTCTTTTTTATATTTGTCTTATGTCTTTTAAAGACCTGCCCGCAAAAGGAAGCAAGGTGGGATTTGGAGAGTACAAGAAGGAAAGCAGACCAGGGACCAGCCATTCCAACAAAATGGGTAAAGGGAGATATATTATGGGAAGATAGTATTATCTCCATGGGAGAGGGGAGAGCCACAGGGTGTTGGCTGCCCTCAAACTGTCCTACACTTCAAATAATCTGGATACTCTTGGCAGCAGGCCCCCTGAGCTAAAAATGCTGCTGCTTAATGCTAGGTTGATAAATGAAAAAGTGATATGAAGACCTAAGGTGAGCCTATCATGGGGTTTTCTTGGCAAGATTTGTTCAGTCTTTGCCGTCCTCTGAGTCTGAGAGAGAGTGACTTGCCCAAGGTCACCCAGTGGGTTCCCATAGCAGAGCAGGGATTTGAATTCTGTTCTCCAGAGTCATAGTCCAATGCTCAAACCCACTCTGACTCTCAGAAATTTAGGTATCTTCTCTCCTGCTAAGAACAGGGCAAGCTAATGAAGCTGATTTTGAGTGTATACAGAATAGGAAGGAATGGTTATGTAGCCCCTACCTACCATTATTTCAACAATCTAATATTCTGACCATGCACCATCCATTCATCACTTTATTTATATTCCAACTTTACCCCAGGCTGAGGCTCAAGGTTGATGAAAACTAGTCCCAAAACATACAGAGGTAAAAATGCAAAGGAACCTTCCCAATGCTAGAAGCATTGGGGGATGCATTTGAAGATGGCTTGCCTAGTCTGAAATTCTCCCTTGGATAGAAAACAGGATTAATTTCCAAAATCAATTCAGTTATTTCTTTAGAAACTGATCAAGATATTATAAATAAAATACATTTTGATTTTTGTTTTGATATACACTCACCAGGAAAGAAAAATGGAGAACCTGACCACACCTTCTTAACATCTACAATATAGTAGATTGACATCAGAAGAACAAAGGCAAAACTGCTCAGTGTTGTCACATATGAGATTGACCTGTAAGAATTCAAAGGGCACTTCAAAAAATTGCCTAATACAGTACCAGCATACAGAATAAAATGAGTAGTATAGAACATGGAGAAACAATGGTTCCCAACTGGCAAAGGGATCAGCTGCATCTTATCACCCTGCCTGTTCAACCTATATACAGAACATATTATAAGGAAAGCAGGCTTGGACACAGAAGAAGGAGGAGTGAAAATAGGAGGAAGGAATATCAACAATCTAAAACATAGAGACAACACCATAATACTAGCAGAAAATCTCCCAGACTGGAACAACTACAAAGAAAGAAAGTGCAAAGGCAGGACTACTGTTGATCATACCCCCACCCAAATAACGACAACAGAAAACCTATACAAATTCAACCTAAACAATGAAGAAATAGCAGTAGTAAATTGTTCTCATACCTGGGATACAAATGGAGACTGTAGTCAGGAAATCAGAAGAAGATTAAGAATGGGGAGGGTGGCTAAGAAAGAACTAGAAAAGATTCTAAAATGCAAAGATATACAACTGAGCACAAATCTCAGAATAAAATGTCTTGTCGTTCTACTCACCATAAATTCTTATTCACTGGAATAAAGCCTTGATCTTTGGAGCATTTGGTCAACACAGCAGAAATAACACCCTGAAAAGCAGGCACTGGAGTTGAGGACTGTAGGACTTTAGAGATAATGTTTCTGTTTCATCCATGGATGGATGGTATATAGAGAAGATGTTAGATGTTTTATAGCATGCCAAGAGCACGACCACCACATAGATAAGTGAAAGATGTTTTACCTCTTTAAATAGTACTCTTACTTTGGAAACACAGGGAGATCTCAACACACACAGTTCTATTATTCAATATTGTTTTAAAAAACGTTTCCATTTCTCAAATTTGTGAGGGGAGCAGATTAATACAACAATAAAATACTTTTTAAATATGAAGCACGATAAAAACCACTAAAGTAAAATTTAAGAGTACAACAAAATACGAAACTGTTATACAAAGTAAAGCAGAAACAAACAGTATTAAAACCCTTGTGAATTTGTCTTTCTAAAGAATGTGTGAGCCTGCCTAGTCTGGGGCCATGTTTCCCTCACTGATCAGCCAGATGATCGCAGAAATACAGAAGCAGCGCCCGATCTTTTCATGCTGCTATTCCCTAGCAACTGGTTTTCATAGGTACACTGCATTTGAATCTGAAGATAAGCATATAGCTATCATGGCTAGTAGCAACTGGCAGCTTTATCCTCCATTTGTCTAAATTTCTTTTAAAGACATTTGGCCTAGAGACCACACTTTGCCCACCCCTGCTTTGGGAGTTTGATGCACTAAAATTAAGGTGTTCAAGGAAGAAGATATTCAACAGAAATCTTCCTTGAACTAAATTTTCTGGAAGATAAAGGTCTGAAAAGCAATCAAGAGAAGAACCATATGAATGAAAAGGTCATCAAGACAATATTTCTAAGTTGTAACTTACCATTATTACACTCCACACGCAAAAACGGAGCATTATTTGTCTGTGCTGATCTTTGTAAAACAAGAGGATTTTTCCAGCCTTAAAAGTAAAAGTGGAAAAAAAGTGCATATTAGATGCAGTAAATAAAGTCCAGCTTGGAATGAGTTTAACAGAGAAGGAAACTAATGAACTGAAATGGGAGTTTTATGGTTAAGATCTAGCCTAGGTTTCTCCCAACCCCTATTGAATTTTTAAAAATTGTAGCCCAAAATTGTGTAAAAATACCTCTTTCAAATGCCCGTGCAAAATATTAAAACGTATTCATATGCATGGAAAATTCCTAGGATTGGCCTGTTATTTCTAGAGAAGGAATCTCCTTGTTACGTGGACAGGTAGCTGGATAGGCAGTACTAAAGAGCTTTCCTACCTTTTACAACACCATGTTGTGAAGGGGATACAGTACCTGAAGTCCCAAAAATGCCATGATGACAGAATTGATTGTTCCCAAAATCCCTTCAGGGTCAAAGGCCACTGTAGTTTGGTAAAGCACCTGTAATTTGAGAAATGCATGACATGAAAGCACCACCTAAGATTGATTCCTCTTTTCTGTTTTAGCCCTTCTACATACTATTCTCAAATTTTCTTCCAGTACTTTACTTTCTTCAGGGCTAGTTTTGCTTTACCACTGGATCCAGAAATGAATGAATGATAGATAGATAGATAGATAGATAGATAGATAGATAGATAGATAGATAGATAGATAGATAGTCTTGACCATAGTAGATTCACAGAATCCATGGGATTTACATAGCGACTGAGTCAATATATTGATTCTAATTGGGAACAGTTAACTGGATTAAGGTTGGATTAAAACCATAGTCTGTTCAGAATTTATTTCTGTTGCTGTTTTTAAGGAGAGAGCAGAAGGCAAACTATATTTTGGGAGTCATTCCTGACTCTTTGACTTTTTATTTAAAGGGCTTTGTTTGATTTTGGCCATGAGCTCTCCCTGAGTGTGTGCAATGTTTATCTTCTTGCCAGAAAACCTCACTGACTACACTTTCAGCAAGTGTAAATTGATAGCTCTCTTGGAACAGAAAGTTAACACACTGCAGTTACATGTTGAGACTCTTCAATGCATTAGAGAACACAAGGCTTTCCTGGATAGAACAGAGGGAGAATTGATCCTACAGAACCAACAGGAAGAAACTGCCAATGAAAATGAAGGGGGCTGTAACACTGAGGGAGCACTCTGGAGTACAGTCACCTTTAGAAGCAGACAATGCACAAGGGATTTGGAACCACTCCTACTAAACAATCACTTCCTATATCTTCCTGAAGATAACAAAGAGGAGACACTGCAAGCCAAGGGAAAAGCCAACTGAACCACAAACTGCAGCAAGAAGAAATGACAGATACTGGTGTTAGGATGGTCATTGTTCAGGGTTATAGAAGGAACTGTGTGTCAGATGGAGAAGATTAATTGGGAAATGTACTGTATTCCTAGTGTGCATATCCAAGACGTCAATGACAAGTTGCTGAAGCTCATCAAGAACACAGAGCAGTACCCATGTGAGCATAAATGACACCACAAATAAAATCTTGGAGCAAATCACCTTGAAGCCCTGGGCAGGAAAGCAAAGAGTTTAGAAGCACATGTGGTACTCCCACCAGTTCTACTAGTAAAAGGTGGAGGACCACACAGGGACATGAAGATACTAGATGGTGTCAGTGGGAGAGGTTTGGCTTCTGACACCATCAGCTTCACTTCTAGACAGTGGACCACAGATGGCTACACCTCACAAAGACCAAGCGGAATGTCTTTGGCAAAAACATAGTGAATCTGATCAAGAGGACTTTAAATTAAATCCTTGGGAGATTGGAGATGATAGCTTAAACATCAGTCCAAAAGCAAACTCTAAACACAATGATACAAGTTCTAGAGGAGAAGGTAAGAGAGAATGGGAGCCACAGTAAAATTTGCAATAAAATAAAAAAATGAGAATAAACAATGTCTTAGACATCTATAACCAATGCACAGGTTTGGGAAACAAACAAGTTTGAAGTCCTAGTGAAGTCCTAGCGCAGAAAGGTAAATATGACATTATAGGTGTAACAGAGACTTGGTGGAATGACTCCCATGACTGGAATATAACAGGTGAAAGATATAATCTGTTCAAAAAGAATAGATAAGGAAGAAAAAGAGGAAGAGTATTATGTACAAGTGGAGAATTTTGTGTAAAAATAAAGAAAGAAAGAAATAAAAACAGCACTGTGGGAGGAGTTTATGACAGGCCACAAAACCAAGATGAAGTGGTGGATGATACTCTTCTGAAAGAAATCTCAGAAATCTTTCAGAAGCAAGAACTGGTCGTTATGGAGGACTGCAATTATCCTGGTATCTGTTGGAAGACTAGCTCTGTAAGCATAGGCTTCCCAACAAACTCCTGATATGCCTTGCAGATAATTTCCTCTTTCAAAAAGTGGAGGAAGGAACAAAAGGGATGAGCAATCCTGGACTTGATCCTAAACAACAGAAAGGAGATGATGACTGGAATCAAAGCGGTTAGTACTTTAGTGTGGAGTGAGCATGAAATGCTCAAATTTGTGACTGTTCGAAAAGCCAAAGAAAAAAATATAATCAAACATGAATCCTCGATTTCAGACGAGCTGATTTTATCAAGCTCAGGGAAATATTGAGCAGAATCCCATGGCTAGACATGCTCAAGAAAAAAGACACCCAGCATGGGTGGTATTTCATGAAGAAGAAAGTATTAAAAGCTCAGTCACAAACAATTCCATGGAAGAAGAAATATGGGAAGCAACCAATTGGCTGCACAATTGGTCCTACAAATATTGTTGGACTAGAACTCCTGACAGCCTCAGCCAGCATGACTATGGTGAGGAACACTGGGAGCTGGGACTGCACAGAAGCCAGGATTGCAACAGCTACAAGCCACTGAACAGTGTCTCCATTCTCATCTCAGAAGTACACTGTGTGCATTTCTTTGGCAGGAGAGCATCTCTGCAGCAAAGAATCTGGCCACACATTCTACATTACATATAAAAAGCTTTAGCGAGATCTCTTATCTGCTCCACTGTCTAAGCAGATGGTAAGTGTGAAATTCTTCTATTCCTGTAATAGGAGGCTTAAAGAAACTTTGGAGTGATGATTGTATTGTCTTTAACTCCGGGTTATAAAACATGATTTAATTATTTTGAATGGAGGTAAGAGTTGTATTTCTTGTCTGCTCAGTTGCTCTCTGATCTAAGTGGGGGTTCTGCCCTGTTTTCTGCCACTGTCACCAAAAAGCAAGAAACAGCAGACTGGTATTCAGTTTTGAAGACTTACAAAACCACATACCACATTTTCCCTTGCAATGCCACTTAAGATTTTGAAGTGAAGGGTGAAAGATGTGACAAGTTTAAACAACTTACATTAGAAGAAGGGTGTTGGTAGATGTGTTTCTCTCCTAGGAGCAAATGATCAATATAGGCTGCTGCTCCTCCTGTACAGTTAGGGTACTTTCCAAAATCTCCTATACCTCCAGGGCCCAGGTAACCACTAGAGAGAACAAGGAAAATGAGGGATGTATTTGGAGGTTGCTTCAGCTGAATGCTTTGGGAAGGTGCAGGCATTCTCATTAATCAGTCCTCTGAGATCCTAGAACAGTGATCCCTATACTCTGCCCTTTAAAAGATTTTGGACTTCAGCTCCCAGAAGCCTCTGTTATGTTGGCCAATAGTCTGGAATTCTGGGAGCTGAAATTCAAAATCCCTTAAAGAGCACAGTTTGGGGACCACTGTCCTAGAACTACTGGATGGCTCCGGAAGATGGGGATGCATTTGACTAGACTCTATAACTAGAAAAGAGTCCAGTCCCCCATCTCTGCTGCCATTCCTGCTTTTCATGGAGCATTTGTAAAATTTAGTAATAGCATAATAGAAATCTTAGTTGGCACTGAGGATGCCTTTCGAAAACCCCTCAAATCCTGGAACTGCACCATCAAATTATAACATTTTCATACAAAAGTCTTGACAGAGGAAAACTGACCATAACAGTGACTTTCTCCAGCAGTCAATTTGGATTACCAGGAGGGATAGAAGAAAGGGGGAAGAGGCAGAACAGAGGTATAAATACCTCAAGAACTTCTACACAAGGCCTGTTGAAATAAATGGAGACCACCCAAAGCGCTTGCACAGCTCCTATTGAAATCAGTGAATATTATGCATGAGCATTTGTTAGCAAATTGTGTCCCCAGATATCATTTAGATTTGCAGCCTCAGACCTCAAAATATTGTGGGTAGGCGTTAGTCCCAATGGGATCTGCCTGTGAAGCAGGTATGTGGAAAAGACCACCGTGACATAAACAAGTAAAATGGGCTGGGGAGAAGGAAACTTTGACTTACTTTGGACATCCAGGGACATTTAACAGGAAGGTGAGGCAAAGCCAAACTGCTTCGAGTGCTATCATGAAAAGCCACTGGGGCCAATAAGTCAGAATATCTTGGAAAGCAGGGCATGGAATCTCCTGTTGAAACATAGAAGAGAAATTAAATCTCGGGAATTTTTTAATTTTTGTTTTCACGTTGTTTAAGCTAACCAATTTTAAAGGACAGTGTTAGCTGCTTTGTATCCAACGTTAGAGAAAAGTGGGACATAAATGAAATAAATAAATATATATATTTTTAAAAAGTCCAGAGAAAGTCCTTTCTACGCCTGATTAACTTGAGTGTTCAGGTATCAATGTCAGAATATCCCCAAATATAATTTAAAACCAAGATTGAAACATATTTTCTTCAGAAAGCGAGACCATTCACTCACCGGATTGCTGTTCTCAGGTACAGGTTTGGCAAAGAGGAGTTCAAGGACAGCAACTACAAGGTATGTACAGCCCAGTCTTTGAAGGACACCTGGAATTCTCAGGTTTTCCCAAGACACTGCATGAAATACAAACAGTAATGCATAAATCAAGCACTGTTTTTTAAATAGGATTAATCCAGATGTTGTGTATATGTGTTGGTGGCTTCCATGTCAGTTGGGTGGTGAATCCACTTGGGTTTTAATCTGAACTTTAAAGGAGCCATCCGAGGTGCTGAAGCCAATGGAGCTTTGAAAGCTTGCGTCATGTATTCCATGCATATTGGCTGGCTGAATAAAGGTATCACTGTTTTGTGGACTTTGGATGTTGTACTTTGCTATATGGCCAACACAGCTACAGTGGTACCTCGGGATACGAAATACCCAGGTTACGAATTTTTCGGGATACGAAAAAATCCCATAGGGATTTATTGTTTCGGGTTACGAAAGTTTTTTCGGGTTACGAAAAAACTCCGGCGCTATTTTAAATGGAGCCGCGGCAGAGCCGCGGCTTTTTCCCCATTAGCGCCTATGGCATTTCGGGTTACGAAGGCTTTTCGGGTTACGAAAGCGGCCGCGGAACGAATTAATTTCGTAACCCGAGGCACCACTGTACCCCTGAATATGTTTCCTGAAGATACTGCATTTTAGCTGCTACATACTGTAGGATCCTAAACAGGGAGACAATGGACTGGGACTTTATTGTTTGTTTTTTTTTACCTCCAACAAAGGTAAAAACTTTAAAAAAAACCTGAGCCTACATTTGGCATGTTTTACCAAAACAGCACTTAAAAATTTCCTAATGGAAAATCATGGATGCTTCTCTCGAGAGATTCAGTGTTCTCTACCTAACAAAGGGGGCTGTAACCTCACAAAGGATTGATTGATCTGGGGTTTCAGAAGTACCTTTTTGCTAATGGAATTCAAATTTTATCTCGTGGACTCTGAAATGCTTTGTTCCTAGCACCACATGGCCAGGAGGAGGGGCCTCCTTGTATAGATATCCCACCAAAGACCAAGAACCAGTAACACTTTGAGAAAATACAAGCCTGTGACTAATATTGTCATTTTATATATTTTTTTCTCTTGTATGATTCTTAACACCTTTGCCTAATGAAGAAGTGGAGCTTTGAAAGTTTGTATTTTATGCAATTTGTTTGTCCAAAGAAAGGTATGTGTTTTGTAGATTTTGGATGTTACTGTCTTTTGCTATATGACTAACACAGCTACCTCTGAATATGGAAAAGACAAAGAGCCTGGCTCTATTGCTTCATCAGTTCTGGTAGTCTGCCTGGATCGCAGTCCCTAAAATCAGCACTTCCTCTCAAGTGGTCAGGACAGAAATTTGCAACAGTTCCCATGCACTGTGGATTTTTGCAACTATCTCGTTTAGCATTATGTTACTTCTGTGATCATTTTACTCCACCACATATAGGGGCTCAGGAAAAACAGAAGTAACACAATTACCATAGAATCATAGAGTTCAAAGAGACCACAAGGGCCATCCACTCCAACCCCCTGCCATGCAGGAAATTTCAATCAAAGCATCCCTGACAAATGGCCATCCAGCCTCTGTTTAAAGACCTCTAAGGAAGGAGACTTCACTACACTCTGAGGGAGTGTTTTCCACTGTCGAACAGCCCTTACTGTCAGGAAGTTCCTCCTAATGTTGAGGTGGAATCTCTTTTCCTGGATGTATATACACATACAAAGCATAAGACACCTCATACAGTGGTCTGGGAAAAACCTGGATTTCATGCTGGCACAACACCATACAAGTGAAGTAGCATAGGTCTTAGTGAAATTGGGTTTCACAGAACTTACAAGGTCCAAGGCAGTAATTTGGATTCACAACTATGACTCCTATCAAAAAAAGAAGGAGACTCCGCCACAGTATTTTTCCAAGCAGTTTCCACTTTGAACACCCACGTCGCAACATGGAACTCAGAGACAGTGAAATGGAGGTGCCCATGATAAACACAAACCTAAGCAGGCAAGAAAGGGAAAAAATCATATGTTGTCACGTCAGATCTAGCTAGTACATATCATGCTAAAGTTTCAGTAACACTAGGATTTGCAGAACCTTTGGCTAAAAGCATAATTATTGCATGTGTTCCATGATGTAGAAAGTACAAATATAGGGAAGGTATTTGCACAATTTACACCACATCTTTCTCCTGGTGTGCACCTGGTTCTTTGTCTCTTACTTCCTCAGACCCTCCAAAATCATAAAAGCCTGTGGAACATCAGAGGTAACTCATGTCTTTTGCTGTTTATGGGAATCATACGAACTCAGATATCAAATGAAAGTCACATTACTGGAAGTCAGGGATGGAAAAGCTGTGGGCCCTAAAGTATCATTGGACTCCATCTTCCAACAGCCCTAACCTTTGGCCATGTTACCTAGCGCTCTTGGGAGTTACAATCCAACAACATCTGGACAGCCACATATTCTCCAGCCCTGTCCTAAAGTGAGAAAAAGTATTTTAAACCCTGAGATCAACAATGGTGTACATAGAAGAATGAATTGGAGTCCTGGCTACATACCAAATGCAACATATAGCTGATATTTATCTAAGCATATTTAAAGAACAATTTACTTTTTCAGAGGGCAGATTTTTCACAATATTTTTGTACTTGATCCACTCCAAAATATACAGACTTCATTTCAAGTCTGATTATACTGTGTGTCTCACAGCTCCATCATATTCTTCAAGTAGGCTGTTCTTTAAACAACCAACAACTTGAAGTGCATTCTTTTAATTTGATGCTTGTCTGCTGCCTATTTATTTATTTATTTATTTAATATTCTGCCTTTCTCCCAGCGTGGGACTCAAGGTAGTTCACAAAAAGAATAAATTAAAATCTAACAATAAAAAAGTAAAGACAAAATTCATCATAATAAAACAGTATAAAATCATTTAAAACGCATAAAAAGTTAAAAATAAAGCACACAAAGATTTAAAATTAGACATTAAAACCCTGCTTAAACCAAAAAGGCCTTTGCCTGCTGGTCAGTTAGTGTCATACACAGCCCTAGGCTTGATCCTGAAAAAAAGATTGCTTGTGTGAACAAAATGCAGTCTCATGGTTCAAATCATATATGTAAGCATATACAGTCAGCCCTCCCCTTATGCAGGGGATCTGTTCCGGATCTCCCACGTAAGGGGGAAACTGTGTATGCTAGCGCCCCACTGAAAACAATAGGGCACATGCTGTGGGCGCGTACATCATTCAATTGTATCGCGGCTTCAGTGTACGCTGAAAGCTGCTTAAGGGAAGCCTACATATGGCACGGGGTGACTATACCTTCAAACATAAGCGCTCCATTCTTGTTCATTGTTTTCAAGTGTCTAAAGAGATGTATTCTAATCTTATACATGTATGCTCCTCTCATTTGATTGAGAGGTATAAGAATTTATAAGGAACATACAAGTGCAACATGTAAAGTAAAAGTCAAAGCACACAATATTCAGCTATTTGTCAGGAGAAAGATACACAGAATCTGAAAATTGATTTGGACACCTAAAAGCACTCTGTTTCAGGATACAGTGCTTGTAATTTTGTGCCTGCATCGCTGTGTTTTCACTCAAAAGCACAGCATTAATAAAACAGCAAGCTAACAACAGTAATTACAGTGGTGATCATTACTGCCAAAAAAATCAAGGACTAAACTATTTTGATCAAATTGACATACAGTAAAAGAAAACCCTTATGGAGCTGTTCTGAATGAGCTTTCTTGAGTGCTGTGAAGTCATATTAGCGATCATGAGGAATTACCATGGAAAGACAAGGTCTGCTACAGTTAGTCCTACAAAGAGAAAATGAAAAATGATTTAACATTGATAATAATGAATCAGCTATTAATTGTTTTTCAGGCTGAAATCAAATGTTTGACACTAATGTGTTAATAAGCAATCTGTACACTTCTGTACATGCAAAAAACAACAGCAACGTACAACAGCTGGACATGTACCTGTTACATGCAAATAATAACAAATTCCAACAAGCTTTTTCCTCCAAGAAAAGTCACTTTAGGAGGGGACAATTTGGATTGAAGGAATCTTGGGATGATTCACCCTACCCTTTTGGCTACTTTGCTCCAAATCACCTACATATTATACTGCTGTTCGCCACTTCTGTGGAGAAAATGTGTTTGCTCTTTTAATCATGTGAAGTGAATGTATTTGTTCTCCTAAGCATACACCGAAGCTGTGTAGGAAAACATTGGCCCAGTGCAGATGGGCACATTGTAGCGATATTAGGGTTCAACAGGGCTGGGCATCCAGAAGCGCCCAACCCTAGTGATATCACAGGTGTGCACGCTTGTCCACACAGCAGGCGCTACAGCTGCGCAGCTGTGGCGCCGTGTACAGATGCCTGTCATCAGAAGCAGCATCATAGGGCTGCATTGCAGCCCTTATGATGGCGCAAAAAAGGAACCACCTAGAGCAGCTCCTTTTTGAGTGTGTATCTGTGCAGCCACATGTGGATGCTGCTGCACAGTTGTGCAACAAAGAGGGGCGGCATTTCACTGTCCGTGTGTAATGGGCCACTGTTTCAGGGGACTATTTAGAGCAAACAGGAAAATGCACAACTGCCTGGCCCTCCCACTGTTTCCCCACTATAAAATGCCCTCTCCCGAAAAAGGTTTTTCTAAAAAAGAAAGAAAAAAGAGAAAAGGGTTCTCAGGATTTATATGCATGTAATATGTAGTTAGCCCTTGAGAGGGATTCTAGGGAGATATTATTTACAGTAGATAAACCAGAAAGCAGTGTAAGAGCATTTAACAGGTGAAAGTAATATACATCCATCTTGTTACAGGCACTTGATATTTGGTTATTTGAACATAGAAATGGCCATAATGAATCTAACTCAGACCCAGCATAATGTTTTCTACTGTGGCCAATCAGACACATATGGGAAACCCACAAGCATGACACAGGGCCAGTTGAGTCCCAAATCAGGCCATGTCTGGCTCTATTCTTCTGCATGCAGGAAATTAGTGTTACAAACATCATTTTACCATTCCAGCTCTGATGCTTGAAGAACCAGTATTTTCCTCCGCCATAATTCACAAAGACCATAATTATAAGGGCCAACCTACAAAGAAAAAAGCAAATAAACATCATACAAACACATAAAACACATATGTCAGAAGGTTGATAAGAGACTCCCTCTTTTCCCCAAATCATTTATCCGGCAGAACATTATAACACAGTTTTTTGTATTTTCCATTTTACCCCTACTGCATTTAGAATCCAGCTTAATAATAATAATAATAATAATAATAATAATAATAATAATAACCCCCAAACCCCAACCTTCCCCCCTATAGTGGATTGTCCTTGCAAGAAGCAGGGCTTTGGCAAAGTACCTGGCACTTAATCCTTGTGTACAGATGTGCCTTTATGATTTCTAGTCCAATCAGTCTTTCCCTCTGTGAACTCTGCTATAGCAATGACTCTTTTATGTTACTTTCCCATAACACATTTACATAAAAATCTTAATGGATAGGGCAAGAAATTCTCTATAGCTGCAATTACCCTCTGAATGTGTCGAGAGAACGAAGCCTCTGTAAGGAAGGGGCACTGCTCCATACCCCAGCTGGAAGATCGCTGCTAATGGAATCTGCTCTACTTGGGGATCCCAGCTCCTTGAAAAAAATGACAAGAAAAAAAAATTAGCAATTAGAATGGGTGAGTCTGAATCCCGCCAAGGGCCCCTGGAACTATGTTTTAAGATGAGGGGTGGTGGACAACATTGGTAGGAAGGTCATTATTTTGCCTACTAGCTGCTACTTTTTACAAAGCGATGAAAACACAATGCATCGCATTTTAAAAAAATCAACCACCAGCACTGAAACAAGAAACAAACTGACTACAACAAAGGTAACAGCAAAATAATAAATGAAATGGTACAAAATTAAGCAAATAGGAGACTATAATTAATCAGATTGACAAATATCAAGCAAAGGTTAAAAAAAAAACAACCCCAAGAGCCTATGAAGTGAATGCAAAATAGCCTGTAAGGTCCCCTATTGCAACCAACCTTCCACTACACTACTGTACAAGCAAACACTGCTGAGATATTTTAGAAGATATAGGATCATCTATAATACTCTGAGAAGGCAGAAAATATGTATCTCCACAAAGCTTAAGATGTAAAGAATCTGGTGGAGGGCAATTAGAAGGAGGGTGAATTACTTCTCTCATCCATTATCATTCAAATTGCCCTTAAATAGAAAGACTCTGACAAGCACAATGTGTATTTAGAAGTCCCCTCCATTTGTTCAATGTAATTTACTTCAAGTGTGCGTAAAATTGATGGCATGCAACCTTATTCCTGGGAGGGCTCAACTACAGTAGTGGTTTTAGCATTTTTGTGTCTCTGTGCTTAATCATTTAGTAGACTTCTGAATGATAATTCCTGAATGGGCTTGACTACATAGGAGTCTTTGTGGTCCAGTTTGCCTGATCGAGTTTGAGCATCCTCTACTTCCCTGTTCTACAGTCTATGATCCTGCCCATTCAGAATACTTTTTATTCTTACATATCTTTCTTTTTAGATCTGTTTACATCTTCTGTCTGTCTGCTGATGCTTTTGAGTGTTTTCTCTCTGTAACAGGGCCATTGTCTGTAATGAATCTGCTAGTCCTATTGCCATTACAAGTGTACCTGTTATGAACTGAGGCTGTGGAAGCAATTTGCCTACAGTTTAAGTACTATTTTAATTATACTGGGACTGGTTATAGATCTGATCTTAAAGGTTCCCTAGCTTCATGTACCAGATATAGTACAGAAGAGAAATAAACTCATTCTCTATTTAAATGGGGGAGGAAGCTGGCAGTGGAATATTCTCCTCTAGCAAGGCTAAATAATGGCCAACATTAATGTAACACTAGTGTTCTGTGGACAGCATGTTTTGTCTGCAAACATATACCTGTTTGTCTGTGAATAAGCCCTATTGAAGCCAATGGGATTTACTTATGCCTACTGTGCTCTCCTCTCAGTAAAGAGGCTAGAAGAACTGATTCATACATCTATATCATTAAATGGCTGAATGGTTCAACTGAATAAAGAAAAAGGAATTCATTTGAGGTGGCATCAAGTGATAGCCCACAAGTCCTGCGTGACTGTGAGTTGTGGCTGATCACTCTGGGATGGTCATCTGAGACTTCAAAATCATAATTTGAGTCCTATTCATAAATTCGATGGCAAACCTATGGCATGCGTGCCAGAGGTGGCACTAAGAGCCCTCTCTGTGGCCACATAGAGTTTTCCAAAGTTTGTTATTAGAAAGCCAGAGGGACATGGCACTTTGAAATAAATAAGTGGGTTTTGGCTTGCAGTTTGGGCACTCGGCCTCCAAAAGGTTCACCATCACTGGAAAGCATGCTAGATCTGCTCCATGACCCCACCATGGCCATTTCTTCTATGCATGGAGGCTTCATCTACACGTGATTCACAGCAGTTTAAAATCAGGGTTCTGCACTGTGTGGGCTCTTCTCTTTGAAAAGTCACATTCCATATGAGGTAAACAAGATCAGCAGGCTTGCACTTGTTTATGCAGTCCACATTCAGAAAACCCAAACAGATATTTAATGTTGCAGTAATTAAGTCATTCACCCCTATGTGAGCTCACCATAACACAGATATCTTTACAAAAACAAAAAAGACTGTAATCAAGGCTAGTTTTCAAGAGCTGTTGTATACCCCACCAAAGTCTGTGTTTTAGCATTTCTTCAAATTATTTAAAAATTAAAGATTCATATTACTGTAAGAGCTTACTGAATTAATAAGTCTATCAGTTTCTCTAGGATTCATCTTCTTGTAAAGCCAATTTCTGATCAGTTCAATGCTGTGAATGAGTAAAAGGTCAGATTTTATTCCACAGTAACAACACCTTGAATTTTATTTGTTCTAGTTATCATTTTAAAACACTTGATGTCTTGTCTCAGCAGAATATCATACAATGATGGCTAAGTAGTAAAAAAATGATGAATTACAATGGACCAATTAAATCAATAGAAACAGCCCAGAAGAATCAACAAGATTAGTAAATTTAATAGGTAAATAAAATTAAGGAGTTACAAATGTTAGCTTCCCATCTGATCATGGAAGCTAACCAGGGTCAGCCCTGATCAGTACTTGGATGGGAGATCACCAACAAATACCAGGTGCTGTAGGCTATATTTCAGAGGAAAGCTGGCAAAACCATCTCTGAGTATACTTTGCCTAAGAAAACTCTAAGAAAAATTCATGGGGTCACCATAATTTGAGAGGCAACTTGCAAGTACATATACACAAAAGACTCAGGAAAAAAAGTGCTTCATTTGATATCAACATATATTCTAAATCATATATTCTAAATCAAATAATATCTAAATTGATTTTATTGCACAACACCACCCTGAGATCTTTGCTTATTGGTGAGAGGCACATATTTTAATTTTTTAAAGGAAAAAACAGTCCAAGTCAGTGAACTCCATCCTATCATATTCCTCTTGCCTCCCTACTTACTTCAGGAAAGACCCTCTTCTATGTTGATACACAACACAACACACTTAGGACTTTATCACACTGGGAAAATAGGGGGCTTTAAACATTGATTATCCTGTGAAAATCACGCAATCGCAATTAATATTTTCACAGACATCGCGATTAAAGAACCATTATCCCGGGAATAAACAGGCAATAAACAGCAACAAATCATTCACGGGATTTTCTCTGTGTGATAAAGTCAGTAAAGAGGATATTTGAGAATGGTCTCTAAAGAAGAAATTAAGACAAG
Source organism: Sceloporus undulatus (assembly GCF_019175285.1). Classification (NCBI taxonomy): domain Eukaryota; kingdom Metazoa; phylum Chordata; class Lepidosauria; order Squamata; family Phrynosomatidae; genus Sceloporus; species Sceloporus undulatus. Next base: position 78,595,615 of record NC_056527.1, on the reverse strand, counting down.
ACTCTAAGATTATATTAAATCTATGAGCCCAATAAAATAGCAGGATCAGTATACAAAGAAAAATAATGTGCATTTAGGAATATCACATTAGGACATTTACTTACTTCATGCAAAATTGCCCCAGCATCAGAATACTGAAAATGACCACATAAATAAGGAATGCAAAGAAAATAGCTGCACAAAAGAAAATACAAAATTTTAATTAATATTTAATTACAAATAATAAAGCACACTCTGGGCTAAAATTGTTCATGTTAACAAAACTGAAAATTGAAAGCTCTCTAAAGTTTGGTCATGCTTTTTTATAGAGTTCAGCCTAAGATCTCTCAAGACAGGAAACACACGGTGAGAAAAAGTATGCTATGCTAATCATAAGAATATATCTAGATTCATAAGAGACAGATTTCTTGTTTTAACCCTGAGGTTAAACTTGTGAAACTCTACAGCCTCAGCTATTTACTCTAGTAATAATCAAGCAACACTCTGAAAGGCAATTAAAACCTTGATTTGCTTACAAAGAGTCAAAAGAGGAAGAGGATCATCTACTGAAAAAAGCAGCAACTGGAGGATACAGATTAGAACAGAGGCAGGCACAGCAAACAACTGCATTAAAAACTATGTATTCAAGAAGAAGGCAGATCTAAATCTAATCAAATAACTAATTATATTCTTTGGCATGGCATTGTCTTTTAGAGCATTAGAGTTCACAGATGGATCTTTTGAGGCAATCTCTCAATCATTAAAAAAACAATGATTGAGCATTGAAATGTCACTTTTCACAATGTGTAGAATTCTACAGGTTTGTTGGATCGTATTAACAGACACCAGAGCAGTTTACAAACAACTAATCCTAGCATAGTATTTGGATACTGACTTCCTCAAATCACTGGTTTAAGATGTGTATTATCAAGCTCCATATGGTTCGCTGAATCTTCAACCCCTTGCATAACACAGTAGAAAAAAAAATAAAAGGGAAGAACATACCATAATAACCTACCAAAATGTTTCAAACCTTCTTTGGAGATCTGTCAATAGAGGTTGGATGATCATCGTTTGGGAGTCCTTTCATTGTATATTCCTGCATATCAACATATGGACTACATGGCCCCTGCAATACCTTCCAGCCCCTGCAATACCTTTTATGAAACATCCTCTAGGAATGCAGGATGGAATTCTCTGAATGGCTCCCTCTACAAGCATCAAATTGGAAATCTTTTCCAGCTCTTACTTATTTACTTCTATTTTCCAGGAATGCTGAAATGTAACAATGTCTTCTCTCCTGAAATACTATTTTTTCTATGTGCTGGATATGCAATATTCAAAATATTAGACTGGTGTCCCTAGAAGTAATCTCAAACACACATGATACCCAAACCTATATAGCTACTGTGTTTCCCCGAAAATAAGACAACTGTTTTATATTTATTTTTCGTCAAGAAGACACACTATGGCTTATTTTCAGGGGATGTCATATTTTTACAATGGGGCAAATGAGAAGGGTTGCCTGTCTTCTTTACTGCTCCATACCAGTACACTGCATAGCCACGCCTATCACTAGGTCTTCTTTTTTGGGCATGGCTTATATTGCGCAAATGCTTAGAAATCCTGCTACGGCTTATTTTATGGGTATGTCTTATTTTCGGGGAAACAGGGTATATCTGGATGGAGGAGCAATGTCTCTTTTTAAGCCCTTCTCATGTTTCAACAATGTTAAAGTTAGGGATTACTTCTTAGGAGCAATTGTGTGCTAAATAGTACTTGCTCATTGTAAGTAAGTAATTTTGAGATTCCTCCAAAGCTTACAACATGTATATTGTGCATTTCAGTTAATCCCATAAAGGTATCGCTGTTTGGTGCACTTTTGATGTTACTGGATTTGCTATATGGCCATCACGGCTCCCCCTGAATGTTTTCTGGATATCAAGATAAAGCACATCTGTGTTATATGTGGGCGCGCCATATGCGGCTTCCAGCATATGCTAGAAGCTGCGCTGGAAAAACTCTTCTCGCACCCTGGAAAAAGTAATGGGGCTCAAGTATACACATTTTTTCCCATACACAGGGAGGTCCGGAACGGATCCCCACATAAGGGAAGGGCGCCCTGTACTACATTATAGCCACAACTGGGGGATCCTAAAAAGAGATCAAGTGGACTGAGACTTTATCGTTTGAATTTTCTACCTTCAACAAAGGTAAAACATCTTTTTTTCTCACAAAATTGAGACTGCATTAGCATGTTTTACCTCAACACCACCTTACATTTTCCTGATGCAAAAGCATGAAGGCTTCTTGAGAAATGCAGTGTCCTCTGTCTAACAAAGGGGCCTGTGGCCTCATAAAGGATGGAAACATACTGGATTGTAAAGGTAGCATCTTTTTATGTTGCAAATGGATGTTAAATTTCTTGGGACTTCCAGTAGCCACATGGCCAGAAGGAAGAAATGCCAGCCTTCAACAAATATCCCTCCATACCATCTGAACTGAGAACTGAGAAAAAAATAGCAAAATGCAAGCCTATGACCAACATCTTCAATTTTTTTTCTGTATAGTTTCTAACACCTTGCCTGATAAAAAAGGCAGTGGGGTTTTGAAAGCTTGCAACATGTATATTGTGCATTTCTGATGTTATTGTAGCTGCTATTAGGTTGCCTAGGAAAAAGTGTTGCTAAAGGAACTGGCGAATACACCCATGCACAATGTTCCAAAAGTACTTTGCTGTATAACCCCCATTAGAGCAGTGTAGATCTCTATGAATATTCTAGCTTTACAAAGAAAACTGTTTTGTTTAGGGTTTTAGGTCACCTATCTATCCTTCATGTATTACAGAGCACTTTAACTGGAAAGCTTGGACTCGACTGTATGCTTGTGAGAACATAGTGATCTCTCCCTAGCATGTCAGACTGCTCTTTTACGCTACATGTGTAGACAAAGGGGGAGTAGGAAAAACTGGCCAAGCTGGCCAGGGAGTTAGCTGATATAATTCACAACCTCTCCCAAGTTGAAAATTAATCTGCAATCTTTAAAGTTCCACTTGCTGAGCGAGTAAGAGTGAATTGAGAAATAGTGCAAATTGAAATGTTGCATACTAGCAATAGTCTCTGGCTGTTAAGCAATCTCTTAAGTGAATTCCTAAGTAAATGAAATAGCTACTACATTTAACGACAGAAGTATAAAGTAACATACGGAGGTAGCTGTTGAAAGGATTTTGATTGATAATTATATTGCATGAAATCTGGACGATGTTGCTGGTGAGCTTCCTAACCACCAAGGAATAGTTTCCAAATTCTCCAAAATGATAATGTGTCCTGCAAATAGTGGAGAGAAATGTATTGTTTTTTAAATCAAATCTGTATCTGAAATCATAATGATAAAATCAGAAGATTTACACATAAATAATTGTGCATTAACATGGAAACCCACTGGGTAGCCTTGGACAAGCCTCAGCAGATGGCAATGGCAAACCCCTTCTGAAGAAACGTGCCAAGCAAATCTACCTAAACTCTTTAAATCTCTCCTTTCTCCTTGTTTTCACCATTACTTCTCACCTACAGCCTCTTCTATTGCTATACAGGTTGAGTTTCTCTTATCTGGAATTTCGAAATCCGAAATACTCCAAAAACCAAACTTTTTTCTTTTAGTGGTTGAACATACACAAATTTTGTTTCACACACAAAATTATTAAAAAATATTGTATAAAATTATTTCCAGGCTATGTGTACAAGGTGTATATGAAATATAAATGAATGTTGTGTTTAGATTTGTGTCCCATCTCCATGATATCTCATTATGTGCATATATGCAAATACAGGTATTCCAAAATGCCCAAAAGCCCAAAATTCAAAATATTTTTGGTCCCAAGCATTTTAGATAAGGCAGACTTAACCTGTATATATACTTACAGCCTGTACTTCTTTCACTCTTTGTTAGTTTTGCTGCTTCGGGCACTGGAAATTTACTCATGGACTCCAATAACAGTGATTTGTGCAACAGTGTTTACATAACAATATAGAAAACATGCATAACAGTGGCCTGTTACAGACTGCCAAAATAAAGCTGCTTTGGGTCTCTTTGGAGGTATGCTGTTTAAATGATGCATGCATCCTAAGAATCCGGAAGCTGCACCAAAGCTGCACTCCAGTGCTTAGGAATGGAGTGTGGCTTTGGCGCGACCTCCCGACTCTTAAGACCCATGCATCATTTAAATAGCATACCTCCAAAGAGACCCGAAGCAGCTTTATTTTGGCCGTCTGTAACAGGCCAGTATGTTCAAAGTGAAATGAAATACTTTAAATAAAAATTCAGTCTCTTTTTAGATGAATTACCTAAGTAAGACACTGACCTGCAAAGTTCTTCACCATTACTACCATTAACTATAAGGGTGACTGCATGCTGAGAATCCACAGGACTAGTTGCAATACTGTTCATGGGGACAGAAATCATCTCTTGACTCAAGCACTGGAAAGCATTGAAAAATAAATGAAGATAACTAAGAAATAGAGCTGTTTAGACAGACCAGAATATCCACTCTGAAGTATGCAAATGTGGCCCAAGACTCATATAAGACCATCTTGCCATTTTTGCAGCCTCTGAGCAACCAGACCACCCATCAAAATATATACAATTTTCCCCAGAAATAAAGGTGAATTGCTGCTCCTGGGAGGCTCCAGGAGCTGTAGTTTGTCTTTTAAACCAGCCACAGGTCTCCTGCCCTCATATCTTTTAACATACAAAATACTCATTTTTCTAAACTCAAAGTGGGCAGTCAGACACTTTCAGTTTAATTTTTTTAACAAAAAAATTGGAAGAGTTGATAGTTTGTGTGGTCCCTGGAAGCAGCCAGGACAGAAGAGTGGTGAAGTTCTCTAATCCTGTTTTAAGCAAGGTAGTGGTTTGTTCTGAACAAAGAAATATCCATGGCCAGAAATCATACAATTCATTTACATTTAATATTGTTAGAATTACATTTTCTGCTCTGGGTTTCTTCACTTTCCCTTCAAAATATTCAGATCTATGGTATAACTACAAGTTTCAGACCTTTCCCTAGAAGAGGCCCCACTGTTTTCTTATTATCTTAAGTCTGAATTCTTCTTTCCCAGTGAAAGTTTGGTTTCTTTCTCAAACCAAATTAGGAGGAATAGCTAATACCCCAGAGGACAGGATTAAAATTCAAAATAATAATAATAATAATAATAATAATAATAATTTTATTTATATTTCCCGCCTCTCCCTGTGGATCGAGGTGGGATTACAGCAATAAAACAATTCCATATAAAATACAATCATTAAAACAATAACATTATTATTAATTCACTAAAATAATGGACCATCAACTAACATTCACACTAACATTCATACAATCAGATCAGAAGCGGAGTATTTAAGATCTCTTATAAAAGATCAGGTGGGAAGGCCCACAGGAAGAGATCCGTCTTTAGTCCCTTCTTGACCTTAATAGATTAGAAAGCTGGGCCAAAGCTAACAAAATGAATTTCAACACAGAGAAAAATAAGGTACTACTCTTAGGACAAAAAAAATGAAACGCACAGATATAGGATGGGGAACACTGGCTGAACAAGACTATGTGTGAAACGCATCTAGGAGTTCTAAGACCATAAACTGAACATGAACCAAAAGTGTGATGCACCAGCTGAAAAGGCCAACGTGATTCTAGGCTGCATCAGTGGAAGTATTATGTCTAGATCAAGGCAAGTAATAGTGCCACTCTATTCTGCTTTGGTTAGGCCTCACCAGGAATACTGTGTTCAGTTCTGGGCACCACAATTCAAAAAGCTAGAGAGTGTGCAGAGGAGAGGTGACCAAAATGGTGAAGCGTCTGGAAATCATGCCCTATGAGGAGAGACTTAGGGAGCTAGGTATGTTTAGCCTGGAGAAGAGAAGGTGAAGAGATGATATATGACAGCCTTGTTTAAATATCTGAAGTGATGTCATATTGAGGAAGGAGCAAACTTGTTTTCTGCTGCTCCAGAGAATAGGATCCGGATCAATGGATGAAGCGATTCCACTTCAACATAAGGAGGAACTTCCTGACAGTGAGAATTGTTTGACAATGGAACACATTGTGAGTTGCTGCATGGCAAGGGTGTTGGACTGGATTGCCTTTGTGGTCTCTTCCAACTCTATGATTCTATGAAAGGCAATGTGGGAAAATGTCACTTTCTTAAAAATAATGATGTCCAAAACTTCAAATTATAAGTCTCATGGGAGGCTTGCAATCTTTTTCAGGCAAATGCAGTTATAGAATCTTCTTCAAACCTTTCCACTCAACATCTATCAGTTCATTCTAATGGCAGGATTCTTACAATAGTGTTCAAGAGCTCACACATATACACTAGTGAACCTGAGTTACCTGAAAACAATAATCTGAGAGCCAGTAGACAGTCAAGTTTTCATTGAGCAATTCATTATTTATTTGTAGTAAAGCCTGATCAATTTTCAGATCCCAGGGTTCTCGTTTGGATACGTCTGTTAGGAACAGAAAAAGAGAGTGTCAGTGTTCGGCAGTAATTCTAAATTGAACATTTATTGATATCCAACTCAGAGGAACTGAGAGTTCTGGGATGGCTGCATGTAAACCCAAACTATATTGTAAATGAGTACACCATCAGCAATGGTGTGCAATTCCCATATACTGTATTCATAAAGTAGCAAAGTCTAAAGGGTGCTGATATTGTACACACACCCCATTTTTTCCAAAGGTTTCTGATTCCCCTCTCCTCTCTGCCTCACCCTACCCCACTGCATCCAAAACTGAAAGAAAAATGTTTCCCATGGCTTCAACATTTCCAGAATTTCTGGTTTGGATTGTGTTCAACTCAGTTCACCCCTGTACTTTACACATATAGCATTAGTTTAACATGAATATTGTAATCATTTTGAGAGTTATACTGGCATTCTATCACAGAAAACAATGTCACAAATAACGTGGTCTCACCCATTTTGGAGACTGCAATCAGAAAGACACCAGTTGTGTCTACTGGCTTAGTTGCTCCTTTCTCTCTGCATTTATATTTTTCATAGCATTTGTTCTATCATTCCAATCAGGGAACAATTATGATGCATCTCATTTAAATTCAGTCTTAGATGCATACTTTATCTGATTTAGCATCTTACCTGGGATTCCTCATATGGTATACTACTCCCTGGAGCAGTTAAATAGGTTTAGTTTATTGGCTCTTTACAGGAGTCATGCTGTGGGCTCATTATTATATCATGCTAGGATACTACTGGTCTCAGCTCTGAAGTAGCTTCATTATCAAATTACCTTGAGTTTAGCTACCTAAATATCAAGAAACAGATTTCAAGCCTGTACATTTAATATTTCCTTCTTCATTACATAGGCAACCCCTTTTAGGCTTAATAAATTTTACTAATGTTAAATTCTTAAATTCAATATTCATGCTGTGAAGTATCAAGATTATTACAGTATTATTGACTCATGATTTTGAGTCTGCTGTCTTTTTGCCCTGGGCTGAAAGAAGGGACATCAGTCCCCCAATATGCCTGAACAGAGGGACCTCATGTTGCTAGAAGCATGTCTCCTGCTGCTGTTCTCTGGCCCTTGCCTATTCAACAGTGTCTATCTGCAAGATAACTGATTATGGTCCGAAACACGTTGCAGAAATAATCCAGTTTGAGACTGCTTTAACTGACCTGGCTCAATGCTAGGAAATTATGGGAACTGTAGTTTTGTGAGCCATTTAGTCTTCTGTTAGAGCGTTCTGGTGCCACAGTAAACTACAGTTCCCAGGATTCCCTAGCACTGAGCCAAGGCAGTTAAGGTGGCCTCAAACTGGATTATTTCTGCAGTGTGTTTTGGACCTATACTGAGAAACAAGTGTCATATTATATACCACATATCATTCTTCTTTTAGGCGGGGTACACACTGCCAGAAAGAGGTGCCTCCCCGGCATTTCTCTCTGCTCCACAGGAGCGCCACAGCAACCAAATTGTGCGGCGCTCCTACCCAAAAGTGGCTTCTTTTTGCGGTGTCGCTGCAATGCCGTAAAGCTCCAGAGACGTTGCGATGACGTCGCAGCTGCACAACTCCGTCTGGAAGCAGTGCCGCTGCAAAGTCATCGTTACGCGCCCCTTGCACATGACGAGGGCGCCTTAAAGGCCCATCTGTTCCAGGCCTTAAATAATCTTTTAAATTTGGAGTCCCCCCTCCCACAAAGTATTTTTAAAAGACTATGGATAATGTCATTTTCCAGTGAAAAAACAATATTAACAGGCAAAGAGTGTGACATAGGGACTGTGCAGACAGCCCTGAAGGGGCGGCCTCTAGCCACTCCTTTTACAGCCAGATCAGGGCAGCGGCAACCACATGCCATAGCCCCAATCTGACCTTTGCAGGGCACAAAAAGAAACTACAAAAGCAGTTCCTTTTTGCCCCCTGAAAAGGGTACGATAGCAGTGGCACCACGGCTTTACAGCGCTCCTTTGGTGCTGCATCATGTGGCCACAGCACCAGAGGAGCGTCGTGAAACGGCGTCATGCCACCTTGAGAGTGGAGTCGGGGCATGCATCGTGGACACTACGCACTGACCCCACCCCCAAGCCGGCCTTTATGGCTGGTTTGCACAGGGCTATAAGTGGCTGAAACAGTGTTATACAGTAGCCAAAATGGTAATGCAAGTCTATGTTGTATCAACATGCGTTTTCATGAGAATAATAGTACAGTACCAGTCTATTTTGCTTTGGTCAGATCTCATCTGAGACCATTTCTGGGTACAATTGTTCAAGGAGGATCTTGATAAGATGGAATGTGACCTGAGGAGGGTGATCAAGATGGCAAAACATCTGGAAATAAAGCCCTATGTGGGATGGCTTTGAGGTATGTTTAGCTTGGAAAATAGAAGAGTGATAAAATAACCATATTTAAATATCTGAAAGGATGTCCTGTAGAAGATAGAGTGAGCTTGTTTTCTGCTGCTCCAGAGACTAGAACATGAACCAATGGGTTTAAATTGCAAGAAAAGAGATTCCACCTAAGCATTCAGATCTTAATCATAAGAGCTTTTGACAGTAGAATAGACCTCCTTGGAGGGCAGTGCACTCTTCATTGGGGGTCTTTAAACAGAGCTTGGATGGCCATATCTTGGAAGTGCTTTAGCTGCAGGTGGTTGGACTGAATGGTCCTTGAGGTCGCTTCCAATTCATGATTCTGTGATTATAGATGTTTACCCAGACAGACATCTTTGAGTATGAATTACCAAATTTTAACATTAGCAAGCTGATGTCAACTCACAGGGTTATGTCACATATGCTACAGGCTGAATAAACTACACAGTTAGGGCATTTAATAAGATGTATTCAAAAATATTCTGATTGAAATGTTACCAAATGGATTTTCAAAATCAGCTTCACACATCAAGAATGACTTATTCAGCTGACATAACCTAAACACAGTGGCAAAAATGAGGGTGCCACAGAACAGATGCTAAAATATGCCAGTAGTCATCTTGATCTGACCAGGATACCGAAATGGGAGAGGTATGAATCAAGATATTCCAAGTGTCAGTAATGAAATAAAATAATGTGATCTCATACAGAATCTAGGATTGTAAATGCATAGAAATTATAGAGTAACACCAACATATTAATGTCTAATACAGTATAATTCTTCAGTCAAATGATGTTATCATCATGTGATATCACCAAGTAGCTCATAATCTGTAAAATTTGTCACACTCTAGTAGGCGAAGCAAGGGAAGAAACAGATTATTTACAGCAAGGGAATATTGGCAGTAAACAGATTAAATGTTATGGTAGATAATAAATAAAGCCTTATGATCTTCCTTCTTCCCTAATGCCTACTTCATTGTGCATTTGGAGACAAAGAATCAGGATATTGTTCTGCTTTTTAAGTGTTATTTATTAGTTGCAATCTTTCGAGTACTATGGTTTTTATCTGTCTTATAATGGGTAAAAAGGCAGAATATAAATATATTTTAAAGAAATGAAAATTGAAATATTGTCTTCCCCATAGATTTAATAATGTGAGTAGAGAGCAGTGGCATCAGTAGGGTTGGTGTCACCTGGTGCAGTGCCTCCTTCCTCCCTCCCGCTGCCTCACTACCTTGCTGTCCATTGTCCGTCGGCACCTAGAAAGCGCTGCCAGAGGGCAGGCAGCTGGGTAAGTGAAACAGCAAAAGGGAGGCAGGGATAGACAGTGGGGCTTCTTGTTTGGGTTTTAGGCTGGCAGGAGTGTATTTGCATTCTCACCTTTCACCCCTTTGTGGAAGGGATCCAGGGTAGTGGGGAGGGTAGCAGGTGTGTGTGTGTGTGTGTGTGTGTGTGTGTGTGTGCGCGCATTCACCATCCTCGCCTTCTTCCCCGCTGTCCTAGTTCCCACAGTAAAGGGGGCCAGGCCAGCAGGGAGCCCAGTGGCAGCGTGTGCCCACCACTGCATGGCAGCCGCAAGGTTGTGAGTTCAATTGCAGGCAGGGTTCCAAGGTCCACTCAGCCTTCCATCCTTTCTTAGGTCGCTGAAGTCAGTACCCAGCGTCTTGGGGGCAATTGGTTTACTGATTGTAAAACTCTTAGAGCAACGGTTATCAACCTGTGGGTCGAACGACCTTTTCACAGGGGTCGCCTAAGACCATCAGATGTCCGACGATCTTAGGAACCGAGACACCACTCCTGTAATGCGGGGTCACCACAACATGAGGAACTGTCTTAAAAGTTTGCGGCATTAGGAAGGTTGAGAACCACTGCTCTTAAGAGAGTGCTGGTTCACTGATCAGCAGTATAGAAATGTACCCAAACACCTACTGTATATATACTCATGTATAAGTCTAGAAATTTTAGTCAAAAAACTGACCCCAAAAACTTGAGTCAACTTATCCATGGGTCAATGTAAGTACTGTACTTTAACTCTTATTAAAAATAGGGCTATTCCCTGGTGAAAGGCAAGAGTGTAATTTGTCCTGGAAGCACTGACCCTCCTCCTCTATTCTCTCATCTATCCTGCCTTTAATATGAGCACAAACAGTTATGCCTGCTGGAATTTTGTACCTTCTTTGGCATTGTTTTCCTTGCTTCATCCTTTAGATCCTCTGTGACGTGCCCCAAAGTTTTACCCTCGACTTATCCATGGGTCATATCAGAATCCATACTTTTGGCCCCCAAACCCATCCTCGACTTATACATGAGATCGACTTATAGTCGAGTATATATGGTACTTTTTGGCAGAAGTGGGCTGTGTGGCATACATCTGCTTCCCTTTAAAATGCTTTGAAAGATGGTGGGAGTGGGTGAAGCTCAGTGGGAGGAGAAAGGAGAAGGAGAAAGGAAAATCCAGATTTCAAAATATTTGGTTAAAATGTGATGTTTTTAAATAAAATTTCAAAAGAATTTTTAAAAAATTAAAATTGTCAAGATTTTTTTAATTTCTTGAATTTTTAAAAAATGTTTATTCTTTTAAAAACATCACATTTTAACCAAATATCCACTATGCCAGGGATGCTTTGATTGTGAGTTCATGCATGGCATTGGGGGGAGGGTTGGACTGGATGGCCTTTGGGGTCTCTTTCAACTCTCTGGTGCTATGAAATACATTTAGGTTGTGCATATGATATTGCTATCCCGAATTGGCCTTTTTAGTCACCAACGCGCTTGTACAAAGTGTGGGATGAGTCCTTCCTGAATCTTCGTTCGCGAAGCAAAGCCAGAGAGAGTGATATTGCAATTTGAAGGTATAATTAGGAGTAGCAATAGTGCAAAAAAGCATCGCTCAGGATTCTGTATGGAGGAAGCCAATAGGGAGGGTGACCCCGTACAGTAATAGTAATCCACTTGGATCTCAGGGGATCCAAGTGGATTACAGCAATAGTGTTGCCAACAAGCTTTGAAGATAATTCCCCAAACATTTGGCCAAAACTCCCCAAATCCCCCCCATATCTCACCAAATCCCAACTCTCAAAATTACCCTTAAAACCAATCACCAAAATCACACCGAAGGCTCTGAAAAGTACCCATTTTGGTGTGAAAGTCACCAGATTGGCAACACCTCCCCAGCCCCAAGGATGCCACTGGGGCAGCTGGGGCAAAATGGAGGCAGTGTTCCCCCAAATAGGTATTCTGTCCCTCCCAATTAAATCTTCCTTCAATCCCCAAACCTGTAGCCTTGCAAAGAGAGAGAGAGAGAGACTGAACACCATTCACACCCAGAAGACTTGCATTTGCTGTGCATCATGGCTTTTCTTGCTCAGCTGAGGATGTAAATAACAGCCAGACAGTGCTGGAAACCTGGAACTGAAAGGCATTTGGGGTGGGTTAGGGGTAGAAGCCTTATGGGGCACCAATAGCAAAGCGCTTCCAAAGCGGGTTACTGTATATGATGTCCCCAGTGTGGATGCAACCCAAGGAGCCCAAATGGAGGCTGGATGAGGCTTAAGGTCTTAATGGGGGGTGGATGCCGATGCACTCACCGTGGGGCTGAGCCAAACCCGAGAGCAGGACGCCCACAAGCGCCCCCGCCAGGTAGGAGGCCATAGAGCGGCCCCAAGGGCCCGGGCCCACCATCATCGTGGCTCCCTTCAGCAGCACCAGCTCGAGGAGGTCGCCTCTGTCCTCCTCTTCAATGGCTGCCCTGGTGGCAAGATGCCCGCCTCGAAGAGGAGGAGGAGGAGGAGGCTGTTTCCTGCTGCCCAAAATTAGGAAGGAAGCCGCTGCGGAAGGACTTCGCTGCTGCTGCTGCTGCTGCTGCTGCTACTAAGGGGCTCTTTAGCCATGAACCCCCGAAAGTCACACTCTCTCAGCCTCAGGGAGAGCCATGACAAACCTCTGAACAAACCTCTTTTCTAGACTCAAGTCTGCTTCCTCAGATGTAGGCTTAAGTCTAGGAAAGCTCATGCTGCCAAGTTAAGTCTCAAAGGGGCTACAAGAGACCTTTCTTTCGCCCAGGAGGAATCCCCCAACGTCCTCCATTTTGAGCATGCCTAAGAGGCAGGCATGATTCATGGCCCTTCTGTGGGTGTTGTTAAGGGCTTTATTGGGGTGCCTGGCCCTCCTTGGGACTCGGCACAAAGCCACAACCACGCAATCCTCCCAAGAAAGAGGAAGCTCCTCTGGCCACAAAGGCCTCCCTCGCCCTTGTCTCTCTGCCTCATTCTCCCCTCAGAGCAGCTCTAGGCCAATCAGGAGCCGCCCAGCGCCCGCCATTTTGGGCCTTTTAAACCTTTATGTACATCATTCTGGGCGCACGCGGAGGATGCTGGGAAGGTGTCATGTCCGCCGCCAGACTGGGCCTTTTTGGGGGGTAAGGAGAGTCAGGTGGTGAAAATCGGGGCGTATTGGACACAAAGGACAGTCCCTGCCCATAGGGGAACCATACTTGCCCATAGAGAATCACTGGGGATCGCTTCCCCATTCGGCAAGTATTCTCTATGGTTCTCTATGGGGTAGGCATCCCCATTGTTTCCCTATGAGCAGGTATCCCCTATGTTTCCCTATGGGCAAGTATTCCCCATGGTTCTCTATGGGGTAGCCATCCCCATTGTTTCCCTATGAGATGGTATTCCCCATGGTTCTCTATGGGGTAGCCATCCCCATGTTTCCTATGCCAGAGTATTCCCCTGTTCTCTCTATGGGGTAGCCATCCCCAATGTTTCCCTATGGCAGGTATTCCCATGGTTCTCTCTGGGGGTAGCCATCCCCATGTTTCCCTATGAGCAGGTATTCCCCCTGGTTCTCTATGGGGTAGCCATCCCCCATGGTTCCCTGAGCAGGTATTCCCCATGGTTCTCTATGGGGTAGCCCTCCCCATGTTCCCTATGACAGGTATCCCCATGGTTCTCGATGGGGTCCATCCCCACTGTTTCCCCTATGGGCAGTATTCCCCATGGTTTCTATGGGGTAGCCACCCCATGTTCCTTGAGCAGTATCCCATGTTTCCCTATGGGCAGTATTCCCATGCTTCTCTATGGGGTAGCCATCCCCATGTTTCCCTATGGGCAAGTATTCCCATGGTTCTCTATGGGGTAGCCATCCCCAATGTTTCCCTATGGCAAGTATCCCCATGGTTCTTATGGTAGCCATCCCCATTGTCCCATGAGCAGTATTCCCCTGGTTCTCTATGGGTAGCCATCCCCAATGTTTCCCTATGGGCAAGTATTCCCATGTTTCTCTATTGGGTAGCCATCCCCATTGTTTCCCTATGGGCAAGTATTCCCTATGGGTTCTCTATGGGGTAGCCATCCTCCATGTTCCCTATGGGCAGTATTTCCCTATGGGGCAAGTATCCCCCCATGGTCCCTATGGGTAGCCATCCCCATTGTTTTCCTATGGCACAGTATTCCCCATGGTCTCTCTGGGGTAGCCATCCCACGTTTCCCTATGGGCAAGTATTCCCATGGTTCTCTATGGGGTAGCCACCCCATTGTTTCCCTATGGGCAAGTATTCCCCATGGTTCTCTATGGGGTAGCATCCCCAATGTTTTTCCGTTCCTATGGGCAAGTATCCCCATGGTTCTCTAGGGTAGCCATCCCCATTGTTTCCCATGGCAAGTATTCCCCTGGTTCTCTTGGGGTAGCCATCCCCAATGTTTCCCTATGGGCAAGTATTCCCCATGGTTCTCTATGGGGTAGCCATCCCCAATGTTTCCCTATGGGCAAGTATTCCCCATGGTTCTCTATGGTTTAGCCATCCCCAATGTTTCCCTATGGGCAAGTATTCCCCATGATTCTCTATGGGCAAGTATTCTCTAATGATTCTCTATGGGCAAATATGGTTTCCCTATGGGCAAGTACTGTGTTTTGTTTTATTACATACTGTACCAGAAAAATCAGTTTCTGGGCGGTCCTGCTGAGACACTGCAAACTGAGGCTGCATCCACACTGGAGAAATAACCTGGTTTGGCACCACTTTAACTCTTTGTCCTGCCTCAAAGCTATGGCATTCTGGGAGTTAGAGTTTTCTGTGGACTCACAACAAACTCCAACTCACAGAATTCCATAGCCTTGAGACAGGACAGTTAAAGTCGTGCCATACCGGGTTATTTCTTCAGTGTGGATGGAGCCCTAGTCCTACAAAAAGGAGGATCAATGAATGGGGAATTTGCTTTGAAATAAATGGGCATCGTTTCGGCCCAATTCAAAGCAGTTGGAAGGAAGGAAGAGGGAAATGTATAGCCAACACCAAGAAAAAGTTTGAAAACCATTCCTTATCAATTTGTAGGAAAGGGTATCCAAGGCTGCATCCCCACTGGAAAAATAATCCAGTTTCACACCGCTTTAACTGTTGTGGCTGAAGGCAGTGGAATTCTGGGAGTGGTCATTGGTTGTGGCACCAAATCTTTGCCACAACAAACTACCCCCCCCCCCCCCCACAAAGTGATTTTGTAAAGGGAAGTTACTCTGAAATCAATAGGGATTTTTTTTGTTCATGCTTTTGGCCTGCTGCTAATCAATGAATGGGCTAAACAAGTGTATCTAAATAATTAGGGCTGCTGCCTGTTTTTGTCTCCCATGTGTGCAGTGGTGCTTGCTATATCATGATCCATGTTACCTAAATCACCACAGTTGTTTTAATGCATGCGTACAGTATTTGAGACTGTAACACTGCTATGGAACGATAGCCTGTGTTCAAGAGCATGTTCAGGATATGCGAACCATTTCCCTTCCAAGGATTGGTATGCTAAATTAACCATTTGTCACTCTTATGTTTTGCAGAAAACTTGAAAGATGCTTATTGCAACATGGAGAAAAAATCATATGATGGGAAAACTGATCATATGCAAAAGTTGATCTTTCCAACTTTGTTTCTCCTTCTGGTTGTACTGCTTGTGAACTTGCTCCTCTATCAATACTTCAGCGATGTGTATTTTTCCTATGGCCAGACCAATGTTGAGCACAATTTGTGTCCACATGGTTACTTCAGATTAGGAACCCTGAAAAACTGTACACCATGGTTGTCTTGTGAGGCCATAAAAAGAGAAGTCCGCAAACTGAAACGTGTTGGTGAAGGGGCTGTGAAAAGGGTTGGTATACCATAATAAAAATACTAAATATGTTATTCTTTATATTCACCATTAATTGTATGTGACTTAATGACAACTCCATTCTTACCAGACTGTTGCATGTGTCTTGATGTTTGCTTCCATAATTTTTTTCCTAAATGACATACTTTTTATTGTACTGTTTCGTATTTAAGCTCCGGCGACTATATGCATTAGTTTGTTAAACAGGTATTATTCCCCCAACTGGAAACTAGCTTAGTCTTTGTCAATTCAAATCCTTGGATGCTCACAGTGACACCAAGGAGAAAGCAATGGAGCTTTTCAGTGTTCCTACTCCTTCCAAGGAATTCCTTAATTCATTATAGAAACACCTCACACCAAGTTCTTCCTAGAAACCTTCCTCCAAATGATGCTGGTGGTACAAACATTGCAGCATTCCTTGTGTTAGAGGCAAGGAGTTTCAGAATGCAGGTAAACATTATGGGAATTTCTAATGTGTATTCCAAACTGGCCTGTTCAGATTTCACTAACATAAATAGTAGGTATGTTAATGCACATATCTTTAGAATATAAAATTCTGGAAGCATATGTAGCACGAAGTCGTATCGTACAGATTTTGCTGGCTTGTTGTTCCTCATACCAGTATATTATGGTAGCGATACTGGGTTTGGCCTGTCTTTGGTAGAGAGTGTTCAGATACTAAATATAGAATATTTTGAACATCTCAGATGCTTAATCAAATGCTTGTGATTACTGTATATACTCGACTATAAGTTGAGAAATTCATGCTCCAAAATTGCCCCTAAAATCTTGGGTAGACTTATATAAGGGTCAATACATCAGTAGTGCTTAGAATGGTCCTAAAGCAAGCAAGCCTGATGCCCCAGTCTCCATTGAACACCATTTCCTTCCCTCTCCAGTCTTTTTTGCAAGCCTTTGCTTCCTATTGGAAAAACTCCCTATTTAAATCCACTTAGTTCTCTCTTGCTCCATTTTGCAAGCCCTGGCTTCCTATGGAAACAACTCCCCATTTAAACCCACTTCTTTCTCTGCTCCGTTTTGCAAGACCTGGCTTCCCATGAAAAAATCTCCATTTAAATCCACTTGCTTCCTTTCTCAATCTGATGTTAAAACCTCTCCTCCAGCACCTGGGAATCAGTTGGGAGAGGTCTAGAGAAGGAGAAGGAGGGACAAAAGTGGTATTTCCCTCTTTCTATTCTTCCTTATAGCCCCCTAAGTTTTACCCTCGACTTATCCATGGGTCATAACAAAATCCAGGATTTTGACCCTGAAACCTTCCCTCGACTTATACATGAGGTTGACTTGTACACGTGTATATATGGCATTTTCCCTATTGTACAGGAAAGCTGTTACAGCTGTCTTGATCTCACTGAATCAGAATCACAGAATGAGTTGATGATTACAAGATAGTGGCCATTACAAACTGTCTTGTTCCTTTTCTTAAAAGTAAATGAAGTTTCCTCCTTGTTTTAGGTCTTTCTTTCTGAATGGAAGGAAAACAAAGTCGCCCTTTCTCAGCTGACTATGCCAGAACTGCAAGAGGACTTTACTCATGGGCTTCACATGCTGAAATCTCTACAAAGCAAGTATGTGGTCAAACTACTTGGATATTGTGAAGAAGAGTTTGTGGTTCTTACAGAGTACCATCCATTTGGTTCCCTGAAGAATTTGAATGAGATACTGAATCTTCCAAAATACAAGCACTTGAACACATGGTATAACAGGTTCCTGCTGGCCATAGGCTATGTGAGCATCATCCACTACCTGCACTATAGTCCTCTGGGCACTTTTGTGATGTGTGACTCTAATGACTTGGATAAAGTACTTTCACAATACTTGTTGACAAGCAACTTTCATGTTGTTGTGAATGACTTGGATGCCCTGCCTCTTGTGAATAAGGATGCTGGGGAACTGATTAAATGTGGTCATCGGGAGCTGCAAGGTGAGTTTGTTGCTCCTGAGCAGCTTTGGCCCTATGGAGAGGAAACCTCCTTTGAAGACAGCCTCATGCCTCCATATGATGAAAGGACAGACATATGGAAAATCCCTGACGTTTCCAACTTTCTCTTAGGAGATGTTGATGGGAGTGATCTTGTCAGGTTTCACCTCTTTGACATTCATCTGGCATGTAAGAAAAGCCCAGCTGAAAGACCATCTGCACAGATAGTTCTTGACAAATATAGGAAAGTGCTAGCATTACTTGTTAGAGAAACAGTGATGCCAAGTACAAGGGACATGTTATAAAAAAAAATACTCATTGACATGTTTTGGTACCATAACAAGAACTGGGTATAATTTGCACTTGGCTCTAATTTGAGACAGAAATATAAATTGTGAAACTTTAAAATTAATTCTTTAAAATGTCTCAAAGGGAGCGAGAGGAAAGTAGTATATATTCTGTTTGTAAAATTGCTAACTTCTTTCTAAGTTAAGTTGACACAGATGTGTTAAAAGCATAGCTGTGATGAAAATATTTGACAGAGTTAATGCAAGTGCTTCTTGTTCATTCTTATGACAGAAAGCAGTTGCTTGCTGTGTTTTTCAGTTTTGTAGCATTTTAAATTATGGACCTTACTAACACCTGTCTCATCTCAGTACCATTGTTCTTTAGGATCTAATTCTTTTACCTATTGGTAAGGTGACATTGATTATACTTATGCTAATAGCAATTTTTTGTTATTAACGTGCACCAGTGCACTGAATATGTAAGAATCTGAAGGTGGGGTGAATAGTTGTGCATCCAACTGTGACTGGTACAAAAAATACATTATAGAGATTACCACTGTCCCCTTAGATGTTGTAAAGCCAACACAATTCTCCCAACATTGGTCTAGACATCTGCAAGAGAAATCAGTGGCAGAGGGCGCTTTTAACCATTGTCTTGCACACACATGCCACAAATTTGTAAATATTACCCACACTAGCTCACTGAAACCTAGAGTCCAGCTAGGGAAATACAATGGCTTGGATGGAAACAATTTTCAGGGATGATTGATAGTTATGGGAAGGTTAAGTACCCCTCCCCAACCATAGTGCATTTTATTTTCTAGTGAAAAAGTGTCACCTTAAGTCATATTTCCCACTGACACTACTTTATATTCCCTAAACCATGTTTATTTATACCAGGAATAGCATTAATTACCTGGGTGGTGAAAGTACGGCCCTTCAGAAGCAACTCCCATCAGCCCTAGCCAGCATAGGCAGTGATGAGCCATGCTGGGACCTGCATCCAACCAAATTTGAAGGCCACACCTTTCTCATCCTTGATTTACACTTTGTTGCATGCTTTACAAGCAGGTCATTCATCTGTTTGCTGCAATGTAGTCGCTTTGCAAGCTTACCAGTTTTAACTAAAGAGCAAATGTCTTTGAAATAGTCCCATACAGAGTCTTATGACCAATAGAATCCTTGATATTTTGTGAACATAAACAACTGCCCACTTTTACCTTCTTTTCTTTCCAGAGTTTTTGCTCCTTTTTGCATCCCTTTGTTTTTAAAATGTATCAGAATTCTTGGGTGGACTATAATAGTTTACTTTCTTCCATCAACTGAAAATGAAATGCCTATGTTTGGTAGGTAGATCGTAAATACGGTCATCTATACAGGGAAGGCTCTTTTAGTTTTTGGAGACGCACTGCTCAACTTTACAGATTAACTGTACAACAAATAGGCTTATCTTTCTCTTTGAAAAAAAACTATGAGCATAGGCCAAAGTCAGCACTGAAGTCCACACACACATTTAATCGTCCATTAAAACAAGAGACATGTCTAACTCTTTGTTGGATTTAGTTGTTTCAGATAAATCTGTTCATTTCTGTTCCAGAGAAAAATCCTGGTATTTACAATTTTTATTTATTTTTAAATCTGATTTCATTTTTAAAATGAAATCTGTTTTTGGATCAATGAAGGTACAAGACTTTAAGGTCCAGGAATACTTTGTTCTGTTCCGGATGGACACATTTCTTGATGCGCCCTATGAAAACAATTGATGGCAGTATGTAGTAGAATAGCTTCAAAATAATCTTGGCTTAACAATGGCTGACCTATTAAAAATCAAATAGTTTTTTAAAAGTAAAACAAAACAAGTAAAAAGAAAAGGATGTTATAAATTTCAAACATTGGAAAATTGGGGAGAGAATAAATCAAGCCTGTACCTTCAGTCAGAGCCAGTTGTGATGCAGTGGTTTGACCACTGGCTTACAACTCTGGAAAACAGAGTTCAAATCCACACTCGGCCATGGAAACCCATTGGCTGACCTTGGGAAGGCAAAGGCAAACACCCTCTGACCCAATCTTGCCAAGAAAACCCCATGATAGGTTCATTTTAGGCTCACCATAAGTTGGAAATGATTTGAAGGCACACAAGAACAATACCTTAAGTTGGCCAGATTCCAACCCATGTATCTGTAAGCCATGAGACCTGCTTGAAAATAAAAATGGAAAAGGCTCTGGGGTAATGAATTAGTGATTTTAAAAAAATGTATGCTAATGATAGTCTCGTCATAGTACTGTAAACACAAGAGCATTTATACCGAACAGCAATTTCCAATAGCCTATGGCAACACTCTTAATAAGAATCTTGCTGGATTATATTAAAAATCCATCTAGTCTAGTATCCTGTTTCCAGTGGTACAAACCAGATGCCACTAAGAAGCCTATAAACAAAGTATAAAGATGTTAATCCTTTCCCATTATTTGTTCCCCAGCAACAAAGTTTTCACCTCTCAGTCTACAAGTTTTCAGTTGGCGGTGTGTGTGTGGGGGACTGTTGAATTATCAGAAGCCATATGCACCCTTGCCAAATTTTAGTGGGACACACATATTCCTGTGTTCCCAACTGCCATTTTTTTTTCTTTTTCACATTTAATTTTTTATAATCAAAGCGCAACCAAGGAACCTTTGAAGAACGGGGCTGTTCTTTGTCACTTCAGCATCCACAAAAGAGTATCCAGCAGCAACTAGACCCCATAGATGCCCAGAGGACATGAAAGGGTGTTTTAAGAAATCCCATGCAGATTTTCATGAAGGCTTTCCTCCTGATTGTTTTTTAAAACTTTATCTCAACATTATATCTAAGTGTAGCTGCTCCTGAAAACTTTTTAAATGCATTTTTTTTGATGGCGATGGGAGCTCAGCATTTTGGCAGTTTCCCAAAAAGCTTGTGAAGTGTTCCCTTTCCCCATTTCTTTTTGAGTTTCTTTTTTTTTAATTGCTATGCAAGAAGAGCACAGATCAGGAACTGTAGAACCCCTATTATGCTTCAAATATGCCAAGGGAAAAAAATAATAATGTAGTTTTCCTGTCCTTTTCACTTCAGATGTGTTGTTCGAGGAGAACACATTCTTTAGCTCCATGATGGCAAATCTATGGCATGCGTGCCAGCAGTGGCATGTGATGCCATTTCGCCCAGCACACTGCAGGGAGGAGGAGGGACAGGTACATAGACTCCCCTGCCTCCTCCTCCTGGACCTTGCCTGTCCTTCAGCTGTCTCTTGGAGACAACAGGAGGCTGGGAAAGGCATGGGGAAAGGAAGAGCCAAAGGCGCACACCTGTGGCTCCTCCTCCTGGATCTTTCAAGGTGTTGGAGGCTGGGATATGCGCAAGGAGGGGAGAAGACCCACCCCCCAGAGAGCAGAAGTCTCCACCCCCGGCACCGGATAACACCTGATGCTGGAAAAACTCCTGTTACAGACTGCCAAAATAAAGCTGCTTCAGGTCTCTTTGGAGGTATGCTATTTAAATGATGCATGGGTCCTAAGAGTCCGGAGGTTGCGCCAAAGCCACACTCCATTCCTAAGCACTGGAGAGCAGCTTTTGGTGCAGCTTCCGGATTCTTAGGATGCATACATCATTTAAACAGCATACCTCCAATTTTGACAGTCTGTAACAGGACTTAGTTGGGACACAAGGACCTGAAAAGGTTCGCCATCACTGCTCTAGCTCATAAGTTGCAAATGAATATTTTCTGGTTGAGACCTTAGGGCTAGAATTCTGTAGTACTCTGTATATAATTCTAGCATAATGCAAACCAAGCTGTTTGACCCAAAGCAGATGGGTAAAGAAAGGCCAGGGTAAGGACTGAGCACGAAACATGATGCACCAAATTGAACGTGGCCACTATATTGTGGGGGAGTGTACAGTAGAATAGCGGATGGCCTGTTTCAAGTAAATTCAATCAGGATCTCCAAGGACATAAGGAGGATCATTATGTCAGACTGAGTTCCTGTGTTTTATGCTTAATAGATTGGCAGTGACAAGGATTAAATATAACCATTAAAAATAATGTGGTCAAAGCTTGCCATTTGCTTTAGAAATTGTTTCCTTCTTCTGGCAGTTTCAATTAAGGAAAACTCTTTTTTGTGTATTCATTGAATGGAAGAAGATGTGTTGCAATGTGCAATAATTACTGCTTAGCACTGAAACTCTTTGGTTAAAGATTTGGTATCCATCTGAAAGTCAATTGACAGTGGGAAAGAGAGAAGCAACACAAAAACATCTTTCTGTTTATTATACAGCTTTCTCTCACAACCAGAAATGACAATATAATAATAATAATATATTTATATTCTGTTTACAGTAATCTCAAGGAATCCAAGCAATGCCAAATATGTTTGGCATCTAAGGCCATATCAGTGCTGCAGAAACAATTCAGGTTGACATCATTATACTGCCGTAGCTCAATGCTATGAAATTCTGGGAACTGTAGTTTGTTGGCACCAGAGCTCTCTGACAGAGAAGGCTAGATGACTCACGAAACTATAATTCCCAGAATTCCATAGCATTGAAGTATAGCAGTTAAAGTGGTGTCAAGCCGGATTATTTCTGCAGTGCCGACTCAGCCCCAGTGAAGCAAACCAACCAACAAAACCCTTTTTAATCACTGGTAGCTATCTACATGCATGTTAGTATAATTTTCAGTTTCCGCATGCTTTGAAGCATTATTTTATCTGACACGTCTACTTTCTACTTAACTTGTACTTTTCGTTAGCATGGATTTCCATATTACAAATCCAAATGTCAGTACAGTGATTCTTGCAGATTGGTGTCTCATTGACTCTTGAAAGTAAGAAGAGCCTTGGTGGATACTAAAGCCAAAAGTCCATCTTATCCAATAGGCTGTTTTCAGTGGTAGCCATTTATGGGAAGTTCATAAGTAGAACATGAGGACAAACATGTTCCTGTTTTATGCCTCTACACAACTTGTATTCAAAGGCAGATTGTTTTTACATCTCACATGGCTAATAGTGGGACCCCATTAATTTTCCTTCTGCTATGTCCATCCAACACAATGACCATCACTAAAAGTTTCATATGCTTCATGTATGAGGGACTAATTGTTTTGGATGGCAAAAACTCAAGAGTGGACAAATATGTGGGTTTTTGTTCTTTTATAAAAAGTCTCCACTGTTTAAATTTTTCGTACACTTTGGTTGCTTCTGTTTGTGGATATTCAGTGTCCCTGAGAAGGAAAATGCTTGACTTTGGGATATGTGCATGCTATAAATCTTAGTTTGTTTTTAAGTTGTATTGCTATATTGCACCCCATTACATTAGAGAACTGATCTCATGTGGATGTTCTCAGGGCTGCAGGGAAAACAATGGCCTGTTACAGCCAAAATAAAGCTGCTTCGGGTCTCTTTGGTGGTATGCTGTTTAAACGATGCATGGGTCCTAAGAGTCCGGAGGTCGCACCAAAGCCACACTCCATTGCTAAGCACTGGAGTGCAGCTTTGGTGCAGCTTCCAGATTCTTAGAATGCATGCATCGTTTAAACAGCATACATCCAAAGAGACCCGAAGCAGCTTTATTTTGGCAGTCTGTAACAGGCCAAAGTCTCTTATTCTTGTTTCCGGCAAATTATACTATTTCTTCTTGTGTCTCACTTGGGAAGATCAATGTTCTCTTGGCAAAATGATGATGGAACCTTACTAACTGAAAATGAAGCCTTACTCTGATATAATTTACTTAAATTAAGACGTAAATACACAGTTTCAAATGAAACAGTTAAAGACACGGAGGGCTTTGCGTACATTATGATGGTTTTTGTTTGATTTAATTATGTGTTATTTCTAATTAGTATATATATATATCATTCCTTTGTAGGATCTAACTTGTTTTTCTTCCAAGTAAGGTCCAAGACACACTGCAGAAATAATCCAGTTTGAGACTGCTTTAACTCCTCTGGCTCAATGCTAGGGAATCCTGGGAACTCTAGTCTGTTCTGGCACCTCTAGCATTGAGCCAGGGCAGGTAAAACAGTCTCAAACTGGAACCTTTGTTTCAGAAAGCAGATGCGTATAATTCAAGATGTTTCAGACCTTGGCTCAGTAATTAATCAGAACGGAGACTGTGGTCATGTATTCAGAAGGTCAGAACTTGGAAGAACAGCTATGAAGGAATTAAACAAGATTATGAAATGTAAAAATGTATCGCTGAATATTAAAATTAGGATGGTACATATTTCCCATCTCTATGGACGGTTGTGAAACCCGGATGGCGAAGAAAGCTGACAGGAAGAATGCAAACTCATTTGAGATCGTTTCCCAAATGTACCTGGGGATATAGGCTCGAGTCTACAAAGCGCATGCTACCACCTTCTGTCCTTCGATTACAATAGTCTCAGATGTGCTGAAAGATCCCTTTGCAAACTAATTTGAGATGTGATGCAGGAGAAGAGTTCTGTGGATACCGTGGACTGATAAAAAGACAAATACATGAGTCCTAGAGCAAATTAAACCGGAACACTTTCAAGAAGGCAAGATGACTGAACTGGGGCTGTCATAAAAAGTAAAGGTAGGGCCTGAACAGACAGGCCACAATAAAGCTGCTTCTGGTCACTTTGGAGGTATGCTGTTTAAATGATGCATGCGTCCTAAGAGTCCAGAAGTGCGTCAAAGCCACGCTCCAGTGCTATGGACTGGAGCAAGACTTTGACACAGCTTCTGGCCTCTTAAGGTGCGTGTGTCATTTAAACAGCATACCTCCAAAGTGACCAGAAGCAGCTTTATTTTGGCCTGTCTGTTTGGGCCCATAGTCCCTTGACCTGAATGTCTAGGTGTAACCGACTCTAGGGGGATATTTTGGCCATATAATGAGTTGAACCCGCTAGAAAAGACAATAATGCTTTGCAGTGTGGAAAAATCCAAGCAAGTGAGGCACAGCCATGCGTCTGTAGGACCTGGACAGAGCTGCTGCGCGTAGCGTGAGCATAAGGGACACTCATTGATGGTGTTCCCATGGGCCAAAGTCAGCCTAACAAACAACAGGTAAGGAGTGAAAGAGAGAGAAATGTGCCCCTCTAGGAGAGAACCCCCCCCACCCTGTCAATCCAGGTTTGCCCTTCCTTGCTGGAGGCTTCAACAGGAAGTGACGTCACCCTTCTTGCTGCCTATGCCCAGAAAGAGACCTGAAGTGCCTAGGAGTGGAACCCCCCCCCACCCTATCAATCCAGGTTTGCCCTTCCTTGCTGGAGGCTTCAACAGGAAGTGACGTCACCC
>NC_056527.1:78498018-78570105 GCF_019175285.1 Sceloporus undulatus | reverse complement strand
GTCTTCCTGCCGAGGCCCGAAAGAAGTGCCTAGGAGTGAAACCCCCCCGTCAATCCAGGTTTGCCCTTCCTTGCTGGAGGCTTCAACGGGAAGTGACGTCACCCGTCTTTCTGCCAATGCCCAGAAAGAGACCGTAAGTGCCTAGGAGTGAACCCCCCCGCCATGCCAGTCCGGCTCTGAGGCTTCAGCGGGAAGTGACGTCACCGGTCCTTCTGCCTCGGCTCAGAAAGAGACCGGAAGTGCCTGGGAATTAATTTCTCCGCTCTGCCCTTCCTCGCCGTAGGCTTCGACAGGAAATACGTCACCGGAAGTTGTCCGACAGTCCGTCAGTCCCCCACTTCCGGAGTGGTTCCCTGCGCCGTTGAGTCCGCCATGGCCGGTGCCCGGGTGTTGGGCGAAAGCGGCGGCGGCGGAGGAGCGGCGGCGGGTGCGGGCGCAGCGGCCATGGACTACTCGGTGCACGAGGCCTGGAACGAGGCCACCAACGTCTACCTGCTGGCGGTGCTGGCCAGCCTGGCCCTGCTGGTCTACGCGCGGAGGTGGGAGTCCCGGGGCTCTGATGGGAGGAGGCGGGGCTCCCCCTCGTTGTAGGGGACCTTTCAGTGGGGCTCAAGCGAGCTTCAGACGAGGGGCCTCCAGGGTGTCAACCCTATTGCTGCATCCATACTCTTTGACACCGCTCTAACGGCCATGGAATTCTGGGATTTGTAGTTTTGTGAGGCACTTAGCCTCCTCACAACAACAGTGTTTATTAATTAGCCACCTGTCTATATCAACAGTGAAATGCCAAATACCAAGATACATACGCAGATAAACCTAACCGCTATCCTAAAACCCATTTAACAATTAACTAAATTAAAACAGACGAAACTTAAAGAAATAATAAATTTGTTTGTTTGTTTGTTTGTTTGTTGGTGCCACAACAAATTACACTCGTCCCTCCAAGTTTGGGGCTTTGATTGATATGTTCTCTCAGAGTAGATTACCGCACCACACTCTTATAGCGCTGCTCTTCCACTTTGACTGCTCTGGCTGCCTCCTGTTGCATTCTGGGATTTGCAGTTTAAAGAGGGGCATTCAGAATTCTCAGCTAGAGAGCTCTTAGGCCTCACTGAACTACAAGCCCCAGAATGCAACAGGAGGCAGCCAGAGCAGTTACAGTGGAATAGCAGCACTATAAAAGTGTAGTACGGTAATGTGGTAGAAATCTCTGTGTCCTCCAGAATGACTCAAAGGGCAGCATCCCAATGTTATCAGGTGTGTCATCTTGAGACCCTTCAGGATCCAGTTGGAGTCCCCCATCTCAATCTTTGATGACAGTTATAGCCAAGATTTGCTTGGAGTGTCTGCCGAAGCCTTTATTTGGCAATCGAAACTTTAAAAAACGCCTAAGACCATTGGAAAACACCTTTTTAATTACAGTTATGAAGTAGCAACAAAAATGATTTCATGGGTTTGGGTCACCACAACATGAGGAACTGTATTAAAGGGTTGCGGCATTAGGAAGGTTGGGAACCACTGCATTACTAGATTCCACATCGTAGGAATATAACTTAAAGGAACATGTGCATCTACAAGTGCCAAAGATTTGTTTTAACATGAAATTACCATACTTTGTTGTTGTGTGCCTTCAAGTTGTTTCCGACTTACAGCAACCCTAAGGCGATCCTTGTCTTGGCAAGATTGGTTCAGAGGACGCTTGCCATTCCCTTCTTCTGAGTCTCAGCGGATGTGACTTGCGCATGATCAACCTGTGGGTTTCATGGCCAAGCTGGAATCAAACTCTGGTCTCCAGCGTCATAGTCCAGCACTTAAACCACTATGCCACACTGGCTCTCTCTATAAACATTTATATGAGGCTTTTGCAAAGTTTCATATACATTATATTGGTCTGTTACAGACTGCCAAAATAAAACTGCATCAGGTCTCTTTGGAGGTATGCTATTTAAATGATGCGTGAGTCCTAAGAGTCCGGAGGTCGCACCAAAGCCACACTCCATTCCTAAGCACCGGAGTGCAGCTTTGGTGCAGCTTCCAGATTCTTAGGATGCACGTATCATTTAAACAGCATACCTCCAAAGAGACCCGAAGCAGCTTTATTTTGGCAGCCTGTAACAGGCCATAGTTTCAGTTCTTACAATAGCCCTGTAAAGTAGGTGAAATTATTATTCCATGTAGGTATATATGTGTGTTATAGAGAGAGAGAAAAGAACTTAAACAGAGACAGAGTCTTACTTTCCCAATTGTTATTGTTGTCTTTTATTTATATAGCATCGTTAATGCCCATGGCACCGTATCAATAAAACAGTCCAAAACAGTGAGCCCTTTCAAAGACATACAGCCTAAGATATCTCTATATACATACACACAAAAAGAAGGAAAGAATAAAATACAATATAAAACTATACAATGTAATTGTAAGGCTGTGTATAATATAGTTGTAAAACAAAATATCCATATAAAATATAAAAAGTACAATATAATCTAAAGCAGTGGTTCCCAACCTTCCTAATGCCGCAACCCTTTAATACAGTTCCTCATTTTGTGATGACCCAAACCCATGAAATTATGTTTGTTGCTACTTCATAACTGTAATTAAATAGGTGTTTTCCAGTGGTCTTAGGCGACCCCCCCATGAAAGGGAAAGGGGTCCCGACCCACAGGTTGGGAACCACTGATCTAAAGCAAAGTGAACAACACGTGTAATTAAAATGATCAAGATTATAAAACAATGTTAAACTAAAATTTAGTTTAATTACAAAATGATAAAAAAAATTAAACTGAGATTTAAAAATAAGGAAGGAAGGGACGGTACATGAATGTTCAGTGAAGCAGTTCAAAGAGTATGGAGCAGGATAACATGATCAAAATGGCGAGGCAAAAAGATGATCTTAGTAGCAGAATGTTGAATGGAAACCAACTAAGGTGAGATGATGGAAGACCAGTCAAAAGAAGATCCCAATAATCGAGGCAGGAAATAACCAAAGCATGAACTAAGGTTTTTGTGGAAGTAGAAAGAAAAGGTTTGATTTTTGTAATGCTGTAAAGAAAAAATTTGACATGATTTCCCAAGGTGATTTAATGAGTTCAGGGAGAGTTAATATTTGAATCGAAGCCTTCTTCTTTTTGTAAAAACTGGTTCTTTTTGCACATTGCTTTTCACATTGAAGGCCTTAGAAGAAAGGGTCGTGTTTGAGAACCAGTAGTTCTGGCAAGCAAGCATAGACTGCACATTCATTCATAGCTTTGCTGTAATTATTCATGGTATAATCTGTAGCATGATATCAGATTCCTAAAGAAACTGAGCTCCGGACATTCGAAGAACACTTGAAGAAGGACTGTGTATGCTTGTCCTGCCATCTAATGCTGGTGCCAATCCCACATTTTTAAACGGTAGGTGCAGGATCTGACTACTGAACATACATGATCAACTGAAAGTACTTAGGTTCTTCCATGCAGCCGAGTGATTCTAGTTACATGAAGGAGCTGGGGTGAATTTGGTTAAATATTATAGACTCTGGCCTGTTACAGGCTGCCAAAATAAAGCTGCTTCGGATCTCTTTGGAGGTATGCTATTTAAATGATGCATGGGTCCTAAGAGTCCAGAGGTCATGCCAAAGCCACACTCTATACCAGAGTGCAGCTTTGGTGCAGCTTCCGGATTCTTAGGATGCATGCATCATTTAAACAGCATATCTCCAAAGAGACCCAAAGCAGCTTTATTTTGGCAGTCTGTAACAGGCCTCTGATTTAGGATCTTCTGTCCAATGCGTGAAGGCTTGAGGACAAGCTGGCAGGGAGTGTGGTGTTGTGGAGAAACTTGGGGGTGTCAGAAATTGGGGGGGGGGTTGTTCTTTGAATATGTATAGCCTGATTTCAGAAGAACCAAATCTTGGTGCTGCCATCTGCTGCCTAAATGCACTGGAACTAATTGTTTTGCTGTGGTCTAGTATACACTTGTCAGAAAGGCTTAGTCCTGTTCCAGTTCTATCGTACCATAATTTGGACTCCCATTTATTGGTGATTCCACTTACAAGCAGAAAGGAATATTAGATCCAGTTTTATATTACTTATTTTGTCTTTTGAATTTCAGAAATAAAAGGAAGATCATGAGGATATTTACACTACCTCCAACCGTTGATATACCAACTGAACCAAACTTTTATGACAGTGTGAAAAAGGTTCGTCTGCGACAGCAGTTAGAAATGTATTCTATTGGTAAGTATACATTTGCTGTTTTGATGTCTCTTAAGGGCTGGACATGATGCATATTCCTACTTTATTTTAATTGCAATTTATTGCAATAAATAATTATTTTTAGACTAGACTCTTTGCAATAGCTGAAGCCAAAGTTGCCACTAAGTAGCATCAATCCTTTCTTGTCTTATTTTCTCAGCACTAAATATAGGTAATGAGGGTGACAAATTCCATTAGGTGTTCCAGGGTCATGCTCTGATTTATTGTACAGGTGAATCTTGACACATACTTTACCTCAATACACAGTAGGCTGCAAAATTGGCCCGAATTTCAATGTCAAACAAACATATAATAGTGTATATAGCTTATCCTTTTTCTTCTCCTATTCTTAGTTCATGGTGTGTGAGGCAGTGTTCCTTTTTTATTACAGTCTGCTAGGAAAAGTGTTCCAGTCAGCCTTGGTCAGGACTGGAAGCTCTACAAGCTGAGGATATGCAACCAACTGTTGTAATATATAATGCTTCTGTTTAGGATTTCAGCCATGTGCCTCTCAGGACATGCTCTTCCACCACCTCTCCCCCAAGATTTCTAATCTTTTCTCCCAACAGACACTTGATGTTCTGTGGTTACTGAGCATGCTTAGAGCTCATTGGATTGGAGTGGGATTATTTTTTTTTGTCCCGGAGGGTCACCCCTGCAAGACATTTTGGTACTTCTGCCTGCCTGCTGATGCCAATCTTGTGAAGGTGTCATTTGATTGTGTAGGCTGACACTTAAAATAATAGGCTTGCCATTAGTATAATAGTATTAAAACATGCATAATCCATAGGGAAGGCCTCTGTGCTTTCCAAACAGCAAGCTCTCAATTTAATATGATTGCTATAAGAGGGATATTTGCTAGATGAACATATTGTTTTTCCCCCAGACCAAACACTGTAAACTTAAAATAAGTAAATAAAGGGGTTCTTGATATTCTAACAACATGTAAGTTGCAATAGAACTGTGTATTATGCTTCTGGTTAAATTGCCAGTTTTTACTCTGGACAGGCCAAAGGCAATGTACAAATTGAAGACTACAGGATTATTCTGTTCCTCTATGTAGATGTGATTTATTGTATTCGCCTTTCACTCTTGGTTTGCTTCTGTTCTATATTCCTCTTCTTACACCTCAATATATTTTAAATGCATTTATTTTTCTAGCCAGGAAATATGACCAACAGCAGCAACCACAGAAACAGGCTGATAGTGTACAGCTTTTGGTGGAATGAAGTCTTGAATCTATGAAGTGGAGAGACAGTGCTGAAGATGACAGACAATTTGGGATGTAGTCAGTTTCAGTGCAACATTATAGATATATAGACTTTTCCATTGTGTACAATGTTTCTGAAAGATGGGCCCTGTGTAAATGTACAATGAATTTTGTCTGGAACCTGAAAAACTGGTGTAGCTAACAAATAGGGGAGCTGTCTTCCAGTTTGTAATGCAAATGATTTCCAGTCAGAGACATAGATTACAGGAACATGAAGATGCTCAGTTGGGATTCTGCAGCTGTTGCTTGTAAACTCAAGATGGATACAAGAAGTATGTGGTACCTGATTTGTAACAAAGCTATCAATCAATAAACTGCTTGGTGTTGTCAATGAAAGGACATCTTATGCTGGGACTACCATATGTTTTATGCTACCATATGTTTTGTTTGCAAAATACACATCTACTACTCCACCCCAGTGCTGGCGTTTATCACTAGTCTGTACAGCCAGTAAGTTGACCTCACGTAGAAGTTGAGGGCAAGTTTTGGGGCCCAAACTATGAATAATGCTGAGGATCATTCTGCAGAGAGGGTCCCAGCTGGCCATGGCTGTGACTGGCACCTGCACCACCATTTTCCCACCCAGGCAATCATGAAGGCAGGCCTTTCACCACTATTCACAGAAGGGGATGGTATCTTTTTTATAAGAATTAATACTGTGCCTTAACTTTCAAAAAAAGGAACTATCCCCTTCTCTGAGTAAAGCAGTGAAAGGCAAGCACTTAGACCATCCCAAGAGAACCTAAAAGAAGCACCATGCCCCTTTACTGTCAGTGCTCCTTTGGGGGGAGGCTCCAAAGAGGCACCATTACCACCATTTTCCCATCCAGACATTCAAAAAATTCAGAAGTAACACCGTGGTGGAGAGTGTAGAGGGAGTTTGTGCTACTTTTAGGTTCTTCAGGATGGATTAGGCTCTCGGCTTTTGCCACTTGAAGAGGGGCATGGATCCTATAAAAAAATAATAATAAATTATTTCTCTCCTGCTTTTCTGTTAGCAAACAATCCAAGCAGCTTACAAATAAAACCAGTTCGATATACAATACATGGTAATACATATCACATCCCCAACTGCCCCTCTTAAACACGATTAAACACACTGAAATTAAAATCAGTCTATTAAAATAATACTAACAGTCACAATAATTTTACAAAAAGATTGGGTGAGGTATCATATATAGAATGTGATGGGAGGTTTATCTGGCTGAGGGATTCTATTTGGGGAAGGCCTTTTTGAAAAGGTTAAGCTACAGTACTTGCATTGACTCCTAGATAAGTTGACCCAAGCTTTTTGATGTTTTGATTAAAACTTCTAGACGTATACATGAGTAGATATACCACAGATGAACATGTTGGAATGTGTGCTTCGTCTTTTGACTAAGTAAACACTGGCATGTAGGCAAAAAGCATAGCTGTGAGTAACATGTTCATTTGACATAGCCCATTCTCTCAGTCAATTAAACCCAGTGCTTACATAATTATCAGATCCCAGTTTAAATTTGTGCATTTAAAGGGCTCTACAGACTTCCCGAAAGGAGTGGCTTTCAGCAACCGCACACCTTGGCCCCAATTCAGTGCTTTGCTGCTCCAAAAAGAAGCAGCAAAATGCCGCTCTTTTTTAGAACAGCAAAAAGTTGCCCTTGCTGCCACGGCGGTGGCTTTTTGCTCATTCATTGGCGCAGTTACGAAGAAACGGCGTGACACCACCTGCTGTCTGGTCAGGTGTGCAGCATGACACTTGCATTGGGGTGGAGTTGGGGTATGTGACGTGTGGTCACTACGCTCCCACTCCACCCCGATGCCACGTTTTATCGCCGATCTGTACAGCCAGTAAATCTTTCCATCATATTCTTAACTGTATTTTTTTAAAAAAGCAGAATACACTTGTCCCTCTACATTTGTGGCTTTGACTTTTGCAGATTTGATTATTCATGGATTTTATTAATATGTCCTCTAGGAATATCTAGGTACTCCAGTGCAACTCTATGGTCAAACTTTAACCAAAATCAGCTCAGTATGTGAAACATTGTAAAAACTGTTGTTTATATAAAGTTTTATTGTTGTTCAAAAAAGATTCATCTGGAATCAATACTTGCCATGCTACTAACAATTCAAAACGTATTTTGAGGGTAAGGTGACAGTCACAAAGAAGTGTCAGGATGACAAATTAATAAGAAAAATAGTGTTAAAAATACAAGTGTCCGTGACTATTAAGTGGCAGCAGTGGGATGAAAAGGCCCAGGGTGCTGTCGTTGAAGAAACTTAGTGATGGAGAATAAATTGGTCTTGACTGTTCTCTCAGGTAAAAACATAGGCCCCATACACACTGCCAAAATAAAGCTGCTTCGGGTCACTTTGGAGGTATGCTGTTTAAATGATGCATGCATCCTAAGAGTCCGGAAGCTGTGCCAAAGCTGCGCTCTAGTCCTTAGGACTGGATCATGGCTTTGGAGTGGCTTCCAGACACTTAGGTCTCATGCATCATTTAAACAGCATACCTCCAAAGTGACCCGAAGCAGCTTTATTTTGGCAGTCTGTATGGGGCCATAGTGTTTTTGTTATTGGCAAGTTTTCCACATTCATGGGGGTCCTGTGCCCCGAACCCCAGTAAATGTGGAGGGACAAGTGTACTTCCAGTTAAGGTTAGATGGGACCTTTGAACTCAGTGGAACCAAGCATTTTAAAGTCTTAAATACCTTACCTGGGTCTGTGCATTCAGATTAATGATAACTAAAATAAATTTAAAATGTCTTGAGACAGCCCAATTTAGTACAGTTGTACTAAGGTTGTAATTTTCTGGCAAGGGCATTTTGCTTCTCGGTTTCTAAATGGCACTTTAATAGATAGAAGGTTACAAAACAGGATATATTGTCCTAGTATAAGGCAATATTGCCATGAAAACTCCAGGACACTCATTTGGGTCGCCATAAATTGGAAACGTCTTGAAGGCACACAACAGCAACAGGACAGTATTCCCATTCTTAATGTTTACTGATAGAACTGCTTATAAACAGGTAAAGACCAGCGGTGGTCAGTTATACCCTTATCTAGCTTACAAATACCTCAGACCAAACTGATAGTGAGATTATCCAGTGGCTGGGCAATAGAACTACACTTGTCCCTCCCTTTCCATGGACTTGGAGTCCGCAGTCTTGCTCTTTGTGGGAGGGACAAGTGGGGAAGGAAAATGGAGGTGCACCCCCTTGCGCATGCCATTATTTTCAATGGGACTTGAATATTTGCGAGTCGCCATTTTCATGGGGGGGGATCTGGAACGGATCCCCCACGAATTGGGAGGTGCTGCTGTATATGTATGCAAGTGCTCATAAACGTTTGAAGAAATATGAAAATGGGTTTGATTTGGACATTATGTATTCAATAATATTTGAATTAAATTATAATGCTAGAATAGAGAGGCAAATGGATCAGTTCTGCTTACTCTTAAATTTCAAGTTCTTATACACTTCATGCTCTTGCTTTTTTTGATTTGCACTATTATATTCAAGGTATTGTGGGGAAGATGGTGTTCAAATATATGGGCACAGCAAGAATTATTGATTTTTCAAGAGATTCTTGTGCGATTTTAGGATGCTCTGGGTGCAGTTGTGAAGTCACAGTTCTAACTGGAAAGCTGTCTGTCAGCCAGATAGGAGTAGAAATACAGGGGTTCACTCTTGCCATTGATTTTTATTTTACCATGTAATGATTACTTTTAGGGATTAGTTGTTGATAGCCTAAAATTTAGCACAGGACAGAGCACTTAGCTCTGAGGAATATTTCCCACTTGCATTATTTGAGTCTTGAGGGAAACCAGTAAGACTTGGGTAGTTAAGTGTTGCTGCTTGCATTGTATTGGTACAGGCTTTTTTTTTTTAAAGATAAAGCAGTTGTTCCAACATCTAAGTTTATTGGTGCATCATTTTTGCACATTTTTGCTGCAGCAACCTCTGTGATCATGTAATAACTGCCAAAGAGAAGACAAGCGATGCATGTGTCTGAAGAATGACTTTGCATCCATTTACTGCTTGACTTTTTCTTTATGAATTTAGGCTTTTGTAATATATTTTTCTAGAAGAATGAAGTTCTTATTTTCTCTGTATTGCCAAAACTACTTACAAATGTCTAGAGTTTTTTTAACTGCATTTGTGCTGCTTGTAAAATGCTTCCATGATCCTTGTGTATGAAATATTAGTTTTATTTTAAACCCTAGTGAAATTCATGTAAAGCTGGTTCTCTTTGAAATGTCTTTTTTTCAGGGATTGTTATATTATTGTTGTGTGTCAGCAAGCTGTTTGCAATGTTATGGCAATACTAAGGCAGGTCTTTTACACGGGGTTTTTTGGCAATTTTTTTTCAGAATGCCATCTTCTAAGGCTGTGAGAGTGTGATTTCTCCAAAGTCACCCAGTGGGTTTCCATGGCCAAGTGGAGATTTGAACCCTGTCCCCCACAGTCATTGTCCAACTCTCAAATCACTAAAGGACACCGGTTCTTGTGGAGGTATAAATATAAATTTATTACAACAAAGTAGTATAAATATATTTTTTATTTCAGTACAACAGTATTCATTTTATTTTCCTAGATGATACATAGAATAGTGGTGAATTTCATCATTTCATTAAAACAAACCTTATTAACAATACTGTATTGCAGCTGTAGTGATGGGCGCCTCCTTTGTTTTGAATAGGGAAGGTTTGGGCCAGGCTTAGTAGATTGCTTGGGAAAAGTCATATATAAGATATATGTGGGGCAGGGGTTTAAGTTGTTTTAAAGAACAATATCCATCTGAGGAAAGGAAGGGGTTTGGACAAACAACAAAGGAAGCAACAACCACACTCTTACTGATCTATGTGAGTTGCTCAGTGAATAGAACAATCAGATGCGAAGCTGTTGATGCAGGCTTGGGAAAGCACAATGAAGTAACTTTTTCAGTGGTTATCCCCTGACAATTATGTCAGAGGCAAAAGGGAAGTAGCAGGCAGGACTGGAAGAAACATTAAGACAGCACATGCCTTTAACTACTGAGCTGCAAGACTGGGAAACTATTGAGTATTTGCATTTGAAATACTGATTTTAAATGTAAAACCTAATTATTTTTACAGATGAAAGAATAGCATCTATGATCCTACTTTTTTGGAGGGAGGGAGGGAGGGAGGAGTATAACTATGCTGAAGTTCTCAACCAGTTAAGTGGAAAAAAGGCATCCTCAGCCCACTATGCCAACCTAGGGGCCATTCAGAGTACCTTTTGTACCAAATTGTAACCGGGATTAAAAGTGGGAAGTTCCCATTGGCACCGGTTTAAACACATCAGAATTTGGGTCTTGCACACCTGATCCAGAGGTTTTTCCAAAAGTGGATTATTTCCAGTTTCTTTTAGGAAAACCCTTTTCTTCTCTGCTGCCAGCAAATGTGAACTTGGCCCTGGTCATGATCGGGTCAAGTTCAGGGGAGGGATTTAGGTCAGAGGGAGGGCAGTGGGCAGAACATGCCTCCCTCTCACACCGGTTGCATTGCAAGTGGCATTTTTTAGCTGTACAAGTGTCCTTCAACCTTATACTGGGAAGTTCCTGATTGTTCAGGCATTTACCATTAGAGTCCAGCTTGATGTATTTCATGAGCTTGTGGACATATCAGGGACATCACAGTGGGGATGCATGTAAATCAATGGGGCCAGGCTTCCCTCCCTCTCTCCTGTGCTTCTTCTCTAGGCTGAAGGTCAGTCATCTATGTAGGTAGGCCCAGCCCAATAGCTGAAATGGTAGTCGGACTCCCAGCAAAAAGTGTCAGTGTAGTTGAAGAGGCTGATGCTGGGTTGGTGCTAAAGGAGGTAGTTGTTTATGGAGGACTCTTCATGAAACAAGGTCCAAGTCTGGTGGGGTAGCCATGGCAAGGGAGCCTCATAGGGTTGGAAGTCTGTGCTGTAGAAAAGAAGGGTCTGGGTCCACCCATGGAGCCTCACCTGTCAGTTCCTTGTGGTCAAACAGGAGCTGCATGGACAGTTGATGCTCTCTGTCTCACCAGAAAAGTGAAGAAAAATGCTCCCACTTCATAACAACAAGATGGGCAGTTCTTTGTTGCCATGGGTATCTGCTGCCAGGGCCACAGAAGGAAGGGACTACAGCAGCAGCCATTCTTAGCAACCCCATATGGGACTCTGCAGGCTGGAAAAAGAAGCTTCCCACTGCTGCCTCATCGGACACTCCTAGGGGAAACTCTGCAGCCCTACCACCATCCCATACCAGTGAGTCAGCCTGTTTGCTCCTCTTGAGATGAGCCAGACTTGCACCACCTTTTCTGTCAAGGTCTGAGGAGGGCCCATGCCTTTCTCTGTCTTGTAAGGCCAAGACAGGCAGCACCCAGCAGCAAAGGAGGGCCAAAGATGAGAAAACCCGCAGAAGAAACATCATGTTATTTTCTTTGTCTCCATCCCTGCAGGAACCACTGCCTCAGGGACGTAGCCAGGATTTTAGGAAAGGAGGGAGGTCCAGACTAAGTGCCACCATTATATTGAGGCTTGGGTGCGGCAGCGCAGCAGCACACATCATTCATTTTTCTAACGGAAGGGACCCCAAGAACCCCCCCCCCCTTGGCTACGTCCCTGACTTCCTGCTTCTCTTTGCAGGTGCCCAAGCTAACAGTTTTGCAGATTTTCTAGGCAGGTACAATTGGCTTTGGACTTCTGGGGATCTCTTCACTGGATGCGTCAAGATGGAAAGTCTAGTGAACAGTAGTGCAGCATCTCAGTGACCATTTTAAGTCTCATTTTCTGCAAGAGAGAACACGGTGTTCTTTTTCTTGGGTCCTGCAATGGGAGAGAGGTGAAGCAAACAAAATCAAGCAGTAGTGAGCAGGATTGCCTGACCATAGATAGATAGATAGATAGATCAGAAATCGAGAGAGAAAAGATGGACATATGGAGCAGAAAATGAAAACTGGAGCCATGGCAAAATGGGATTGCTGGACTAATTGTTTAAAAATCAGTGTCTTCCCTCACTAATAAAGATAATCTTACTAAACGATCTTGTTTGTTCAGAAACAGTTCTTACATAAGCTATTGGGCTTAAAGTTCTAACTATGATCAGAATTTGTACCTTTCCCCTCCAAGGCATTTACATTTGCTGTAAAATGCACATAATAATGACTTGTTGCACATAAACCAGAAAATAGACATGCCTGGATCATTCCTTGGCTGCTCAGCAAAACACCTTATGACTAACAGTTTCAGTAATATCACCACAACAGCTAATATAAAAAGATAGCTTATAGCACCTTTGGGACTAACTGATTGAAAGAAGTCGTAGAATAAGCTTTTGTAAACTTGATCCACTTTCTCATGTTTGCTACAAGATCCCTTTGCATACTAATATTCCAGACCAACACAGCTATGTCTCTGAATTCTATACAAAAGATAAGATAAACAGTTATTAATTCTGAAATAGTTAATCAAAGCAGCAAGACCGTTATCCAAGGGTATCCCAATGAACTTCAGGATGGTCACTTTGACACAACCATTCTTCTTTGCTACCAAGGCTGCATCTGCACTGAAGAAATAATCCATTTTGACACTACTAATTGCTGTGGTGCTAGTGTCACAACAAACTAAAATTCCATAGCATTGTGCCATGGCAGTTAAAGTGGTGTCAAACCAGAATATTTCTGCAGTGCGGGTGCAGCCCAACTTTCCTTTAACCATAATATATGAGGTACAAAAGCAACCAATGGAGTTAGGAATATACACCACATAGTAAGCTTTTAATTGTATGAACTTGGCAGTAAACTCCTCAGAGCAGTTACTGTAATGCAAGGATAGGAAACTTTTGACCCTTCTGAGGTTTTCACCTTTAACTCTAGTATGGCCAACAGCAAAGGATTTGCGGGTGCTGTAGTCCAAAACATCTGGATGGCCAGAGCTTCCGTGTGTGTGTGTGTGTGTGTTGTGTACCTTCAAGTCCTTTCCAACTTATGGCAGCCTTAAGGCGAACCTATCAGGGGTTTTTCTTAGGAAGGTTTGTTCAGAGGAGGTTTGCCATTGCCTTCCACTGAGGCTGAGAGAGAGTGAGTTGCCCAAGATGGGTTTACATGGCAGAACCGGGATTTGAACCCTGGTCTCCAGACTTGTAATCCAACACTCACACTACTATTCCATGCTGACTCCAGGGCTTCCTTACCATTCCTGGAATTTATTACTCCTGGAATGCTGTAAAAATGACCCTACACAGCCTTGCCACAAACAACAGATGATGGAAAGTTTGGAACCTCCCTGCCTCACATAAATAAGAACATGAAAGACTCTCTACATAACCTACATTCCCTGAGCACAACTGGCAATCAGGAAGCCCCTTGTTTGAATCTCCCTTCTGAT
Source organism: Sceloporus undulatus (assembly GCF_019175285.1). NCBI lineage: Eukaryota > Metazoa > Chordata > Lepidosauria > Squamata > Phrynosomatidae > Sceloporus > Sceloporus undulatus. Next base: position 78,556,236 of record NC_056527.1, on the reverse strand, counting down.
TTTGTGGTCTTGTGGAAGTCACACTCTCTCAGCCCCAGAAGAAGAAAACCCCTATGATAGGGTTGCCATAAATCAGACATAATTTGAAGGCACACAAAAACAATAAAAAGGATTTTGTAGCATCTTTGAGACTGAGTGAAAGGTATTGTAGCATAAGCTACAGCAAGGCAAGAAGCTGTCTGTGCAAGAAAAACAACAAAGAATCTTGTGGCAACTTAAAGATTCTATTATTATTACTATTATTGGATGGGTGAATTGTAATTGTTCAGGTAAGTAAACTGAAAAACAAAAAGAACATTTGGATAATCATTTTTCTACTCCAGAAAATGGTCCCTGATCCTGGCTCAGATCTTGGTGGCCTTTAATAAACAGCAGTTGGGTATGCAGAGAGATCTTGTAGCACCTTTAAGACTAAGGATGTTTCCATACGGGGAAAACTGGAAGGTTATCCCAGGGTGAATGCATGGGGTTTCATGTTCTTTCACATGAAATCATCAAACAGACATCAAATGCAATCCAGAGTCAATCATGGTGTTTCATGTTCTTTCACATGAGGTTATCATACGACATCAAATGGAATCCAGGCCCTATCCAAATGCAATGCTGAGTAATCCCAGAAATGGGTAAATTTGCTGAACTACCGAATTTAAAAAGCCTGTTGCAATGCGAATGTACAGTCAATTTGCATTTGGTTTGGTGTGGAATGAGTTTGTGGATCACCCCTGGGTTCCCTTTGATTCCCATAATCCTCCTCCTCCCTGCGGGCGGCTGAAACTGTTGTAACTTTAGTGGGGAAGAGGTTACTTTTAAAACTTTTTGTAGGGAAGACTGTGGACTTTTGTAAGGAAGAGTGCCTCCGAGAAGGCACTGATGATCAGAAGGGTCCGGCTCACCCGTCTGGGCTCCTCCGAGGATGGCGGTGGCACCATGATCAGCTTTCCTCCCCAGATATTGGCATCAGCACCCTCCCCTGCCATTGGCAGTGTGGCTCTCCAGAGCTGGCAAGAACCTCCTGGCCACCAATAACACCACCACCTCCTCCTCTGCCACAGCCTCAGCAGCTCCAGCACCTCTGGCCAAGCAGCCATAGTGCTGCCAAGGAGGCCCTGCCAAGGAAGACGCTGCATGGGGGGACCCTGTGCAGGAGGCCTTCACCCAGTGTTGCTAGTCCTCCAAAGCAGCCTCGGTCAAGCAGGGCACTGACCCACTGCTGCCCACGTCGCCTGGCTCCCCTTCCCAGCCCAGCTGCAGTCACACTCCATCAGCTGGAGGGATGAGGAGGAGCAGGAGAAGGCAGCAGAGGGCCAAGGAGAAATCTGACGAGACTCCCCGCTGCCATGGATTTGGGGGTATCTTGCCGAACCCAAAGACAGCCACCCTGTGGAAATGACAGCTGGAGCATGCACAAAAAAAGTATTTTTAGGGTGGCAATGAGGATTTGTCCGTCCCTATTTGAAGATACAATGTGAAATGGGCCCACTTCAAAGTGGATTTACATTCTTGCTGCGAGTGTGTATGATAACCATTCGCAAATGGACTTGCTTCTCCGCGATGCCAGCACTTTAGCCATTTTCATGATGGGGGCACATAGGCCCCCATGTGAAAAAGTCCTAACTTAGCAATGTATAAAGGAATTGTAGTATAAACATCCATAATCTTTGTCTGCTACCTCAGTTGCATTCAGTGAACTGGTATCCAGGAAGGACCTTTTGCATCAGACTGAATAGCCATAGAAATACAAAACATGTGGGTATGGCCATGAGGTAATGTCTCTGAATTCTGTCTGTATGAAAGAAGCAGGGAGGCCCCATAGACAAGGGAGCGGCAGTGCAGGATAAACAACATTCATGTGGCAACTTATCATGTGGCAAGTTTAAAAAATTCCATTATTCTTGGGTGGGTGAGGAAATCATCCAGGTGAGGGAACTGAAAAATGGAAAGAACATAATTATTTTCCTCCTTAAAATGGCACTTCATCCTGGCTCAGATCTTGGTGGCCATTAATAAACAGCAGTTGGGTTGTAAGTGCTTACAGTGATGATCTGGTTAACAACTGTTTAAAAAGGCTTTGTTGCTATTAAAGCCCCAGGAGGTGGCTTTCCTCTTGAGTTCTTTTGGAATCTTTCTGAGAGATTCTTTCATTGAAGAGAGACCACTCTGAGTTCAGAGAAAAGTTTGTTCCAAAATACTTATATATCCCCACTCAGATTTTTGGATATTGCCATTTCTGGAACCAGATTTGTGTCTCTATATTCTTTCAATAATGAAAAAGGCTATTTTCCCTTCTTAGAATGCAGTGGCACAACACTGGCAAATGATAGTGTACTGTGTACATCCCACAGGAAAACAATCAAGTGTATGAAACACAGGTGCTATGGGTGACAAATACTAGATCATACAATAATTATTCCTGGAGTCGATATGCAGCCATCTGTATCTGCAACAGGGCTTGATTCCTCCCTCTATCTCTTATGGGACATGTAAGTCAGATGTTCAGAGAGCCAGTGTGGTGTAGATGTTTGAGCATTGGACTATGACTCTGGAGATCAGAATGTGATTCCCTGAACAGCCATGGAAACCCACTGGGTGACTGGGCAAGTCACACACTCTCAGCCCCAGTAAACCTTCTGGGTTCACCATAGTGTTGCCATGAGTCGAAAATGACTTGAAGGCACACAACAACAAAGATGTTGAAGTTGGGCAGCCCCTGAGAGGACCACAGTATCACTGTGCTGCATCCCCCTTCCATCATCTTCTTGTTGTTAATTCAATTTGGCTCACACAGAGAGGGAATTAACACTGTCTATCCTATGTGGACACATGTTGGAGAGGGGGTGTCAGACACCCCCATGTTGGGGACAAGGTGTCAGGGGGTGTGAGAGGGAAGTATCACTGTCCAAACTGTGGTAAGTTATAGATTATCAGCTCTGTTTTCATGGTTTTATGGAGGAACTATAGGTGACATCATGAGATACTCTGCTGTTTTAAACTTCTGGGTTAGTCATCTCGTGTATTATTACTGAGTAATAGGTTGGCCATATTGATCTTCATATTGATTTTTACATAGTTGGGTAGGTATTGTACTCTGAGAAATGTCTGACTTCAATCCTTGTATTGTGTGTGACAGGTAGTTGTATTGTTGGGTTTGATATAGACTAGGAACATGTGGTCCTCCTATATGCTTGTGGATTGCAACTCCCATTGGACCTAGTCAGCATAGCCAGTGGTGAGAATTGTATCCAAGAACATCTAGAGTACAGTACCACATATTCCCCATTCCTTCTGTAGACAATGGATTTCATTGTATGTTCTGTCTGGAAATACATACATATGTATATCAGTCTGCAGATTTCTGATATAAAGTGGTGCTTATGTGTCCAATGTATAATCACACTGCAGTGTCCAGAAAGTGAACCTGTTGTGTGAACTGGTCTATATTCAGGTTGGCTGAGCTGTAGAAATTATTGAAATCATAGAGTAGGGCCTCTTATTAGTCCATAACATAAATTTGTCATAAACGTATCTCCATCTGGCTTAGTCCCAACTGCTAGTGAGTGCCTTCCCTCAAGGTTTTAACTGCAGTTGTTGTTGCTACAGAGAGAAGAACAGCAACAAAGCACACTTCCATCTTAGCTCAAGCCAAGTTGCTGCAAGCTACCCTTCTCCTTCTATCAATTGCAACTGCACAAGGGCTGCAATAACTCGTTCCAGTTGAGTTGAGCAACAGGATGAAGCCAGCTGTACATGTGGTAGCCTGCATACTAAAGGAAAGCACATGAAAAATCAGCCAAATGCTTGGACAACATCTTGGAAAGGGATTTTATCATCTGCTGAGCCACAGTGTAGTTGTGAAGAGAGCAAGGAGCAGCAGAAGATACCTCTACTTCCTTTTTTGACCTGCCAGCTTGCAGCAGATATTCTGAAAGTTACCTCAACTGTTCTATTTAGATTGATTTGTAATACACTGTAAAGTTCTACCCATTTAATATCGCTTTAACTATTATGGCTTCATCCACTAGAATTCTGGAATATGTTTTGGCAGCCCTACACTATAGTTCAGGGAGTTTATGGGGATTCACTTAATAATTCTCTGTTACTCACTAAAGTACAGATCCCAGAATCCAATAGGATGGAGTTATTATTGTTAAAGTGGTATCAAACTTCTATAATTGGGTAGTTTAGGCACACTAAGCATGGAGGGTAGGGGCTAGCATAGTATGAGTACCTATCTTGTAAGCTGCTCTGGATGTTATTTTTGCTAAGGAAGAGGGTATACATGTTATAAAAATAAATGAATCTCAGGTGGAAAAGAAACTTCTAGGGACATCAGGTGAGAAAATTGTTCCACGTCAGCCATGTGGTTGTGGGGCCCTGTATATACCTGTAGCAGTGCCATTGGATAATATATTTGTGCTGTTACACAGACAAAGCAATTGTTTTAATATGCACGGTTTCTGGTTTGATTGGGGTTTTGCTCTTTTTTAATGTGTGGAAGAAGGTAGAAATATCTGTTTCAATATATCTTTCATAACCCCAAGTGTCATAAAGCAAAAGTCTTGTAAAGCTATATTCATGAGCGTGATAAGGATTTTCATCATTATTATGTATGCGTGTAAATGTGCCTTCAAGTCAACTGTCAACATATGGCAACCCCATAAATGTTGTCATTTTCTTAGGAAAGTTTTCTTAGACAAGTTTTCTTAGCAGTGGTTTTGACAGTTCCTTCCTCTGAAATATAGCCCTCAGCACCTAGTATTCATTGACAATGTCTTATCCAAGTACTAACCAGAGCTGATCCTGCTTTTCTTCTAAGATCAGACAGATAATGTCTTTAGGGTATATAGGCAGCTCAAAAGTATAATATCATATAATATAAAAAATAATACATCCAACTTCATTTTATCTATAAGAATACTAACAGTAGCAAGACAGTGGAGGAGGAATGGAGAGATGGGTACTTAAGAAGTAAACTTAATAGTTTAAAAACATCTTGTTACTGTTTTGTTCAGTATTAAAATTAGGAAAAAATAATTTTAAAAGGCACTCTGTATTCAATATATTTCTTATATATTTAGCCTGAAAAAACCGTTGTGGTTGTTGTGTGCTTTTGCGTCATTTCCGAGTTACAGCAAACCTAAGGTGACCCAATGACAGGGTTTTCTTGGCAAAATTTATTCAGAAGGTTTTGCCTTTGCCTCCCTCTTAGGTTGAGAGAGTGTGACTTGTCCAGAGTCACTCATTGGGTTTACATGGCAGAGCTGGGATTCGACTCCTGGTCTCCAGAGTTACAGTCCAATGCTCAAACCACTACACCATGCTAGCTGAAACTATTGTCATTACCATTTCCCCCAAAATTCAGCAGTAAAGGTAAACATATCTGACAGGGTTTTCATTTTGTACATGCTCTGAGGTATAGTGATATTTTCAGGCTTTTTACTGACTCAAAGAACGGCATTAAATTATCAGGGAAAAAGTACAGTAGGTCCATGTGCCAAATCTAGGTGCCATAACTCTTTATAATGTTGAGAGTGCTTGAGAAGTGGGATCTCTTCTCAATGGGTAGTTTTTTTCATCCTCAAAACCACTTTGTTCCAACAGCACTCTGAGATTGGTAGAAAGCTCCATAGAGAGATCAGCTGGGGAAAAATAGTTTGGGAGAAAGTGAAAATGGAAAATCTTTTAGAAAACTTAGGCCTGTTACAGACTGCCAAAATAAAGCTGCTTCGGGTCTCTTTGGAGGTATGCTGTTTAAATGTGTAAGGAGTGCCAGAGTCATGGGTCCTAAGAGTCTGGAGGTCACGCCAAAGCCACACTCCATTCCTAAGCACTGGAGTGCAGCTTTGGTGCAGCTTCCGGATTCTTAGGATGCATGCATCATTTAAACAGCTACCCCCAAAGAGACCCGAAGCAGCTTTATTTTGGCAGTCTGTAACAGGCCTGTAACAGGCCATACTGTACTTTAAATGGTGCTGTGTTTGGTTATATGCCACGTTAATCTAACTTGACTACTTAATAAGACACATTAGTCCGAAATATCCTGTATCAAAGCTTGCCAAGTTTTCTAATTTCTGAGGTTCCTTGGATTCTCCTTTCAGTCACTTCTACCCATCCATTTTGACCAAGCAGGTGGAGACGACAAAGACATATTTCTCTGGCACTCCTTACACAAAACAAGAACTCTGAGCAATTTTTATTTGGCACAAACTATAGATTAATCCTAGAGTGGTGAAACAGGAACGAATAAAGGCACATTATATGTAATTATACCTTTCTCAGCCACAATAGTATGTTGTTATAAGTAGTCCTAGGCTTGAAAAACAGCAATCAAACTAAATTCTAAAGAAGCAAATTAAACATCAATTCCCATGAGTTTTCAGAGATCTTAAACATTTCAGATATAATACTTCTAAGAACAATATACTGTACTATTTTCCAAATACAACGTATGTTTTGTCACTACCTTCAGCTTGAATCATAAGCTCCCTGAAAGAAAGTCTCAATCACTAAGAGCAGAGCTTTACAAGAAGTCTTTATTTCTTGGGTATATTGGGTACTGGAAAATTCCCAGGGTACTGCAAAGACAGAAACATTTTAAAAAGCAAATAAAGATAAATCCTTGTGTCAACATGACTTTCTGTGAAAGATGTGTTATACCAGTTCAGTATACATGATTTTTTTTTGGAGGAAGAGTAAGTTATATCTTGCAGATAAAGGATAAATACCAGTTAGATGTAATACATCATTAAATCACACTAAACACATCATAATGTTATGGGAACCACTGTACACAAAGCCCTCCATTTCTTTCACACACGTTATTTGAAACAGTAAATTGGAATCTTAATTCAAGAAAATTATAGCCGAATAAGGCTTCATTTTTGGTCAGCAAGGTTCCATAATCCATTATGCCAAGAGAACATTGGTCTTCCCAAGGGAGACACAAGAAGAAATAATTAATGTGGTTTTCTGTATCTAGAATCACTGTTTTCCTTGCAGCCCTGAGAACATCCACATGAAATCATTTCTCTAGTATCGCAGGGACAATATATAGCAATACAACTTAAAAACAAACAAAGGCCTGTTACAGACAGGCCAAAATAAAGTTGCTTCGGTTCTCTTTGGAGGTATGCTGTTTAAATGATGCATGCATCCTAAGAATCTGGAAGCTGCACCAAAGCTGCACTCCAGTGCTTAGGAATGGAGTGTGGCTTTGGCGCGACCTCCGGACTCTTAGGACCCATGCATCATTTAAAGAGCATACCTCCAAAGAGACCCGAAGCAGCTTTATTTTGGCAGTCTGTAACAGGCCTAAGAATTATATAGCACACACATACCCAAGAGGCAAGCTTTATCCTTCTGAGGGATAGTGAATATTCATTGAAACAAATAAATAACAATCAAAGTGTAGGAAATGTTTAAACAGTGGAGATGTTTTACGAAAGATTAACTGGACATATATTTTACCACTTCTGAGACTTTGGCATCCAAATGAAGGAGTTCCTTATACTTGAAACTTAGAAAATTTGTAGTGATGGTCATTGCATTAGATGGCTGTAGCATCAGAAAAATTAATGGAGGCCGGATCCCACTATGAGCCATCATGTGTGATGTAGAAACTATATGCTTTTGAATGCAAGTTGTGTGGAGGCATAAACCATGAAAGCTTTATGTTCTTATGCTCTGCTTATGAACCTCTCATAAATGGCTACCATTAAAAACAGCCTATTGGACTAGAGGGGCTTCTGGCTTTAGTATCCAGCAAGGCTCTTCTTAATTTCAAGACTCAGTTACTGATGATGCACCAGTATGCAAGAATTGCTGTACTGGCATATGAATTTGTAATATGGGAATCCATGCCAACAAAAAGCAGAAGAGGAATTAAAAATCAAGGTGAGTAGTAGACATGTTTGATAAAATAATGCTTCAAAGCATACTGAGAGTGAAAATGATACCAACTTGCATGTAGATAGTTACCTGCAATTAAAGAGTATTTTTTGTTTGGACGTTATCACACTAAGGCCAATGCAGCAGCAATCGAGGGATAAAAAGAAAAAGAAACAATAGTGCTTTAGTGCTTTACATTTTCATACTTTCATGTTTTTTCACAAAAATGCAAGTCAAAAACCCTAGAATTGTGCTATTTGCAGACATGTCAAGTGATAAAATCAATGTAAAATAGGAAATCATCGTTTTGCACATGCACCGTTTCCATTTTAAATTTCCGGGGCTGGCCAATGTGAAGCCATTTAAACTTTAAATAGCCCTGCTGCTGCCTGCAGCTGCTTCTTGTTCATACAAAAAAAGTTTCCCAACTGGTCCTCTAGCCATTTAAACTGTAAATAACCCTGGTTGCTGCCCACAGCCGCTTGTAAATCCTGGCTGGTCCTGTAGCCGTTTAAAGTTTAGCCCTGCTCCTTCAAAATGCCCAGACTGCTTCCCCATTATCGCAAATGAAGCGCAATTGCCTTTCACACACTCACAAGTGCGCTTCAATTGCAGTATTGCCAAAGCTATTCATGGGATATGCTGTGAATGGTTTGCTCCTCTTCAGTTGATGGTTCTTCTCAGGAGAAGTCCAGATTTTGCATGACGTTGTCTGAAAATCTTCCCCACGACTGTGTGATTATCTCTGGATTTTACCTTTTCCTCCCCCCCATGTGATAATGTCTTTTGTTTCACTAAGGCTTCAGCCACACTGCAAGAATAATCCAGTTTGACACCACTTCAACTGTCATGGCTCAGTGCTATGGAATTCAGGGAAATGTGGTTTTGTGAGACTTTTAGCCTTCTCTGTCAGTGAGCTCTGTGCCACAACAAAATAGAATTCCCAGAATTCCATAGCACTGAGCCATGGCAGTTAAAGTGGTGTCAAACTGGATTATTCCTGCAGTGCGGATGCAGCCTTAAATGCCAAACCTTTAGTCATTTCTGGTTGCTAAAGTTTGTAAGAGAAACCTGTGCATAAACAGAAGGATGTGTCTGTGTTGCTTCTTTCTTTCCCACTGACAATTCACTTTCAGATGGATGCCAAATCTTTAATCATAAGGTTTGAGTAGACCAGTAAATTCTGCTAAGTAACAATAATTGCACGTTGCAACACAATCTCTTCCACTAAATAAATACACAAAAAGGAGGTTTACTTAACTGAAGCTGCCAAAAGGAAACAATTTCTGAAGTAAATGGTAGGCCTTGACCATGTTATTTTTAATTGTTGTGGTTAATCCTTGTCATTTGCCAATGCATTAAGCATAAAATATAGGAGTTCAATCTGACAACATTATCCTACTTACATCACTGGAGATCCTGATTGAATTTACTTGAAACAGGCCATTTTCTAGTCTGACTTAATGGAAGGCCAGGGAAAGGACTGAGCCTGAGGCATGATACATCAAATCTGAATACAGCCACAATATAATGACTGCATTCAGATGTGATGTATCATGCCTGAATTATACATAGGGCTGCATTACTCATCACTTTTGGGTAAAAGAGCATGGTTTGCATTATGCTAGAATTGCATGGAGAACTACTATAATAACCAGTGCAGAGAAACAGAAGGTGACAACAACAAAGAATGAAAGAACAAGAGATCTCTTCCCCAAGATCTGAGAAATCATAGGGAAATTTAAACCAAGAGTGGGGATTCTCTATGATCAGCAGGGGAACACATGACATAACCATGTAAAAATAAAAAGACACTGGAAGCTATCAAAGAGATGAAAGGATGACAGATTCATTCCAGGAAGATTCCCATTTTTGAAAGTGAAGTGGAACAGAGCACCTGGGAGAAATAATTAACCAGGAACAGATGGTATAAGGCTGCATCAAGCTGCAGAGACAGAATCTATTCTAGTTTTAACTAAGATCTGTCAACAAATATGGAAAAGAATGGCCCAGAGATTGGAAAATCTCTCTCTCTCTATATATATATATATATCCCCAAGAAAAGGAACACCAGAGATTGCAGTAACCACAGAACCATTGCATTAATTTCCCATACAAGGAACATGATGCTCAAAGTTCTACAATAGAGATGTTTACCGCACACGGAGTAAGAAATGCCAGGTGTCCAAACTGGGTCCATGAAAGGAAGAGGGATAATACTGCAAACATACATGGGCTAATCGGGCACATCAAAGAATTTCAAAAGAATATTACTCTGTGTTTAGAGATTATAGCAAAACCTTTGATTGTCCAGAGACACTTGTCAGGGGCTCCCCAGCTGGACCCAGGCTAACAAGAAATTTCACTGATGGAGGAGACAAGCCTTGGTGTTATTAGAGAACTCCCAACTTCAGGACAACCCCTGAATTATTATTATTATTATTAAAAGTATGGAATACTGATTATTATTAATAGGATTTATTTATATGCTGCCCAATCACTGGGAATCTGGGCGGCTTACAACAGAGGGGATAACAGACGGTTCCCTGCCCTCATGCTTACTATCTAAAAAGACACGACACAAAAGGAGAAGGGAATGGTGTGTGTGTGTGTGGGGATTAATTCTTTCTAATTAATAATCTTCTTTTTTGCTTGCATTTATCCTTTCGGTTGATATTCTTTTTTTATTCCTTTTTTCTTTGTCATGTCTCCTGTATCTTCTATTTCTCATAATCTGTTATGAATCCACTGTCTTCCTTCTTCTTGTCTTCTCATTGCTGGCTCCTTGGGGAACAGTCACTTAATTGCTCCTAAAGCAGCTACTGTTCACGATTTATTTCTCTGTAGACCTTTCCACCTTCTTGCTCTCACTAAAACCTGGCTCCCTGCCTATGATACTGCTGCTTCAGCTGCCCATTCTGTCGGAGGACTCTTTTCCCCCATACATGTGGCTATGAGGATAAGGGGGTGGGGTAGGACTTCTGCTATCTAGTCCATGCCAGTTTCAGCTTTTTTCCTTCCCACCAACACTGTGGCCTGTTATAGACTGCCAAAATAAAGCTGCTTTGGGTCTCTTTGGAGGTATGCTATTTAAATGATGCATGCATCCGAAGAATCCAGAAGCTGCACTCCAGTGCTTAGGAATGGAGTGTGGCTTTGGTGCGACCTCCGGACTCTTAGGACCCATGCATCATTTAAATAGCATACCTCCAAAGAGACCCGAAGCAGCTTTATTTTGGCCGTCTGTAACAGGCCACTCTCTCTCATTTTGGAGCTCATGCTGTGAGACTCCTTTTCACCTTGTTGCACCTGCAAATTGCAGTCCACCTGGCCCATTTTCAACTTTTCTTTCTGATTTTGATTCCTGGTCCACTTTCCTTCTTTTAGATACCCAGTCTTACTATGGGTAATCTTAATATTCATGTGGATGATTCCAAGGATCCTGCTGTCTTACATTTTCTGTCTTTGTTGTGTTCTTTTGAAATGAAGCTTTGTTCTGTTTCACCTACACGCTCTCTTGGCCAATGTCTTGATCTTATTCTTATTAAGAATTGTTCTACTCTTTGCTTTTCAGTTACTGAATTTCCTTTGTCTGATCATCATCCTGTTTCTTTTGCACTTCTACGTAACCCAGCTTCTTGCTCATTCCTTTCAAGAGCTCCATTCTGTTAATTCTGAGCCCTTTTCACAAGCACTGCTCTTCGCTGTCTTCTTTTAACCCTGTTGGTTCCTTGGATCCAGCTGTTTCTTTCATCACTTCAAGTTTATCTTCAACTCTTGATAGTTTTGCCCTTTTGTCAACAGTCCCTTACAAACCTCAGCTGTGGTTTACTACCCCTATTCAGTATTTTTGTTCCTGCTGTCCTGCAGCTGAACAGTTATGGAAAAAGACTAGAGAATGGACAGACTACATTCACTATAAATTCATTCTTTTCTTTCTCTCGTGCAATTTCTTTGTACTTCATTGATTCACGCTCATGCATGGTACCTTCGGCATCTCTTTTCTACCTTTAATTCTCTTTTAAAGTCCTTTTCTCTACCTCTCCTTCCATTCCCTACTATTGATTTTGCAACTTTCTTTAATGCTAAAATTGAAACAATAAATTCTGATCTTGCTTCTCTTGATTTTTTTTCTTATTGCCAACCCATCAACTATGTTTTTTCTACATTCTCAACTTTCCAAATTGTTTTGTTAGACTAACTATCCAAATTGTTGATGCCTTTGAATCTTTCTACCTGCTCTCTTGATCCTGTTCCTTCCCAAACTTCAAATTACTGCTGCCCTGATGTTCTCCCTTCACTTCTCCATATTATTAATCTGTCTCTTTCTACTGGTTCATTTACTTCCAAGATTTCATATGCTACTGTTTCTCTAATTCTCAAGATGCCTTTATTTGATCCATCTTTTCTTTCCAATTGTCATCCTGTTTCACTCTTGCCTTTCCTCTCAAAAGTTTTGGAACGTGCTATTTATGTACACTGCCTTCAGTTTCTTTCTCATATTTCTGTAATGGATCCCTTTCAATCTGGTTTTTGCCCCTTGCACTCTACAGAGATAGCGCTTGCAAAAAATACAGATGCTCTCCTTCAGGCCAAAGGGCTTAAATTCAGTGCTTATTCTCCTTGATCTCTCTGCAGCCTTTGACACAGTGACCAGGCTATTTTGTTGGATTCACTTTATGACCTAGGCTTTACCGACTCAGTCCTCAGCTGGTTCACATCCTATCTCTCAGATCAATCATTCAAAGTGGTAGCTAGAGGTCATGTATCTTCTTTTCCCATTTTGGTGGAGGTTCCATGGGGTTCTGTTTTGGGCCCTTTGCTGTTTTCTCTTCATACTTCATCTCTTGGTAATTTTATCAGTTTATATGGTTTTCAGTATCATCTTTATGCTGATGATACTCAACTGTATTTCTCCAGAACTTTCTTCTGACACCAAACATCTCATTTTTCAGCATGGATGCTGCACCAGCATCTAAAATTCAACATGGTAAAGACAGCACTACTTATTTCTTCTCCAAAACATTGTTTACAAGTTTCCATCACTGTTAATAATGTTCCCATTTATCCTGTGAAGGGATCCTGTGTCTTTTGTTCCTCACATTGAAGCTGTAGCAAAGTCATGTAATTTTTCTTCTTTATAACATTGCTAAAATCAGATTGTTTCTTTCTGCTTACTCTGCAAGGTGAGTCATTTCCCACCTTGATTATTGCAATATGTTTTTGACTGGGTTTCTTTTATTTCACCATGATTTCCATTCAACATTCTGCTGCTAAGGTTATCTTTTTGGCCTGTGGTTTTGATCACGTTATCCCATTTTTTATATCTCTTAATTGGTTACCCATTCCTTCTAGGATTCAGTACAAGCTTCTTGGCTTAACGTTTAAAACCTAGCTCCCCTCTTACCTTTCAGGATTTATTTGTGTTTACTGGTCTGCTTAAGATTTGCGTGATAGGAATTCTAGGTGTCTTACCCAACCGAGGGTTTCCTCTTCCTTGGCTCAGCTTCATCCCTTTTCATTTGTTGCTCCATACTCTTGGAATTTGCTCCCTGTACATTTGTGGGCTGCTACCTCCCTCGCTATTTTAAAATCTGAATTAAAAATTTTTGTTTTCTAAAACACATGGAACTTTAGTTTAATGTTGTTTTATAATACTGTATATTTGATTACATGTACTGGCTAGTTTGTTTTATATTATATTATATTATTTTAATGTATTCTACCTAATTTGTCTTATAATTGTATTGTACAGTTTTATTTAATTATACTTTTCATAGAATAACATAATCCTAGAGTTGGACGAAACAACAAGGGCCATCCAGTCCAGTCCCATTCTGCCATGCAGGAACTCTCAGTCAAAGCATCCCCAACAGATGGCCATCCAGCCTCTGCTTAAAGACCTCAAAGGAAGGAGACTCCACTACACTCCGAGGAAAGAGTGTGTTCTACTGTCAAACAGCCCTTACTGTCAGGAAGTTCTTCCTAATGTTGAGCTGGAATATCTTTTCCTGTATCTTGCATCCATTGCTCCGGGTCCTGTTCTCTGGAGCAGCAGAAAACAAGCTTCCTCCCTCCTCAATATGACATCCCTTCAGATATTTAAACAGGGCTATCATATCTAGGGTTGCCATAATGGAGGACCTCCAAACCGGGACAAATGTAGGACCAGATTTGAAAATGTAGGACTTTTTTTTAAATTTCCTGGCTAGGAAATTAAAAAATAGTCCTACATTTTCAAACCCTGTCCTCCTCTTCCTCCTCCTGGCTTGGGAGCCGGCCTAGGAGTCCTCCCAAGCCGGGAGGAGGAGTGGGGGCCGCTTAGAATCGCGGCGATTGCCGCGGTTCCAAGGGCCTCTTCCTCCTCCCCGGCCTCGCGGAGGCTGGCGGACCCCCGCGCTGCGGAGCCGCCTCAAGGCCTCGCTGTGGCCTGGGAGGAGCGTCTCCGCGGCGGAGGTCCGACCGCCGAGAGCGCTCCCAGGCCTCAGCGAGGCATGGAGGACCCTGGGCACACGGAGGTGGCGCCGGGGTGTGCCGTCCCGTCTGGGCGCCACACGGACCGGGACCGGGAGGGCACCACCAAACCGGGATTGCCCCGCCTACAGGCGGGATATGGCATCCTAAAATATCACCCTCTTAACCCTCTTCTCCAGGCTAACATCCCAGCGCAGTGGTTAAATGCCTGTACTGCAGCTCATTCAAAACCACAAGGTTGCGAGTTCAGACCAGCAAAAGGGCCCAGCTCGACTCAGGCTTGCATCCTTCGAGGTGCTAAAATGAGTACCCAGACTGTTGGGGGCAATTAGCTTACTTGCTTTAGCTTCTTGCTGTTCACCGCTATGATCTTTGAAACGGTATATAAATAAAACAACTTATTATTATTATTATTATTATTATTATTATTATTTATTATCCCTCTCATAAGGCATGGTTTTTAGACCCTTCTTCCCTCTGTATGTATTGTTATACAATCTAAATGTGTATTAGATTGTATGCCTCTGGCAGGACCAGTTTTGATTGGTGTATCTCTAAAGCACCCGTAAAATCTCGAAAAATTCAGTGTAATCTGATAAATCTAACCGGCTCTTGTAGGATAGGATAGCGACGATAGCGTAGAAATAGTGTAGACATAATAGAAAATCAGAAAATATTAGAGAGATATATATATAAATGGGATAAATGCATGACTATAAGATAGAAAATAGGGGGGTAGATTGATACTATCGATACAAAGACAAAGAAGAAAATATGAATAGAGAGTAAGAGATATATAAAGATAGATTAAAGGAGATGTATTGACATATATTAAAATATGTATGAATAGCTACTTATAATATAATAAAAATAAAAGAAATAATATATAGATATAATATATATTAATATATATAGTTATAAATACAAAGAATAACATAAATAATAAAGGAAATAAATCTATATAATACACACACACATATATAACATATTATATATATATATATAAAATACAAATAAATAAAATAAATACTATATTATGTATTAATATATATATTAAAACAGGTATTATATAGTTATAAATATAAATAAATAATAAAATTACATATAAATATGTTTATAAATATAAACAAAAATCAATAAAATTATATATATATATATATATATATATATATATATATATAATTCAACAAAAATGGCAATTGTTTAATGGTTCAAATAAAAAGCAGCCAGTCCTGACTTCCGGTCCCCACAACCGGAAGTCGAGGAGGAGGAGGAGTCACTCTAGGACCGTTCCTTCGCTCCGTCTCGCTGGTCGCCGCCGGACTGACTCCTCCTCCTGGCTTCATTTCCGTCGAAGGCTTTGTTTTGGGTTTGCGCGCGCGTGCTTTTTCCCACCCCCCCTTCGGTCTGAGTGTACATCCGGGTATTCCTGAGTCGGCGGCGTGGTTGGTCGGCGGCAGAGGCGGCGGTTGAGGAGGACTAGAGTGGCTGAGAGCCGGCCGGTGAGTGAAACACATTGCTGCCGGCGGGCGAGAGGGTGGGGGCGCGCATGCGCGTGCCTGTGCGCTCCTCTCAACGGTTATTTCGGCGCGAGCGCTGAGGGGGGGGAGCTGGGGGTATATAAGGGCTGCGGAGGAGGTAAGAGCGCGTCTCCTCGACCCTCGTGACGGAGGGTCACCGTGACCGGGGCAACCAAGAGCGGCTTTGCCCCGCCGTCACGAGGGTCGAGGAGACGCGCTCCTGCCTCCTCCGCAGCCACTAGCGCGGTGTCATCCTGCCTTGTTTCCGCAGTGCGGACGCTGAGTGGGGAAAGAAGCAGCATTAGATACAATGCTGTTTCATCCTCTCCTTGCTCTCCTTCCCCAAACCCTTCGTCCTTTCTACTTGGAAAGACACGAGTTTGGGTCCAAGAATACACAACTCCACAAACACACAATGCTAGTTGCCAAGTGCTGGGGGAGATCCTGGCAGCTGTGCTTACTTTGTTTTGTGACACGTTGAGCCCATGTTCTGTCAGTGGTGCCTTAAGAAACGTGTCTGTTTATATATATATATATATATATATGTGTGTGTGTGTGTGTGTGTGTGTGTGTATATTTAATAGTTTGACACATAACAATTTATGTTTTTCCTTTATGGCTTTTATTTTATTATTTATGTTATAAATATAAAATAAATAAATAAATAAATATAAATAAAATATAAAATAAATTTATATATATATATAGTTATAAATGTAAATAAATAATTAAATATAAATAAATAAAACATAAAATAAATGATATATATATATATATATATATATATATAGTTAATATATATATATATATGTATATATCATACCAGAACTATATATACTTTTAAATATATATATATATATATGGAGAGTTTTATATGTACAGTACTTATAATTATAAATAAATAATAAAATAGTTATAAATAATACAATATAAAATAAATATGCATATATAGTTATATAAAAAATAAATATAAATACAATATATATATATATATATATATAATAAAAACCATAAAGAAAAATATAAATTGTATATCAAAAGTATTATATAACATTATATATATATATATATCTTTATTAAGGCACCAGGACTCTTGACAGAGAAGGACTGAATGTAAACTACAGTATAATATATATTATGTTCCCTAGCACTGAGCCAGAGCGGTTAAAACAGTCTCAGATCCCAAACGCACTGCAAAAATAATCCAGTTTGAGACCGCTTTAACTGTCCTGGCTCAATGCTAGGGAATGCTGGGAAGTGTTGTTTTGTGAGACATTGAGCTTTTCTCAGTCCAGAGAGCTCTAGTGCCACAGTAAAACTCCCAGTTCCTAGGATTTCCTAGCCCTGACCCAGGGCCGTGAAAGCAGTCTCAAACTGGAGTATTTTTCGCAGTGCATTTGGGACCCGAGACTGTTTTAATTGCCGTGGCTCAGTGCTATCTCAGCAGTTTTCAACCCGTGGGTCACGACCCCTTCACAGGTGTCACCTAAGACCATCACAAAATAGATATTTCCGATGGTTTTAGGAACAGAGATGAAGATAATTTTTTGGCTGCGAGTCACCACAACATGAGGAACTCTATTGAAGGGCGTTTGGGACCCTTTAATACAGTAGAATCGTCCTTTCAAGCATCTATGATTTGAAAATGTTAAAAAAATTTCAAATATCAAACCTTGATTTTCCAATTTTTATAAGGGACACCATTTTGCTATGTCATTATATTTAATGGGACTTGAGCATCCACATATTTTGTTATCCATGGGCGATCTTGGAACCAAACCCCAACGTATAACAAGGGTCCACTGTATTAAGCTGTATTCTGCATTGTGTTTGGGACCTCCGACTGGATTATATCTGCAGTGTGTTTGGGACTTTTATGTCCAAAGCTGGGCTGCTTCCTCCCAATCTGTCTTTGATGGAGATGTCACTTCTCTCCTTTTCCTACTCCTCAGCTTCAATAACTGTGTTCCATTTAATTGCTTCCTCCGTTCTCTTTCTCTGGTGCCTGGTACAGAACAACCTGGACCTTAAGCTGTTTAGGTGGCAGCATGCCCTCATAACACGATCTTTGCCTTGGGTTCAAAGGTGAGGGAAACCTTAAATCAATCCAGTGTTTTCCTCTAAGAGGTGAGCAATAAAATAAGAACCAAACACACACAAAAAATGGACATGTGTAGCAGAGAATAAAACTGCAGCCGTGCTGAAATGGAGTTTAAAGACTAGTGGTTTAAACCTCTCTGTGTTCCCTCGCTGATAAAGATAATCTTACTATACGATCTTGTTTGTTCAGAAATAGTTTTTACATGAGTCACCGGGGCTTAAAGTTCTAGCTGCGACCAGAATTTGCACCCTTTCTCTCTCCCCTTAGGCATTTTAGCTTGCTGTAAAAGGCACCTGAGAATGACTTGCTACAGAAAATAGGCATCCTTGGATCATTCTTCGGCTGCTCCGTGAAACTAAAACCTTTGCCTTTTGTATCGCAGTCTTCTTTGTCGCTTTATTATTTTACAGGGTAGGCGCAGAACGCAGCCGGTAAGAGCCCAGCAAGATGCAGTGTTACTCATGTGCCTTGTTGGGCATGACTTTGAGAACATAAATAGCCTGTAGAGGAGAGCTTGCGCCACAGATCATGCTCATGGCATTTGGGGGTGGAGGCTTTCGAGCTTTCTCCCCCACCGTTGTCTGATGAGGAGAATTTGTACCCCGCAGCACTTGGTATTTGTGAGGAAAGCGCTTAGTGCCATGGGAGCAATGATTTCATTGCGACTGCCGTGGAGGTCAAAGTGTTAAAGCCTCGCTGTATACTCCTGATGCAATTTGGGGTGTGGGCGCATGAAGGTTATCTAAAAGTCATGCATGCCAGGATGAGCCACACACCTAACGTCATGCCTGGCTTTCCCTGAGGCTAATTTGCAAAGAAGTTCAGAAGTATTGCTTTGGATGAGTTCCCTCTTACGGTTTCTGCCATGTGCCCTTGAAGGCTATGTTAAAACAAGGCAATAAAGACAATTCATTAGCAGTCCTTCCACATCCGCTGCCTAAAACCTTCCTTGATACAGTTATGGCCAAAGCTTTTATAGTATAAAAAGATTATTTGGGGTATGTCTTCAAAATTGGCAAGCGCAGGCAGATAGATCACTGAAAAGTGAATAGTTCTTATGTTCATAAACACAAGGAAAGTGAAACATGCCTAATATATATATATATATGGCACGTTATAACATTTGTAGGTATCCATGCTGAGACAGACATGATCTGTGAAAAGAGGGAATGTACAATAGTTTGTAATTAAAAGACAAATCAGAAGAGGCATTTGAGGGTCAGTTACAGGATGTTAGATGCGTAATTGAAATTAATAATGTATAAAGTGTTTAAATAAAGGTGACCACCGATGTCAGTTAAATGAATGATATGCCTGATCGGTTCTGTGTTGCACTGATTAAGTATTAAAAGATATCTAACTACACAATTAAAGAATCAGTAGTATTTATACCGTGCTCTTCTGCCACAGAGGCTTTCAGAGCCGTTTACAATTTGTTAATTAGACAGTTCCCTGTTTTCAGGCTTACAATCTAAAAAAGACATGATGCAGAAGGAGAAGGAAATGACGGTAGGGGAGGGGGTCACCTCCAGCATATACTCCCACTTCTTCTCTCCCTCAGAGGCCAATGCAGTTGCAGTTGGAATGGAGGGAAGACCATTCATCTCTTTCTGGTCTAGGGATGGTGGAGCTCTGCCTGCCCCTTCTCTCTCTCTGAGGACAGTATAGTTGCTGTTTTGTACTGTTAACATAGCCTAGGTTTGCATTAGCTTTTTTTGTCTGCTGCATCATACTTTTGGTTCATGTTTAGCATGTGGTCTTGAGGCAGCTTCAGACATTAGGGGTAAGGGTCCTTTGTGCTCCCCATTCCCGAAGTTGGAGGCTTTTCTATCCATTGACATAGTCTCCATCCTCGGGAATGGGGAATAAGCTGGCATTGAGGCAGTGCTCCCTCCCTCCCACTCCCTCCCCACCACCTGGTTGTTGGCTTTTGTCTTTTTTGCTTTCTCACATGTACAGTATGTTCATTGGAAGCTCCTGCTTCTCAACCTCCTCCATTATTGATTATTCCACCATTACTAAAAGATAAATAAATTGCATACCCTTTAATGTTCTGCTGGATACCCCCTTGCCTCTTACAGTCCTATCTCTGGTATCCATTGCAAACCTTTAGGTTTTCTATTACTAAACCATTGGAAGCTTTATGTCATGTTGCACACGGACACAAGTCAATACTGTATTCCTGTTTTCCATTACTTTCTTTCATGTCTCATAAAAAATAGGCATACGGGGTTTTTTTTGGAACAATAACTTTTAGGGATAGTAGAGAGGATGACCTTTGTGGTTCAGGGCAGAGGGTAGGTTGGGGGGTGCAATGTCAGCACAGCTGGACATTTTGCAGGTCACACTGTTGCTCCTCCTGGTGACTGGAAATGGTGATTTGGACAACTAGAAGTTATTTTATGGTTGGTTTAGGCTACATGGGATGGGAGAGCTCTAAAGTAATCTTTAGGGCTAAAAGAAGGTAGGGCCAAACATATATTTTAGTGTGATAAACATATTTTTTCAATCCCTGCTGCAAAATCAAAATGGGCTGTTGAGGGTCCTGCTGCCATCAAAGGCTTTATTGGATTCTCTGGCAGACTGCATAAGCCGATGGGCACACTACTCTGTGTTTGAGTATAGGGTGCCTGTGAGCCTCTATACATAGCAGGATATTATTTATTCTTAATAGCTTTACTAAGATTTCATTGGCATTGGGACTCCATCTATGCAGTGGATCTTTGCTGTTTCTCTGATGAGAGTGAATAAATCTATTCCAGTAATATCTTCCGAGTGTTGCCCTCTCACATGAAATATAGTGTTACATTCACATATGCACCTTTCAGCATGGCTAAATGTCTTCTTCAGCTTCATTAGTCTCCAAGTCATGCTCAGGAGATTATCAGATGTCCTCATGGGGGTGAAGGGGGCAGCAAGGGGAACTGTCTGCGCATGCGCCTGTTAACATTACGGCA
This sequence comes from Sceloporus undulatus, assembly GCF_019175285.1. Lineage (NCBI taxonomy): Eukaryota > Metazoa > Chordata > Lepidosauria > Squamata > Phrynosomatidae > Sceloporus > Sceloporus undulatus. Next base: position 78,535,300 of record NC_056527.1, on the reverse strand, counting down.
ACCATGAATTTCATAGAGGTTTCTTAGGCAAGGAATACTCAATGTCAGTTTCTTCCTATGAAATATAATCCACAGCACCTAATATTCATTGAAATACAACCTACAGCATCTCCCATCCAAGCACTAACCAGAGTTGACCCTGTTTAGTTTATTTTCCAAGAGTAGATTGGAGCTAGAGCCTTCAGGGTATTTAGGCTAAGCAGAACAGTACTGGGAGACATGTCAGGACAAATGCTTCACCGATAAGCAAAACTACCTCCTTCCAGCAAAGAAAGTTACAGAAAAGAATGGGTAAAGTTAGGAATGCTCATCACCTGCTTGAAAGACCCCATCACCTACTCCATAGAGTCCCCTCTAGGATTTTGCCTGTGCAATGCAGAGAACACAGAAAATCCAGCTCTGGTTCAGTTCCACCTACATTATCATGTTTTTATTCCACATTACATTCATATATTCCAGATAATGCATTCTGGACATGATTCCAAACTTCTGTGCAAGTGGGTTCTGATTCCTGGTGGCTGCCACAAGGTAGAAGATGACAACCTTCTTTACTGTTGGTAAATATAGCTAACAGGGCCAGTGTGTTGTAGTAGAGAGAGTGTTGGACTATGGCTCTGGAAACCAGGGTTCAAATCCCCATTCTGCCATAGAAACTTACAGGGAGACCTTGGGCTACTCACCCTCTTTGAGCCTCAGAGGAGGGCCATGGCAAACCCCTTCTGGACAAATCTTGCCAAGATAATCCTGTGATAAGTTGCCTTGGGGTCGCCATAAGTGGGAAACAGCTAGAAGGCACTCAGCAACAAATATAGCTAAAGTAACTGCATTGTGGAATTAGTACAGGACAGATCTTCTCCCTTACAACAACAAGTGGGTATTCATTCGTGGACACATTTTGGCAGAGCAGCGACTTTGACAAAGTAGCAATGAAAGAAAAGCACCCATGTGAATGGTTTGGGTTTCAGACTCCTCTTTGTAGGCCTCCTCCATCAGTGCAGTGGTCATTGTTAAAACTATACTTGCCACCTCATCTCTATACATACAAGGTTTTGAATTTGTATTGACATTCTCACACACAAATGGCTTATATGAGTCTGTCTCTGAGTTCTCCACTCCAAACATGCAGCTGAGGCTGAAGTCTATGAAAGCTCATGCTGCCAACTTCTTTCACTTAGTCTCAGAGGCGCTACCAGATTCCTTTGCAAACAAATAATAGATTCAGATTATGGGTTGTAGTTGGCTAAAAAGCCAGATTTCTATGATCCACACAGCAATGTACAGTGATGTGTGAAAATAGTTAATGGATCTTACAGAACATAAGGAATTCAGTTTAAATGGTTGAAGATGATACAGGTACTACATATTTACATTCTTTCTGTAAATCATAACGTGTTTATTTTTGACTAATACAAATATTAGTTTATTCTCTTTTTTCCCAGGAGATACATAGAGATTTGTTCTCAGTGTTGCTACTGCATTTTATAGAAATTCTTCCTGTTACCTGGAATTCTTTAGATCTCTACAGCTGATAGAAACAGATACTATTGTTCTAGTTGTTCTAATTGTGCCAAACCATAGTTTACCATGATATAAACGAATTGCAGTGCATCTGGAACTTCCTCGCTCCTCCTCAACTTTGCACAAAGTCAGGTGGCGTTAGGATATTTTTGCTTCTTTGGCTTCTCCCAGTCATGAAGAGACAAGAAGTGTGGAAGCTTCAGTGCTGTAGTAGTTTGTTCCAGCTCACTGTGGGTTAATGTGGTGATTAAATGCTTGTTGTTGTTAGCTGCCTTCACCTCAGCTTTCTGTCATGATGACCCCCTATCTTCAACCGCTCTGCTCTGTGACCTCCCTGATAGAGGTCCTCTTTTTCTATCACCCTCCATCTTTCCTAGCATTATTGTCTTTTCTAGTGAGTTGTATGCTTTCACGATGTGGCCAAAGTATGTCAGCCTCAGTTTTGTCATTTTGGCATCCAAGGAGAGTGCAAGCTTTGTTCAGTGACTCACCTGTTTGAATGCTACTACCAAAATAAGAACATGGATATATACACTTCTATTTAATGTACCTTTTGTACCTTGTTTTCTCGACATTGCCTACCGTACAGATTAGTTGGGATTGTAAAAGGCGAAAGCCCCCGTGTATATTATCCTGAGATCTTTGAAATATGGGTTGGATAGAAATGCAATAAAATAAATATTTTATCGTGGGTGAAAAATAAACCTTAGTGACAGGCGTTGGACAACATTTAGGTGTGCTGGCTTTCGGACTGGGTGGCACTATGTAATTTAATTCTCAATCATATATATATATATATATATATATATATATATATATAGAGAGAAAGATATATGTTTTGTGTTTTGTGTTTTAGAACAGTGTTTAAAGGAGTGTTATGAAACATGGTATATCACCTCTGGCCTTATCTTTCAAGTGAAACACTTGATGTTACGACTGGTAAGAGAATGTTGCAGGGCTGTAAAGAACAGTTGAAAAGAATATTGCACCTGACTTGTAAAAAAGCAGCTCAGGCCGAATGTAGAAGTATAATTATTCTTCAGTCTTGTACACAGAAATGGGCTGGATAAAGCAAATACTATTCTGGTTCCAGTGTTATTCCATTCACATCAGCTGACATAACTAGCAAGGTCACTATTGAGCCCATGGGGTTTGGTACCTAGTCCCATTGTTTCTAAATACAATTCAACTGCTTCTTTTCAGAGCTTACATTTTAGGACAAAGATTGAGAGGTAAGATGATATATTTACAGTGGGAGGAAGTGTTTAAATACGCTAAGCTTAGTCATTTGTTTGGTAGTTCAATGTTCAATTCAGCTGTAGTGTTATTTTATGCATTTTTGAGCATTAAACCTGGGCTTAAGTAGACACCATGTCATTGGTTTCTGTGGGTCTAGTTTACTTTTGATTAAAGTTGTACAATAGCTTACCAGAAGATTCAATATCAGTTTTTTCTGTTTCACTCTTACTAAGGTTATTACAAGCGATCTAACTCTATCTTGACTGCAGACTCCAAATTAGTTCCCATTTTATTGTACCAGAAAAGGTCTGAACCTTTAATCAGATCCTTGTATTCTATTTCATGTAATAGAGTTATGCTTAATAAAGCTATCTCTGGAACCAGTATGCTGACAGCCTTTGATCTGTTTGATGCCATTATAAAGTAGTCATTAGGCTTCTAGCACACTTGATTCCTCTATTGTTTGAAACATTTGCAGAAAAATAACACAGGCTCTTATAATGTACTTTGGAAACATACCTTTTTCTGCTGCTGTTTTCCTATATTGTAGATACAGAAAACCAAAGGGGGGGGGAATGAAAGGGTAAGACCTAAATTAAATTTCTAGGCCACAGCAGACTAACTGAAACAGTGTGATTTACATAAGTGTTGGCTTATGATTAATCAATAGATTCAGTGGGTCTACTTTAGTTAGGACTAGTCATTGGGTTTGGATCCATACATGTCATTGTTACAGCAGTCAAAATGTGAAAATGAGATAAGGTACTGATAATTTCTGAAGCTTTTCCTTTCCTTGAATCACAAATAGCGATGTACAATGGAAAATTACTGGTATATTTCACTATCGAGAAATTTACAGTTTAAAGATGCATTGAATTAAACAACAGAATGAAATTAGGCAACTGGAATGGACAATATATTTGTCAAATCTAAAATTGTAGCTGTGCTTTTTTTTATTTGACTGTGTCTAGGAAGTGCACATATTTATATCCACAGCTTTTCAAGCATGCTAAAACTAGTATTTAACAGCTTTGTGTGCCTCCCTCCCTTAAATTCTAATGTAAATGCAGTTTAGAGTACAGTATTTAGTGGTCATGATTTAAAATGGTTGTAAGTGTTCCAACAGTTCTGATACATTTATACCATTTTAGTTGTATTGTGAGACGCTTTGTAAAGACTGTGAAAAGCTGGGCATGAATTCCTAGATAAAATGTTAAATAAACTAATTTGTAAGTAAACTTTGATTTTGTTAGAATTCGAAGATATAGCTGGGTTAGTCTGGAAAATCAGTACGCAAAAGGATCGTGTTGCACCTTGAGACTAATTGAAAGGAAGAAGTTGGTAGCATGAGCTTTCGTAGACTTCAGCCTACTTCCTCAGATGCATGGTTTTTTCCCCTAATTAAATTTTTATTGAGCTTTTACAATATAACACATAAGTAATATAGAACAATGACAACAACAATAACTAACTACAAGGGCCAAGGTTATGTATCTGGTGAATAGTTATTCTGTAGGAGAATAAAAAATTAGTCCTCAGCAAGAGCCAGACAGTCCGGCTTATCAAGGTGTAGACTCTAGAGCGTCAGTCCAAAGATCCATCTGTGAAGTAGGAGGCTGGATCCGGTGGGAGTGATGATTAACATAGGCCTGTTACAGACTGCCAAAATAAAGCTGCTTCGGGTCTCTTTGGAGGTATGCTATTTAAATGATGCATGGGTCCTAGGAGTCCAGAGGTCGCGCCAAAGCCACACTCCATTCCTAAACACTGGAGTGTAGCTTTGGCGCAGCTTCCGGATTCTTAGGATGCATGCATCATTTAAACAGCATACCTCCGAAGAGACGCGAAGCAGCTTTATTTTGGCAGTCTGTAACAAGCCATAGTCAATAAAGATCATCCAGTCTTCTTGAAATGTGTCAGTTCTTTTGTGGCCAGTGCAAAACCTTCTCATAGCAGACAATTTCTCTATCAACCATATACCCCACGTTTTAAACCACTCAATGGATCCTAGCTGAATCCTACCCCCTCTAGCAATTTCCTTAAAAATAAAAACACCCAAGCTCTGTTCTAAGAGTGGGATTTATTTCCAGACTCCAGATAATGTCCTATCTTGAGAACCTCATCTCACAGAAATTTATAATTGGAATAAATTAATGTGAACAGCTTTGATGAATGTAGTCTTGGCTACCCTATTCATCTCAATTACATATCATTTATGAGGAAGGTAGAAATTGTCAGTTCCACTTCAGATTCAGGGTCTTTGGTAACTTCTTTGCCTCTAAAATTGTCCATTCTGTTCCTTATTCTTTAACCAGTTGTCTGTACATTCAAAAAGTTCCCCTTTTCTTATCCTGTGATGAATGTGTTTTAGCTTTCGCCAATAATGTTTCCTATAACAATTGCACTTTATTAATAATAGGGGAAATTATTTGTTTATCGTTTTCTTTGCTTCTCCTCAGTGTCCTCAAGCAAATATATAATAAAATCACAATATGAGAACAAAATGAAAACAAGACATTTTATTAAAAAGAGACTGGTATCCATTTTTAAAACCTCTGTAATGCAAGCGTGGTTGAAAATACAGTATAGGGGTTTTTTTATCCATAGTATACAGTGCTAAGGGGAACTCCCCTGTAAGAGTGCATCTGGTTCTCACCTTATAAAATTTGTGGTTTTCCATTCAGTTTTGAAAAACACTCATATGATTTGGGTTGCAGGGTTCAGGCATTCAGGCCAAGTACCTTTGTTTGGGATGTCACAGGTATTTATTCTGTAACTGAAAGGATATGAGGGGTTGCTGAAATGTTCTCGGCCCAACCAAGAAGGAAACCACAAAGGCTGCATTCATATTGCCAAAATAATCCAGTATTATTATTATTATTATTATTATTATTATTATTATTATTTATTATTTATTATTATTATTATTAACTTTTATTTATAAAGCGCTGTAAATTTACACAGCGCTGTACATACAATATTTTAGTTAGACGGTTTTAGTATGACACCACTTTAACTGCCATGGCTCAGTGCTATAGAATCCTGGAATTTGTACGGTATTTTGTTGTGGCACCAGAGCTTTCTGGTAGAGAAGACTAGATGTCCCACAAAACTACAAGTCCAGTGATTCCATAGCATTGAGCTATGACAGTTAAAGCAGTGTCAACCTGGCTAGGTTCCTCATACTGACTCATATAGTTGGCTTCATTTATGTATACATTTATAATTTATAGGTTATGCTTTGCCAGACAGTACAACCACCTTTGTTGTAAATTTTATTGGCATTCCTGCCTTTATAAAATTAGTGTTTTGTAGTAATGAAAATTTATTTACATAACCATAATGTTTACGGAAGAATAATGTTGTAGTGAATAATGTTGATACAACTAATTGGGTCTGTTAGTACTGCCTGGAATCGACTAATGTGAATACGCAAAGGATCTCATTTCTAATCTTCATGTGATTTTATTTTTATTGGATGAGTGGTTTTCATCCAGCAAAGTAAACTTATCTTATTAAAACATCACACCAGATTTTCTCTTAAGCTGCATTTGTTTTGAAGAATGTTGTAAGGAGAATGATCATTACTGTCCTGGAAGACTGCCTTGTCCAGTTGAAAGGATGCTCTGAAATCTCAGTGTAAGTAAATTCTATATAATTGCCTGAAATCTGTGAACACAATCTACTCTAGTAAAGGTTGGTGATCTATAAAAAATTGATGTTTCAGGGTTAAGATTTCAAAAGATAAAATGCTGCCCTCTTAGTAATTAAAGGATGAAAAGCAAAAAGGAGATCTGAATATGCAGGGTTAAATAAGAACAGTATTATATATTTATTAAAGTTGTTTTTAACTTTCCCTTTATCCTAGGACATTAGGAAAGGATATAAGACTGAATATGCCATGACATAATACAGTGAAATAAAAAAACCAGGCCACAGTGAAAACAGTAGAGTAACTAATCATCAACATAAGTTATAAATACGTAATAGCATTCTCAAAAGTTCTGGGCTGTCACTCAGCTAGTATACGGTAGGTTGCAGGCCTGCTCATTCACATGATGATTCTTCCATCAGTTGCTGCTAAATAAACAAGGGCAATAAGAGAACAATGTGGTTGTTAGTTTAAAAAACAACAACCCAGAGATCATAGCCACATGAAAAAAATATCCACAGTTAGGATCAGCCAAAATGGTTCAGAAATGTACAGATGTTCCAGTTTTCCAAACTCATCATCAAGGTAGTTAGTACAAAAACAAGAGTAGGGAAGGGCAGAAGAAACAGAAGAACCCATCAGACTAAACAAATCATCATAGTTGTGTAGATTTCACCTATCAGTGCTTATTGGAACAAAGAAGCAATGGCCAGTCTCTGTTTCTGAAAGTTCATTAATTGGGCGTGTCATTTATGAGGCACCATGAAAGTGATCTGAACTGTTGACTCTATTGACTGAATTATAAAGTTGAATGAATATGAAGTTGCTGGATTAAGTAGAATGGATTTCTAGATAATAGTTACTGAGTCCCATGATTTTAACATCAGTCTGCCATTTCTTTTTTTATTCATACTACTTAGGTGCGGAGCAGATGGCTGGGAAGGAGCAGCCTCTGGTCTCTCCGGCCATGACTGGGCCAGGACCGTGGTGACTGCATGGCCTGTTTCCAAAGTGGGACGCCTCCTGCGGTCCCAAACTGCCACCACCAGGAGTTGGTTTAAGCCAACTATTTTTTGATCCGGTCCTTTGGACCGGAACATGGCCTCAGCACAGCTTCTGGCTGTTTTGGGCATGTGCGTCATCTAAATGCCACACTCACAAAGAAGCCAGAAGCTACTTCTTTTGGTCTGTCTATGTTCCAGGTCTTACTTCACTGGATGGGGTCTGTTGTGTTCTCTTCTCTCTGCTATTCATCAGTGACTTATATTATGAATTACCTGTCTTTGGTGATCACAGTTAGTCCTTCCAAACTGAAGACTTCCCTTCTATAAAAGTATAAAAGCTTTAGTTATGGTATGTTGGGTTCTTGGGTATAAGATGATCTTGTGTGTGTTTATGTTTAGTATAAAAGCTTTAGTCATGGTGTGTTGGGTTCTTGGGTATAAGATGATCTTGTGTGTGTTTATGTACCTTCAAGATGCCCATAGACGTATGGTGACTCCATTAATTTCATAGGGTTTTCATAGGCAAGGAATACTCAGAGATGGTTTTGTCAGTCTCTTCCTCTGAAATATAGCTTACAGCGCTGATACTCATTGGTGATCTCCCATCCAAGTACTAACCAAGGCAGGCACTACTCAGCTTCTAAAATCAGATGGGCTCTGGTGACTGCAAGATATTTAGGTGGCCATAAGATGAAGATAACATTTATGGTATTTTCCTGATTCTGTGATATGACACTGAAATCCTATAGATAGAACATAGTGTCTGTCCCTTCACTGAAACATTCTGGAACCCTTTTAGAGCCAGCTGCTCCAAAGTGTCCTCATTTTGAATGGTCATCTCTATTTATAGAAGGGAAGTCTTCAGTTTGGAAGGACATTAGAGCCACCTACTCTTTAAGTCTGTAGTGCTCCTAATCCTGAGCCCACAGTTGTTTGATCACTCTGAAGGCAGTGTGAAGAGGAAGAAGAGCTGTAATATGGTTGATATTGTAGCCAGCCAAGATCATAAGCAGCTTTTGTGGCTGAAGAGTGGGGTATAAATATTCTACAAACAAACAAACAAACAAATAGATATCACCTTCAAAAAAGGGAGAGGCATTTGAAGGGGAACGTCATATTTTTTTGAATGATTGAATTTACAGGCTACTTCATCCTGAGAACTTGAGTAGGTAAACAAACAAAAAATTCTTCTATTCAAAGCTTGAATAAAGATGCCATATACACACTCAGAAGATAGGACAAGTCTCCAGGAGATTCCAAAGTTGTTCCTGTTGTTTTTGTGGTAGTGGGCAGTTCCAATGTGCACCAAACCTAGTCTCCACTGCTGTTTACATTACAGAGACCACCTGTGAGGGATATGTGTGTACCACCTCTCTCAACATGGTAGAATAATTTCATGTCACTTCAGATTTTGTTTTAAACAACTCCTCCTCCTCCTCCTTCAGCTTTGGGGTAATTGAGGGTGTCATGGGGGCAGTGCTTTTTAATCCATTTTGCATTATTCAGGATTAGAAAGTTGCCTGCAGAAAAAAATAATTTATGTGGGAGTCAGGGATGCCGTGGTTCAGTGGTTAAGAAACTGATTCTGACAATTGCAAGATCAGCAGGTTGGCAGTTCGAGATCCAAGTGCTGCGTAAGGGAGTGAGCTCCTATCACTAGTCCCAGCTTCTGCCAACCTAGCAGTTTGAAAGCATATAAAATTGCAAGTACAGTGGTACCTCGGGATACGAAATACCCAGGTTACGAAATTTTCGGGATACGAAAAAATCCCATAGGGAATTATTGTTTCGGGTTACGAATGTTTTTTCGGGTTACGAAAAAACTTTTGGTGCTTTTTCCGGCTTTTTCGCACGGAATCGCGGCTTTTCCCCATTAGCGCCTATGGCAATTCGGCTTACGAAGGCTTTTCGGGTTACGAAAGCGGCCGCGGAACGAATTAATTTCGTAACCCGAGGCACCACTGTAGATAAATAGGTACCACTTCATTGGGAAGGTAAAAGCATTCTGTACAGTCATGCTGGCCACATGACCACAGAGTTGTCTTTGACAACACTGGATTTTTGGCTTAGTAACATAGATGAGCACTGCCCTACAGTCAGACATAACTTGCCAACCTTGTCAAAGGGAAAACCTTTACCTTTTTACCTAGGAGAGTTAGGGTCTATTGGGAGGCTTTGCAGGCCACAAAGCATGGTCTTGGATTCTGCACTGGTTTGCTGGGCACACCTTTCTCACTCCTACTTTAGATCTGTAAGAGAAGGAAAGCCATCATGGATCTGACCAAGCTTCATTTAGTCTAGCACCCTGCACTCTTAAAGGATCCATCCAAATGCTCTCAGGAGCATACAAGCATATCACAGAGGTCACTCCCACTAATGGACCTTGACAGCTCATTTTCATTAGCATATTCTGAATCTGAATTTCCACATTGGGCCACATACACTTTCCACAGGATTGTTTTTGTAGGCCTTGACCTGCTGAGACTCCCAACTTTTTACTACCAAGAAAAGAAAGGATGAATTGTTTCTTATGGAATTCCAGGCAATACAATTTATCTTTTAAACAGGTTGTACCTGCCCTTTGTTTAAAATCAGAATACCAATTTTTCAAAACTCCCCTCCCCCCCGGTTTTGTCTTATTTTGCATTTTTGGCAACTATATGCCTATGGAGGGTCCTGGGACAGAAAATTGGCCCCTAACATACCACAGTTTCCCACCCCCCCCCCCCCCCATTTTACTTTGTATCATGACAGTTAGATATTGATTGGCCCATCCTGGTTAATTCATCCTATTTATTTTGAGTTTATACCTTGGCTTTCTCCCAGAATGAGTTCCTAGGTGGCTTCTTTAATCTTCTTTCATAGGAAACTAAGGTAGTAAGGCAGTGGCCATGATATCTCTTGTAGCAATGAATACTGTAAAAGTACAGTATGTGATTTATTTAGCAACCGATTCAGGACAATCAATTTCACTGGATTTCCCTGAGTATTTTGAAAGAGAAAAAAAAGGTCTCTAGGTGATGCATAATTTATAAACTGGTCATATCCCTCTTAAGAAAAAAAAAAGTGACTAAATTTAAACATATTTAAGTATTTAACATTTCTTCAAGAACCTCTAACTATTGTGGTTGCATTCATCTATCCATTTTCCAGTTCTATTAAACCCCTTTTGAAATGTGGCCACCATGGAATACCTGCACATATTCTAAAGAAGCAGCATTGTAGATTTGTGTCTTACTTGCATCACAATTCTTGTTGTGTGCCTTCAAGTCATTTCTGAGTTACAGCAACTGTATCATGGAGTTTTCTTGGCAAGATTTATCGAGAGGAGATTTGCCATGGCCTTCTTCTGAGACTGAGAGAGTGTGATTTAGTGAGTTTCCGTGGCCGAGCAAGGATTTGAACCCTGGTCTCCAGAGTCCTAGTCCAGAACTCAAATGCTATACAGTACCACACTAGCATTACAATTGTGGTTGTTTAATTTTCTTTTCCTTCTCTGTTGATTCTTAACATGGATTCGGTTACTACCTTATACTAAATGTATGAAATGTTCATCACATTCAAAGCATGGACTATGCCACAAGCACATACTGAGCTGATGCACTGATATTGTTGAGTTATCCAATGTGAGATTCCATTTCTGATTAATTAACTCCAATTCTCACTTCTCAATATATAAAGTGAGGATTTTTTTACCAACTCTTTGTGAATTATTCTGTAAATTGCTCCTTATACTTCTCACCTCTAACTCTGGATCATTTTAAGACAGTAAATTTTATTCCTTCCAATGCAATATAATTGGAGGATCCTAATTCTATTTTCAGTCATGAACACTTTGCCCCTCCTTCCAGTTACTAAATTATTTGCTAAACCATTCCCTTATCCCAGGAAGCCATTGTGTTTGTTTAATAGTCCTTGGTGAGCCTTTTTAAAAAAGTTTTTCAGAAATCCCAAGCATACAATGAAGTATAAATTGAAGTACCCATATGGACGCACTTGTGCTGAATCACGGTTCTTGTTTTATGGGTGCATTTGCAGGTTGATTCTCTGCCAGTCTTGTTCTTCTTTGTCCTGAATAATTCTATGTTTCATATTGCTTTCTGCCAGTTTACCAGAACAATGAGAAATTAACTGGCTTATTCTTGGATCCTTATTTTGGAAACCAGTTTGCCATTTTTGCTTTGGTATGGGGAAGGCTTTCAGAGACAAGTTGCTTATTTTTGTGAAGTTGAAGTCTTTCACTGCTGTCATCCAGAGTTTTTTGTGGGTTTTGGTTTGAAGACTATTAATATCCCTTTTGAGGTTTTTCCCTATCTCTACTTGATTCAGTTTTTCAGATGCCTTTTCTGCAAATGCTAGTTCAGGCCTGTCCTGCATTTTTATTCCTCTTTGCCATCTAATGGTCCAGTTACCTTCCTGGCCAGGTTTCTGTTTCTGACATGCTTGAATGAAACTTCCATTTTGGTTTTAATGTTTGTAATAATATATTATCAGCTTAGATCTGTTTAACCAGTTAATGCTCCTCCTCAATCAAAGAAGGATTCCAGTATGAAAAGGAAGCCTTCTTGCCTTTTATGGTTTTATGGCCTGTGTTTGTTGATCACACTGGTGCCTTCTTGGACTTATTGGTACCTTTCCTAATCTGCGTTATACAGTATTGCGTGAGTTTCTGTTGCTGTAATTTCAGACTTCCTCAAATCTTGGGAGAGATTTTACTCTTCTGACTTTCCCTTTCAATGTTTCAGATAATCTCATTTTTAGAAGAGAGGTAGGTAACACAAGACCCACAGGCTGAAAGCAAGTCTCCTTTGCAGTTAAGTCTCAGGAGTAGTGCAAGGCCCATTCCTAGATCTTACGATAAAGCATTTTGCAGGATATTTATCTGTTGTGTTTTTTATGAGTGGTAACATTTCCTCCTAGATGTAAGGTATTTAGGTTTATATTACTTAACAAAACATTGCTTTTAAAAATTCAAGTACTGATTATTAACAATGGAGTACATAGTAATTGGGATAAACCCATATAAAGTGGTTGAACAAGGTACATATGCTAACAAGGACAGATTTTTAAAATGAACAGATAGTTGACATTGTCAGCTAATAGGGCTGAAATACTCAGCAATTTCAGTCTTTGCTCTCTGGCTTTCAATTACAGGGGGTCATGCATCAAAAGAGCTGTTCATTAAAGTGGCTGGTTGTCAGGCAGTCATGAATTTGCTGCCCCTCTATTATTCAAGTTTCACAGTATCCCAGAGTAATTAAAAAACAACAGCCATTTACTTTTTAATTGTTAACCTGAATTAATTAAATAAACAAAATTCAAATGAGTTATTCCACTTAGATAGAGATACTGAAAACAGGGTGAGTTCCTACCTTCACATATTTTTACTTAGACAGAAAACTGTGTTTTCTCACTTGTGATTCTGCTAGCATATAATGTGAAGCTATAATTTAATATTTAGCTATAATTTAATGTTGTGTGCACAAGCCCAAAGGAGTGCACATGAAATGCTAGGCTTACATGCTCTTTTCCCTAGCCCCACGCCATCTCCCCTATGACTGGGACAAGGAATAAACTAAAGTGTTCTTGCAATTTAATGGATGCCTGACTTATTCTTTCATGCATACCAGCCGTATAAAATAAACTGTAGTTTGTTCATCAAACTAGCCTAGGGTTTATGGTTGGTTTGTGTAACCAGTTTGCTAGAATTGATTATAAACCATTATTCTTGGCTTGTGTATAATAATAAGCTTGGACTCTCCAAAAGTGAAGTTGAATTCTTGTTTGTTCCTCCTTCAGATTCCATAAGTAAGGGGTAGGTAGACAGTGAGTACTTGGAACATTTTTGTGCATGGAGCATTAAACTATGGGTTGATGTTTGAGGCACAAAATAGATGGGCCAAATAGAGCGGTGGGAGACACATGGCACTATTCACATGGGGACCTTGGCAACTGCAAGTGACCAGCCCCAATCCAGGCTGCTGCTGCAGTCCTAAATTGGGCCTCTGGAAGGAGTGGATTCCATGTGCTACTTCTTGGCCTAGTTGTTTGCAAATGACATTGCCTCCGCACAGTTTCAGGCTGTGTTCGGGGTGTGCATCATGTAAACGGCACAACCTCAACGCAGAGTGAAGCTGCATCATTTTGCCTGTGTGTTTAAAGCCTAAGCCCTTTCAAAGTGATTAAATGCTACCTACAAAACATTAAATTCACAGTTAATACAGGTAAAAAGCGTTTCCTTAAAAATGGCAATAAAAAAGTTTTTGTTTAATATGAGCAAGGGAGCAGAACAGATGTGTTCATGTATCTTGTCCACCTTCCTTGGTTAGGTTTGCATATTTATATTTACAAAGATCTCACATTTTCATTAGTAAAATGGGATGTTTGGCATGATGCTCCTGATGTCTGCAGTCTGGTTTTTGAAATCAATCTACAGTGTTGATAGTCATTTACAGTATTGCATGTTTTCACTGGAATTAATGAGTGCTCTTGCATCTGTTACTCTATGATGTTTGAATACTTAAATTAAATTTGCAATGTAAAAGTGGGAGAAATACTGCTGCTGCCTTGGATTTTTCAGTAGAAACCAAAATTTTGGTTGCCTGCAGTAAGAAATTCATCTTATATTTCTGATATTACCGATTAAAACAAGTTGAGGAGCACCAGACAAGAAGTGCCAAAGGAAACTCGATTCCTCATTTCCCTGCCATATAACCTTGTTACATGAAGTTTGCTGCATGTTTGTTGTTCTATAAGACAGAAATAGCAGAACACTGGTTTGGTAGGGTCCTGCTAATCTGTTTTTTTTTGACAGTGCATTGATAGTGCTAACCAATTGACTTACCTGAAAGTCTTCCGTATCTTGTAGACTAGATTTGGCAGGTTCCCCAAACCACGATGATTGCAGACATTGGATCCTTTCAGGAAATGTTCAGTGCACAGAGAGTGGGGAAAATGTTGGCTGAGCACAGTCATAAATGTTTGTTAAATGAGGCGACAATTTTATATGCAGCTCTCTCTCATTTAGAAAGAGGATCTGCGTGAACAAGGTTATTTTTCTTCTTGTTTTTCTTTCAGGGAATGAGAATGGGTTTCCCCCTTAGAGCTTAAAATAGGTAGAAATCTGATTATTATCATGGGGAGAAATTGAAACTTTTAGAATTGGAGTATAACTTGGCCATTACAGAGGTTTGCAAGTAAGTTTGCAAATGGGTAGCTGTTTAAACCTTGGATCATAATAGCATTTTTCAGGCCTGTTACAGACTGTCAAAATAAAGCTGCTTCAGGTCTCTTTGGAGGTATGTTATTTAAATGATGCATGGGTCCGAAGAGTCCGGAGGTCGCGCCAAAGCCACACTCCATTCCTAAGCACTGGAGGGCAGCTTTGGTTCAGTTTCCGGATTCTTAGGATGCATGCATCATTTAAACAGCATACCTCCAAAGAGACCCGAAGCAGCCTTATTTTGGGAGTCTGTAACAGGCTTCAGTTTCTAAAGACTGGAGGGGAAAGAGGTATGAGGATTTACTGAGCTCAACTCACTTTTGACCATCTTTTTGTTGTCTGGTAAAAATGACAGTATTAAAGCCAGTCTGTTTGGAATTTGTGGGTCAAAATTTTGGTGAAATCATGTGAAATGACCTACTTGTCAAGTTATTTATTAATATTCAGTAGAATGATTCTTCTCAGAGATGTGGAGTCATTAAAAAAACACCTCAATAAAAACTTCAGTGTAGGTAGTGTCCATATATTTGATAAAATCAATAGGGTGAAGAGGCAATTTAAGCAGTTAATTTTCTAGAAACTCAGACCTGAACACATTCTAGCAAACACAAACTATGCTTAGGAATTTTTCCCAATTCCTGAAAGCAGTTGGAATCTGACCTAACATGTTTGCTTTAGTAAACACACGCACACGTGCACACACACACACACACACACACACATATCTTTGGTGATTTATTTTCCCCAAACATATTTCACCTAGGAAGAGTATGGGCAGACAGGCCAAAATAAAGCTGTTTCGGGTCAGTTTGGAGGTATGCTGTATAAATGACACACACATCATAAGAGGCCAGAAGCTGTGCCAAAGCTGCGCTCTAACCTTTAGGAATGGAGTGCAGCTTTGGCACAGCTTCCGGACTCTTAGGACGCATGCATCATTTAAACAGCATACCTCCAAAGTGACCTGAAGCAGCTTTATTTTGGCCTGTCTTTTCGGACCCTATGACACATTTAATGTGGTGAATGGTATGTTTAGATCTGAAACTCAGTGGATATTAGTAATATATTGCTTAAAAAACACATTAAAACATGACAGTTAAGTGGGATACAATTGATCATGCTCTTTGAGAGCAGAGTGAAGACACTGATACACTAATTTAAACAAAAGCTGTGCATTCATATTGTATGTACATATATCTGTTAGGGTTAGCCGACTAGGAAAAATAAAGCTTTGAGGTTACACAACTTGAGTGGTATTGCACTTGTTCATTATATTACTAGTCAATTTATAAAATACCACCTTTTTAGAATTGGAAGGTTTTGATAAAAAAAATGTTGCAAGGATTTTTTTCCCCACCTCGTGTTCCTGAAGAAGGTTGCTTAGGCCTGTTACAGACTGCCAAAATAAAGCTGCTTTGAGTCTCTTTGGAGGTATGCTATTTAAATGATGCATGAGTCCTAAGAGTCTGAAAGCTGCACCAAAGGTGTACTCCAGTGCTTAGCAATGGAGTGTGGCTTTGGCGTGACCTCCGGACTCTTAGGACCCATGCATCATTTAAATAGCATACCTCCAAAGAGACTTGAAGCAGCTTTATTTTGGCAGTCTGTAACAGGCCTTAGTTTTCAAAATGTGGAATGAAAGTTGTCAGTAGTTATCCAAGCTTCAGTAGCCTCTACTCTAGACTACTGAAATGGATTGTGCGTGGAACCTCTGGGCTTCAGAAAGGCAACCTGAAATATGGATGCAAGTTCTTATTAAATTGAGGCATCAGGGCAAGCATTTTTTCCCTTCTTTTTCTACAGATAATGCTTGGTACTTCATAATAATCAAACAAGGTTAAGTCAACATAATCCTCATATTACAAAGACAAGATCTGGTTCACAGCCCAGCTTTTATATAGAGAGCTAGTGTGGTTTGACTGTAACTCTGGAGACCAGGGTTCAATCTCCATTCAGCCATGGAAACCCACTGGGTGATGTTAGGCAAGTCATAGTCAGTTAGCCTCATAGGAAGGCAAAGGCAAACCCCTTCCAAACAAACCTTGCCAAGAAAATCCTGTGATAGATTTACCTCAGGGTCACCATAAGTTGGAAATTACTTTAAGGCACACAAAAACAACACATGATGCAAAGAAATAATGATGTTATCAACCAGTGTTATTTTTTTTAAAATACTTGTAACACTGTTATCTAAGGACTTTTGAAGACTTGGTCCAAAGCAACATAAAGCAATATGCAAATACTGTGTGTTACTGGCCAGCTGAGCAACCTATTAGGATCCACTGAAGTCATGTCATTAGTCCTGAATTGTTACTTAGCGCTGCTGGTTAAAAATTCTGTAATGTACATTTGCAGCATAGAGAAAGGAAGAAAATTTAATTTTTGGAGAACAAAATCCTGTAGAGTACCATTCCTGACTGAAATGCCACTTGTGTCATCCCTAAAATAGAGATTGCAATGAGATTTTGACTGAGAGCATAGGGTGTCAATGCTAAATTCCTATGTAGGAAAGATGCATGCTGTTGTATAAGGGTTCCATGTGATGCTATTTATGGAACTTGTCTCAGATGTCTTTCCATGAATAAACCAGCTGTCAAGAACTTCAGCCAGCATATAGCAGCGTTTCACTTGCAATAGCACTAGCATTGTGTTGTATTCAACCTCATCAGCTATATGAATCCACAGATCACAATTATTTTGCTGTTTTTGTAACTCCAGCTAAACTTTCCATCGTCTGTATTTGCATGCAAAGTAAGCCAAGATACTATGGATAACTCACTGTGAACATGCAGCATTCGTGACTGATTGGCTTGATCTGCCAGGACGGATAGCTAAACTAAGTATAATAAATCAGAAGTTTATTTTGTTGTCCAGACTGAGATTCATGGCTTCTTGTACTCTTTACATGACAGAAACAAGATCTTGAATTTGGGTGGCACAACATGCCTTCAATTTCTCCACAGTTTAGTGCCAAATTCTGAAGTATAATCATTTTACATTTTAAGAAACTAAAAGTTGTCTACTTTGTGTCCTTTTAAATATAGTTTATATGACAGATTAAATCAGTGGTTCCCAACCTGTGACCCTTTCATGGGGGTTGCCTAAGACCATTGGAAAACACCTATTTAATTACAGTTATGAAGTAGCAATGAAAATAATTTCATGGGTTTGGGTCACCACAACATGAGGAACTGTATTAAGGGGTCATGGCATTAGGAAAGTTGGGAACCACTGGATTAAATCTTTATGGAGAAGAGATTTTGTCCATTTTGGAAATGAATGGACTGCTAATAATCAACACAACTAAATTTACATTAAGCAGACAAAGTTGTGGATATCAGTTCTCCACAAGCTTAAAAGTAAGGATTCTCAGCATGCAGTAGGACATAACTGATGTAGTTGTAGACAAGGAGACTTGGATTCAAATCTCCTCTTTGGCTAATGTACCTAACATGGCTGTTAAGATATATTAGAGTAGACTAATCCACATGAATGCCCTTCGTAAGCATCATGGATGTGACAATTAAAATTTCTAAATTTGAAATGCAGTTAATAAACATGCTATTTCTGACTTAGTCTGAAACTGTGTAGTGTATTATAAAAAAATCTTTCATTTCTGGCTACCAATAAATTTTATTCCCACAAATACTTAGGATCAATATGAGAACTTGTTCTTTCACATTGGTTCTATTGATATGTCTCCAAATCCAACTTCGGTAAGGAAGATACCAAGGGAAAATGTGTCATTGCTGGGTGAGAAAGTATTTGCTATTGGTCCAAGTACGTACACATTCATTCTGACTTTTGTACTAGGTATTAATGGAGTTGAATATGACAGAAAAGTTGTGCCATATGCACTGCCACATACAATAAAGCAGTCATATCAATGATAAGATTTGAATAATAGTGTTCTTTGCTAAAAGACAATGGGCCATAGCTAGCTCCCAGTCATCTAAAGCAGTGGTTCCCAACCTTTGGTTCTTCAGCTGATTTGGACTTCAGCTCACACAATTCCTGATTGTTGGCCAAGTTGTCTGGGGCTTCATGGAGCTTAAGTCAAAAACAAACGGAGGACCAAAGTTTGGGAACCACTGACCTAAAGTGTTTCTCTACCCCTCACTTTTATTCACTCTAGCCTTGTTTACAAATGTCATAGATCAACATGCAAACATGAGAGTATGTTAGCTCTGCCATCACCTTTTTTGTCACTCCAGGAGAGCATCTGTGCATGGAGAAGCACTCCTGTTCAAGCTTGCCATTCTGAACACAGAAGAAATGGGGGAATAGGAGATGATTGGCTTTTGCATGTTAACTGAATGTTTGGTTTGGCCTGGGAAGACTTCTAGCAGGGCAATTTAAGTAGATTGACCTTTGCTGTGACCTGAGAGAAAGTGGAAGATTTTAAAATGTGATTCCAAAGTAGTTTCACCCTCATCTCTGAACTACAATAAAAACCGTGAACTACCTTGCCTGGCTACAGTCAGCTATTCTCCACTATATACCTGCAATCAGTATATAGTGTTTACATTACAGGGCTGTATACTATACCTACAGCCCAACCTGCAGGGTGGGGATAAAAGTAATACTGTATCTAATATTTCAGGATTGTTATATTCTCTGAGCTTCAGCCTAATTCAAAGTAGGGCTGCAATAGTGCTGGACAACAAGGCTGAATTGTTATAAAATCACTCAATGCCTACCTGCAATAGTCATTGTGAACTTCAGGTCTATAAGTCTCTCTTTTCCCTCCAGAACCCACTTCAATTTGTATTTGGATAATGAAATGTATTTGCTTTGCAATTTGTATGAGCAAATCTTATAAAAAGTTTCACATTCAGTAAGAACAGAAGCTTTTTTCCTTTCTTTTCTGTTATCTTTTAGAGAAGGGGTGTGGTGTGGGCATATTAGTACCTGGTGCTAAGCTGCATTTAAATTTTGGATGTCTGCACTCATTTCTATGGGCACATTTTATTTTTGTCTCTAGGAATGTTATAAAAATAGTTTCTCAGCATGAAGCAGGAAATGACTTATCTGCACAATTCAGTAGTTCCCACAACTCCTTTTATATCTATGTTTCTCTTCCTCTAGGGCCAAAATATCCTAGATCTTGTCTGATCTTGGAAGCAAAAGAGGGTCAGCCCTAGTTGGTACTTGGATGGGAGACCACCAATGAATACAAGATGCTCTAGGCTATATTTCAGAGGAAGGAACTGGCAAAACCACCTCTGAGTATTCAAAACACCTTAAAGGCACCAGATCCCATCTGATCTTGGAAGCTAAGCAGGGTCAGCCATGATTAGTACTTGGGTGGAATACCAGATGCTGTAAGCTATATTTTAGAGGAAACAATTGGCAAAACTACTTCTGAGTATTCCTTGTCTAAGAAAACCTTACAGAATTTATGGGGTTGCCATAGGTTGACAGGCAACGCGAAGATACATATACACATACTTCTCTATCTGTCTTCCTTTTCTAGGAGGAACATTTTATCCCCTCCCTTGGTTTTCTGCCCCCTCTTCTTGCAACAGGTATCCTACACTATATTTCTACTACAGTGGTACCCCGGGATACGAATGCGCCGCCTTACGAAATTTCTGGGTTACGAAAAAAATCAATAGGAAAAAACTGTTCCGGGTTACGAAGGTTTTTTCGGGTTACGAAAAAAATTTTGGTGCTTTTCGGCGCTATTTCGCACGAAATCGCGGCTTTTCCCCATTAGCGCCTATGGCTTTTTCGGCTTACAAAGCATTTCGGGTTACGAACGCGGCGGCGGAATGAATTATTTTCGTAACCCGGGGTACCACTGTATTTTGGGATGAGAGCCTGTGTGGTCTAGTGGTTTGAGCATTGGACTATGACTCTGGAGACCAGGTTTCGAATCTCTTCTCGGTCACGGAAACCTGCTTCATGATCTTGGGCAAGTCACATTCTGTCAGCCTCAGAGGAAGGTAAATCCTCTCTGAATAAATCTAGTTACAGAAAACCCTGTGATCGGTTCACCTAAAGGTCACTTTAAGTCAGAAATGACTGGAAGGTGCAAACAACAACAACAACAAGGGTTGTTATGTCCTCCCGTGCAAAAGCCTTTTCCTTCTTCTGCAAAATTCATGGTTTCCCTGAGTCTGTCAGCACTGCCTTCTTCCTGTAGGTACTTCCATTTTGGCTGCATAAGCATGAACCCTAAAGAAACAGAAATAAAGTAGAAGTTGAGGTAGCAATTTCCACCCATGTGATAGATAGAACATTATTGCACTATAGTATTCACCAGTTTGTGAAAATGCTGGCTATGAGATATTGTTACTAAAATAATGATTGTTAAATAAATGGATGTATAACCCAACCTCTTTCAGTAATACTTTTGTTTTCATTTACAGTGGTGCCTCGGGTTACGAAATTAATTCGTTCCGCCATTCCTTTCGTAACCCGAAAATTTCGTAACCCGAAACACTTTTCCGTTAGCACTGGAAAGCCTATAGCTGCACTTTGCAGCATTTGAATTTCGCGCCGAAATGAATTTCGTAACCCGAAAAATATTTCGTAACCCGAAACAGTTTTTGCCAATCCAACTTTTTCATATCCCGGAAATTTCGTAACCCGGTCATTTCGTATCCCGAGGCACCACTGTATTCCAAAATTGGAAAATTGTACTATTATAACATTTTCACATTGGTAGAGAAAGAAATGCACATACAGGAGTCCTTTGTGGTTGAATCATCAGATTGAATTTTAAAAACACTGTTACAATTTGTGTTAATGAACTTTGACTTGCTATACTAATATCTTAACACTATCTTGGCTTGGTGCAACATGTGCCTAATTCCTATAGAGTTTGCTGTACTGAATGCTGAGAAAACAAATGGACCCGTTCTAAAAGCAATAGAATCCCAGAATTGATGACGTATACCATAGAGATTGCATGCTGTAGGCCTCAGCACTACCTGCAAGTTTGATTAATCTACTGTTATTTGACTTTCTGGTTGTGGTCCAGTCAAGAGGTGTGTGGAAGGAATCCAACCTGTTGACACAATTACCTGGGAACAGAGAGGGATACAGAAGTATGACCCATTCACGTTCTCTCCTCAGTTGTGCATTCCCATAAAACATGCAGGTGACTAGAGAAAAGAGTCTAGTTGTCTTTTCTATTTTTCATTTTACTTCAAATATTCAGATTTAGAATTGCTACAGGTTAAGTCTCCTGGTGGCACAGCGGTTAAATGCCTGAACTACAGCCATTCACAGCCACAAGGTTGTGAGTGCAATCCCTGGAACTCCAAGATCCACTCAGCCTGGCATCCTTCTGTAGTTCGCTAAAATGATACCCGTCTTGTTGAGAGCAGTTAGCTTACACATTGTAAACCGCTTAGGGAGTGTTTAAGTGCACTGATAAGCAGTATAGAAATGTACTTGCTACTGCTTATCTGAAGTTCCAAAATCAGAACCCCAAACTTTTCATGAGTGGTTCAGATAGTGCTACTGTATATAAGAACACCATGGAGGTCTGGGCGGCAGGGGGGTGGCAGAGACATTGGCCTGTTACAGACTGCCAAAATAAAGCTGCTTTGGGTCTCTTTGGAGGTATGCTGTTTAAATGATGCATGCATCCTAAGAATCCGGAAGCTGCACCAAAGCTGCACTCCAGTGCTTAGGAATGGCGTGTGGCTTTGGCGCGACCTCCGGACTCTTAGGACCCAGGCATCATTTAAATAGCATACCTCCAAAGAGACCCCAAGCAGCTTTATTTTGGCAGTCTGTAACAGGCCATTGTGACTTTTTAGCCCATCACTCACACAACACCTGTTTGGTAGAAGAGAAAAAAAAAGTGGACAATGGGACAATCTGTGACAATGAGAGTGCCACATTTTGTCCTGGCTATCCTAGAGTGAAAAGATGGCCCAGTGGTTGTATGGCTATAGTGACACCTTCTCTATCTTACGGTTCAGTGTACAGAAACTTTGTTTCATGCAGAAAATTATTTAAAATATTATATAAAATTAACCTTTGGGCCATATGTATGAGGTATATATAAAACATATATGAAATGTTTAGACTTGGTTCCCAAACACACACAAAATGCTTGTAGATGCTCTCTACTACACAGTGCCAGGCACACAGTTTTGATTTTTTCCCCTAAGATAATGATACCTGTACTTTTCAATATCCTGCCACAATAATAATGGTTTGTTTGCAGTGTAAAAATGATTTGTGTAGAAGACATTTTCATACATTTTGTTTGAGCTAGATTTATATTTTGTGTATAAATTTTGACAAAGTATCTGTTCGAGATGAATATGAATCCCCCTCCCCAATTTTTTTCTGTATCCCACAGTGGATACTGAACCTGTTTTATGGAGTATTACTGGAAAATTCCTGCCTGTTGTTGTTATAGGTACTTTCCCATGTCTTTATGTCTGTGATAATGACAAACCTCTGAAGTATTTCCATTCACTGTTTGTCCTTTGATATAAACACTTTTTATTTTGCCAGTGCATGTAGCAATTTTAAGGATAAAACTAAGTCTTAATATCGGTTGTCTGTGAGAACTTTTTTAGAGTCTTCCCACACAATGCTACTATTAAAGGACTAAGAAGATTCATGTGGCTAGAGGTTGTCTTGTTTGGTTAGAATTAAACATATCCTTTCTAACCAAAGAAATGTTTTTTTCCTCTCCATAGTTACATAGTCTTGTGATTGTTGGTTCAATCACTGGATTTAATAACCAGATGGGTGAGTTGAAGCTTGTGGGAATTTAGAATCAGGACAGAGCATTCTCACTCTTTAAATGGAAGGATGATATCATTAGGGATTTAATGTCAGTAATGGAAGGCTAAAGAATTGTTTTCAACCCTTGATAGTCTCAAGGGCAAGGTCAGCAGAGTAGTCAGCGTGGTAAAATACTACTCCATTAAAAACACCTTTATATCACAAGGCTTTGATTTTCAGCTGGTCATTGGTGATACTACTAAGGCAGAGTGAGCCGGCAGCCCTGTTTACATTTTAAAGTGGGATTTATCTTAGAATATACCATATATACTTGATTATAACTTGACCTCATATATGTTGAGGGCAGGTTTTGGAGCCAAAATTATGGATTTTAAGACCCATGGATAAGTCAAGGGTAAAACTTAGGGGCATGAAACAAAGGACAAAGCGAAGGTAAATGATCCCAAAGGACTTACAAAATTCCTGCATGTGTAACTGTTTGTTCTTACCCTAAAGACTGGATGGATGAGGAGGGAATTACGGGGAAACTGTGGAAGTGCGGTGTGTGTGTGTGTGTGGGGGGGGGGAGCCGACCAGACACAGGCAGGGCTAAGAAAATGTGCACATGCCAAAAAGGATGAAAAGACAAAACTAAGGAAATGGCAACTACACAAGCAGTGATTATAGTCTTTAATGTGATAACTTTGTCAGCTTTTCTAGGTTAGTCTCATTCAAACACTTCAAAGCCTGACCACATCCTCAAAGGGTGTCCTACACCCATCAATTCTCCTGAACTACAGGCTAGTTTCCAAAACCAAACTGGTCTTGCCACTTTATTCCACACACAAAGGATTTTGAATTCGAGTTGATATTCTCACATACCCATGGCATATATATGTCTGCCCCTGGTTTCCACTCCACCAAATGCATCTGAAGAAGTAGACTTAAGTCTACGAAAGCTCGTGCTGCCAACTTCATTCATTCAGTCAGTCTCAAAGGTGCTACAGAATCTCTCTTCATATTGATTCCACAGACTGACACGGCTATGCATTCTGCTTCAAAGCCTGGTTCCTCTTGGTGCTTCTTTAAGAGGTTGCTCCAAAGAGGTGGCACCACCGCCATTTTCCTACCCAGGCTTTCAAAAAGAAGTGGTGCCGCTAAGGAAAGAGTAGAGGGAATCAGTGCTTCTTTTAGAGGACACATATATTAGATGCACAATGGCATAGGTCACAGATACAAACTCCAGAATCTCAAGTAGTTTATTTATGTATCTCAGATCATATACATGTTGCATCCTCAAATGGCTGCATAAGGAAGAGTCTATATAGAAGGTATAAACACAGACACTTTTTTTTAGCGGACAGAAGGTAAACACAAAGATATTAGTGTATGACAATTCAGACAAAGGTCTCGTGTTGTATAGGAGGGTTTAAAGTAGGTGTTATTTCTGCAAAGGCTGGAGGTCACAATTATACTATTGTGATAGATAGGAACAAAAATGCTATAGGAATCTTATGCTTGAACAATAATGTCTTTAAATTTTGTTTCATTTTGCTGCTGAAACATCCCAGTGGTGAGGGAGAAGACACTTTCAACATCCAAAAGGGCACCTTTGGACTAAAACCAAAAAGAACAAAGGACTTGGTTTTTGTTGTTTCTGCCTCAGCTACAAATGTGCTCTGACATGTATTGCTGTGTGTCCTTTAGGTTTGTCATGCTCAATTTGGATGTAGAAAGCATTACAATTTAAGTCATGTTATGACATGCAGTATTTTTCTTAAACCATTAACTTCATATTTGACAGGCTAAATAGATACCACACTGTGAGATCCAAATTAACCTAGAAGGTGCCAGTCTCTTGAAATTGCTGAGTCTTTCTTATAGAAATGCAGCATCAAATGATGAACACAGATTTAATTTAACAAAAGAGAGAGTGATTGCAATGCATTTCAGCTCTCACATTGACTTAATGGAGTTTGCAAACTTTTGTCAGGGGTTGTCATTTTTTCAAAGCATGTTTACTGGGTAAAATACTCTATTTGAAAAACAGTTAATTAGACAACCTAAGAAACTGGTCCACTGCAGAAATAGTCCAATTTGATACAGCTTTAACTACTCTGGCTCAGTGCTAGGGAATCCTGGGAATTGTAGTTTATTGTGGCGCCAGGGCTCTCTGACAGAGAAGGCTAAATGTCTCACAAAACCATAGTTCCCAGTTAAAGTGATCTCAAAACTGGATTATTTCTGCAATATGTTTTGGACCCCTGTTCACTATTTCATGTAGACTTTGAAATCACTAAGATGGTTCTTAAGCTTAAAGTAGCATTGTCAAGCAGGTATCTTAG
Organism: Sceloporus undulatus; assembly: GCF_019175285.1. NCBI lineage: Eukaryota > Metazoa > Chordata > Lepidosauria > Squamata > Phrynosomatidae > Sceloporus > Sceloporus undulatus. The sequence goes on along the minus strand of NC_056527.1, from coordinate 78,509,620 downwards.
GCACAAAGGCAGGATGCTTTCTTATCTGTCCATGTAATGCTTTCTGTTTACATTAAATTGGACAAGTTTTGACTTCTAAATACCAATATCTTTTCTGTTAATTACCTTGTTATATGCTGTTTCTTTTTATTGGGCTGGGCATAGACCATAGCAAAGATTGGGCACTGAGTTTTGTAACATTTATATCTGGCCTTTATGCTAAGGTATACATTTTCTTGTGCATATGCCTTTAAGTCGTCACCTGTTGACTTATGGTGACCCTATGGATTTCATGGGGTTTTCCTAGGCAAGGAATCTCGGAGATAGTTTTGCCAATTCCTTCCTTTGAAATACAGTAGAGCCTTGGTATCTCCTGAGGTTTGGTTCCATGGCCCCTCGCGAATACCAAAATCTGTGGATGCTGAAGTCTCATTATATATAGTGGCGTAGTAAAATGGTATGATAGAATCATAGAGTTGGAAGAGACCACAAGGGCCATCCAGTCCAACCCCCTGCCATGCAGGAAATCACAATCAAAGCATCCCTGACAGATGGCCATCAAGCCTGTTTAAAGACCTCCAAGGAAGGAGACTCCACTACACTCCGGGGGAGTTTGTTCCACTGTCGAACAGCCCTTACTGTCAGGAAGTTCCTCCTAATGTTGAGGTGGAATCTCTTTTCCTGCGTCCCTTATATAAAATGACAAAATCAAGGTTGGCTTTTTGGAATTAAATTTTTTAAAAAATAATTTCAACCCATGGATGGTTGAATCTGTGGATAAAGAACCCATAGACATAGAGGGCCAATTGCATTGCCTACAAGCCCTACAGAACCTGGTATTCATTAGAGGCCTCCCATCCAAGTAGGGGTGACCCTACTTAGCAGGATCTGGTGCCTTTAGGATAGCTTTTAAAATTTAGCTTAGTCCTTTGCCTGTTGAATTTAGCACTGTTTAGTTTACTTTCTATAAAAAAAAATGGTTTTGGTAAATAATGCAATTTAGGATGAATAGTCACAAGGACTAAGTTAGTGTTTATGAAAAGAAGACTTTAAAAAAACATACTGAGAAGCATAATAATTTTTTGTATCCATGCTTTGGGAACAGGGGGATGGACTCCCAGGCACTCCTTTTAAATTAGCTTCATTTGGATTGGTTTAAATAGTGTAACCACAACGCTCTGCTGTGTTTTAGTATCCACCCTCATCAAAGTGACTTGTTAAGAGGAGGCATATTTTCACCTTGAGTATAAACTCATCATTGATGCTTGTGAGTGTTGTCTTCCTTTGCAGTTGTGTCTGTAAGTTATAACTGAAGGTTATTCTGTAAGTTGTAGAACAGTTCACTTTGCTTGTGATATCTGCTCTTGAGGTGTGACTGCTGAATATGATAGGGCATCTATTTTAGACATTAGGAATGTATTTGTGACCGGCAAGGCAGAGCTGTTCAAGGAATTAACTTGGCTTCTCTTTGAAACAACTTGGAAGGACCGAGTGAGTTTTAAAATGTTTTTATTTCTTGATGGGGAAAAAATCTATGAAATGTTAATATATATCATTTCTTGTGTATGGAGGTGGGGGGAAAAATGAAAGGCTTGTATTTAGTGAATTGACATTTGTACCTTGTGAGTTGAATTGGGTAATATATCCCTCTTTCCAAACGCATTTTAAAGTCACAATAGCAAGAAAGAAATGTAGCTTCAAGGAAGCAAACATGGTCCTGTGTTTTGAACTGTGGCAAGCTAATTTAAATTCAAGCATCCTTGGATTTGTAGCACAAGCAAAGTTTATTCCAGTAGAATACAAATGTGTATAATCTAATATGTCTGCCAATTTCAGGCAGATATATTCTTTCTTTTTCATTCAGAAGATAGGGGTATGTTTATTAAAATGGAATGGTGGTCCAAATATTAAATGGAAGATTGCACAAACCCAGTCAGTGTAAGCTAACCAACATAGGCATTTTTTCAGAGTGATTTTGTAGCTGAAGGTAATGAATGCCAGGATGAAGTTTTGAAAAACAACATACAGTCCAACGTTTCTCCTTCAAGATGGCATGCTATTAAAAAAGCTATATAAGGATGTGTAGGCAAACTAGGTCTCAGTATGTGAAGTGACCCTTTTATGTAACTGATATTTATTTTAAAATTGTTGGGACATTATTTACTTCTTGGAGGTTAAATCCTTCATCACACTTATTACACCATTCTTGCAAGTAATTTTTAGAACCATATAGGGATGTAATTTTGCCTAGCCCTATTTTAATTATCCTGCCTGCAATGACAAGGTCTGTTAAATTTTAAATGCTTTTGTGACTATGACCTTTTGGAGGAGGAGAAAATGTTTTAACTGACTTTTTAAGTGTCTGCCATTACAAGTTAACTTTGATTGCCTGATAAATCTAAAACATTCCATATTAACAAGATGTGTTTCATAAGTAATATTGGTATATGAATAGTAAAGCAATGAAAAAATTGACAACAGGTTGCTGCAAAACTTGCTGTCCTGTACTAAACCTGAAGTTACTTTCAGAGATGAAGTATAGCTTTGTTAGACCTCCCTTTGGTGATTTTATAGGACGTTCTGCATTGGTAAAGGGAATACCGTTGGAAGGGGAATCCTGCAGGGTTCTTTTGAACTTGTTTTTGTATCATTTGCCTCTTGGCTCATAAGCAATAAAAATGTTTTTGTACTGTATGCTAGAGGTTACAGTGAGATTAAAAATAAAACTGACATTTGCTGGTTGGATCTGTTTGTCTCTAGATAGTTAAATCTCTAAGGAATATCCAGGCATTCAAATGCTAGGTAATGTTCCTTGGGTAAAATTGAGTGTCCTTTCAGGGCAAATGCCTTCTGACCTATATTGTGGGGTTGAGATCTTCCAACTTGGAGCTTCTGTGTGTGCATGTTGGAATGAATCTCTTTTAAAGGCTGGCAGAGTATTGGCAGCAGTTAATCTGCCACATGTAAACAAGCACTGCAACTCAGCAGGGTTGCCCTGTATTTTGCCAGAGGAAATTTAAGGCCAACCTATTAGAATTCCCTTTGTAGTTCCTTATTTCCTTAAGAGTATTCTGCCATTGGCTGACAACAAACTGAAGTTCCTTTGGACTCTGTACTTGGCTCTGCCAGCATCCTGCTTGAGCTTTCACCTTCATTTACTGATATTCTCTTTTCCTCCAATAGACTGTTTGGGTGGTAAGAAGAATAAATTGTTTTATAAGTGTCAGCTCCAAATTTGCATTTGTGTTGCATAATAGTTTTACCTTTTCTGAATTTATGGAACCCTTTCCAATGTGCTTCGCTTTTTTAATAAAAGGGCCCCTCTTCTTGGTTTCCCATTATAAAAGAAAGCATTGCAACTTGGCACAACGAAATGCATAACATTTTTTGAATTCAGAGATTCTTATATATTGGAGTCATGCTTAAGACTCAATGCTTTACAAAGTATTAAAAAGTCAAACCTTTACCCATTGTGACACAGAAGGCGAGAGAGAAATGAGAGATTAGTCTGGAAGGTAGTATAAAACCGTTAAGGCATGAACCCTTCATAAAACATGTAGTGAATAATTCTAGTTTATCTTCTCTGCAACACCCCCCCCCTTTTTTTTTTAAAAAGCATAAAGAGGTGAACTCAGGAAACTGGCTGATGATAACAGGAGTAGCCTTTCCATTGACCTTTGTTGTTGTGTGCCCTCAAGTCATTTTTGACTTCTGGCAACTCTAAGGTAAACTTATAATGGGGTATTCTTGGGAAAATTGGTTTGGGGGGCGTCAGGTTGCCTTTACCTTTGCCTGTGACTGAGTGTAACTTACCTAGTGGACTTCCATGGTTGAGTGAGGATTTGAACCCTGGTTTCCTAGAGTCCTAATACAACACTCAAACCACTATGCCACACTGGCTCACACCTTGACCTACCTAACTACAAACATATTGTTTCTGTGTGCCTTCAAGTTGACTCCATCCTACAGTGATCCAGTCATTGCACTTTCTTGGGAAGGTTTATTCAGAGGAGGTTGACGTGCCCAAGATCACTCAGTGGGTTTACAGGGGAATTCAAACCATGGTCTCTTAGAGTCTTAGACCAAGGCTCAGACCACTAATGTGATGCTGGCTTTTTCATTCATATCTTTGAATTAAAAAAATCTACAAAAAGATTTGCTTAAAACCAGAATAACTGTTCTGTTGCACCTAACTGTTGAGCACATATAGATTGAGAGAAATAATAGTATCACTTCATTCTTTTTTGGTCAGACCTAATTTGGATACTGTGTCCAGTTCTGAGCACCACAGTTTAAGAAGTTTGTTGAAAAGCTGGAGCATGTCCAGAGGAGGATGACCCAGATGGTGAAAGCTCTAGAAACCATGTGCTGTGAAGAGCAGCTTAGGGAGCTAGATATGTTTAGCCTTGGGAAGAGAAGGTTAAGAGGTGACATGATAGCCATGCGTAAATATTTGAAATAATGTCATATGGAAGAAGGTGCACGTTTGTTTTCTGCTGTTCTAGAGACTAAGACATGAAGCAATGGATTCCAACTACAGTGGTACCCCGGGATACGAAATACCCAGGTTACGAAATTTCCGGGATACGAAAAAATCCCATAGGAAATAATTGTTCCGGGTTACGAAAAAATTTTTGGTGCTTTTTTCGGCTTTTTCGCACGAAATCGCGGCTTTTCCCCATTAGCGCCTATGGCATTTCAGCTTGCGAATGCTTTTCGGGTTACGAAAGCGGCGGCGGAACGAATTAATTTCGTAACCCGAGGGAGCACTGTATAGGAAAAGAGATAAACCATAGGAAGAACTTGTTGACAGTAAGAGCTGTTTGGCAGAGGAATCCGCTGCCTCGGAGGGTAGTGGAGTCTCCTTTGGATATTTTAAAACAGAGGCTAGATGGCTGCTTGTGGGGAGTGCTTTGATTGTTCCTGCATTGGGAAAGGGTTATGGTCTCTTCCAGCTCTATGATTCTGTAACACTAACTTGATATTTTCCTGGAGTTGACAAACATTTTATATTGGTGTGTGTAGAGCAGGATGAGAATCAGTTGATGTAATGTTGGTTATTAAGGTCAAATAACATGGACCATTTACGAGCTGAAATTCATATATTATTTCTTATCAGTTACCTCAAGGCTTCCATCTTTTGTTGACCTTTTGTGGATGTAAGTCTACAAAATGTAGTATAATTAATTATATACAATATAGCACAGAACACAGTGGCAGTGTCTTTCAGAGTAACAAGAACACAGATCCCTACCATGAAGAATGTACAATCTAAAATTTGACATGGGAAGCAACAGAAAGAGAGGGGAAGATGCTAGTAAGAGATAATGGTGAAAATAGATGTTTAGTTTAGCTGCACATAGTTAGCATTAGTTTAATAGGGGATAAAAACAAAGGGTTTCTATACCAAAGGCAAAAAGTATGTTTTGTGGGATGTGGTGGGGGTTGAAGGAACATATTAAGTATGACGTAGATGTTGGAGTCAGTACTAACTGAGGCAACAAGAGAGAAATGAGAGAAAAGCTGGGCATATTACAGGAGAAAGAGAACTGAGATAGCTAAGGATGGTGGATTTTGAGGAATAACCAAAATTACCTTTGACTGAAAAATGAGAAACCAGGTTATAGTAATGTGGACAGAAGTGATGTTAAACATTGCAAGACCAAAAAGAGAGAAGCAGACAGAAGCAGTTTATGGAGGGGGCACTTACCCTCCACTGCTTATCCATTTGTACTTGTTGAAGGAAGGACATTTTTCACATGTACAAAGGCATTCGTGGATTATCTTTTAGGCAAGTCAGGGATGGCAAAGTGCAGCTCATTAGTTCCATGTGGCTCTCAGGTCCCTTTGGCAGCTCTTTAGTTCATTTAAAAAATGACATTGCAGTTTGCTACTAATGTGAGAAACAGCTTGTCTACTGTCCTAGAGATATACTTCGTCCCTTGTATGACACCCCCGTTTTTCCTGATTTAAAGTGACAGATTGCTAGAATGTGAATTTTTGCAAGTGGGCAAAGAGGAAAGGTCATATTTTTGTAATATTGAACAATTGTGGCATGGTACTAGACTGAATGTACACACAGAGTAAAGGAGAGGGAATTGCTGAAGAATGGATGATGATGTTATTTATTGGTATAGGAAGGATATGGGGAGTGGAGAATTTGCGAGAAAAAGTGAGGGCAGTCTTTGAGACATTAATTATATAGCTAAGTAGAAATATCAGACTCATAGCTGAAATGTGGGAGAGAGTGAGCAGTTCTGAGAGAGTAATGCATTTTGTAAGCACATGAGTGGTACTAAAGGCAATGGCATGTAATGAGGACATACTGTGCATAGAGATGATGGTGAAGGACTGAGGTCAGACCATAATGGAGAGGTAGAAAAGAAATGAAGAGTTCTACCTGTGGGTAGAAAAGACGAATGAACAGTTGAAAAAGCAGCTAAGGACAGAATCATGGAAACCTGGGTCATGATGTGAGTCACACAAAAGAAAATGTTTTATTGTTTCGTGAATATAAAGACTGACTAGAGACATTTGGATTTGACAGTCAATCATTAGCATGTTTTGTGAGGGTGTAGAATACTGAGAGCAGAAGCTTGATTTTTAAGAGATCAAAAAGAAGTTGCAATGACTGGTGACTGTAGGAGTATAATGCACACTCCAAGAGTTAGAGAAGAAGCATAGAAGAAAAACTAGGAATAGTATTGGCCCTTCTTAAACATGGATTTTTTATACACGGATTCAAGCATACACAGTTTGAAATCGTTCAAAAAAAGTATAAATTTCAAATATTAAACCTTGATTTTCCATTTTTTTATAAGGGACAACATTTTGCTATGTCATTATATTTAACGGGACTTGAGCATACATGGATTTTGTTATACACGGGGGATCTTGGAACCAAACCCCAGCGTATAACAAGGGTCTAGTGTACACAAACTTTGCTTCATGCACAAAATTTTAAAAAATATTGTATAAAATTGCTTCCAGGCTATGTGCATAATGCGCATATGAAACATAAATGAATTTTGTATTTCCTTGAGTGAGTCTAGCCATCTACAGTGCTGTCTTCCTCTTTTCCTATTGCTTCCACCTTGGCAAGCATTATTGACTTTTCTAGTGAGTCATACTGTATCTTCTCATGATATGGCCAACATATGACAGTCATCTTGGCTTCCAGAGTAAGACCAGGCCTGATTTGCTCTAGGACCAATTTGTTTGTCCTTTTTTGGCAATCCAGGGTATTTGCATAACTCTTCTCCAGCACCACATTTCAAGGATTCTTTTCCTATCAGCCCCTCTTCACTGTCCAGCTTTCATAACCATACATAGAAACTGGAAATACAGTGGCATGGCAAATCTTGACTTTGGTATTCAGTGATATATACTTGTCTAGTTCTTCATAGTTGTCCTTCCAAGTCCTAATATTCTGATTTCTTGACTGCAGTCTCCACTTTGAGCCAAGGCATGGAAAATCTTGAACTATTTCAGTGTCTTCATTGTTTATGTAAATCATTATGTAAATCATCTGTGGTCATTATTTTTGTTTTCTTAATGCTCACCTGTAAACCTGCTTTTGCACTTAGTCATTCCATATCTTTGCTATTTTCTGCTAGTAATATGGATTCATCTGCATATCTTTAATTGTTGATGTTCCTTCCTGCAATTTTCACACCTCCTTCCTCAGAGTCTAATCCAGTTTCGTGTGTTGTATGCGCCACATACAAGTTAAACAAATAGGGTGATAAAATGCAGACTTGCCTGACTCCCTTCCCAAGTGGAAACCATTCTGTTTCTCAGTATTCTGTCCTAACAGTGGCCTCTTGTCCTGAGAACCGGTTATGTGTTAGGATAATCAAATGCTGTGGTACACCCATTTCTTTGAGAGTGACCTGTAGTTTTTCATGATCTATACAATCAGAGGCTTTACTATAATCTATAAAGTACAGGCTGATTGTCTTCTGAATTTTTTTTTGACAGACTCCTTCATCAAATAAATGGCCCTAAACAGACAGGCCAAAATAAAGCTGCTTCGCGTCACTTTGGAGGTATGCTGTTTAAATAACGCATGCATCTTAAGAGGCCAGAAGCGTAGGACTGGAGCATGGCTTTGGAGCAGCTTCTGGCCTCTTAGGACACATGCATTATTTAAATAGCATATCTCTAAAGTGACCTGAAGCAGCTTAATTTTGGCTTGTTTCTATGGGCCCAAATGTTTGCAATGAGAGCTTTAGTGTGTCTTTCCTTTCTTGAACCCACCTTGGACATCTGGCATTTCTTGCTCCGTATATGGTAAAAGTCTACTTGCACATTAAAATCTGTATTAGAGTAGTTCTTAAAATGAGCGACTGCTAGCACATAATTGGATACAGTCTGTTATTTTATTTATGCTCTCCCAGTTGGTTTTAGAGAGTCAGTGTGGTGTAGTGGTTTGCATACTGGGCTAGCAGTCTGGGAGATGCGGGTTCAGATCCCTGTTCAATCCTAGATGAATGATCTTAGGTAAGTCGTACTCTCTAAAGTACGAGTGACGTACATTAGTGATGTGCTGAAAATATTAGCAAATGTCTCACAATCTCAGAGGAAGGAAACCCCTCTGAACAAAACCCCATGATAGGTTTGCCTTAGGGTCACCATAAGTGGGAAGCAACTTGAAGGCAAACAACAAGAAGAACAACATTTTAAAAAGGAGTTGTAGTCCAAAATACCAGGTGTGCATCAGAATGCTTATTCAGTTGAGAACACATCAAAGATTGTGAGACATCTGCTAACACTTTCAGGACGTCACTCATACTTGCCTTAACCTTGATGACACTTCTTAGATGGTTCAGTCTAGCTAAGTTCCAATTGCTGCTGCCAAACATGTGGTTAAGGTTCTTCAAGAGTCTGTCAGCCATGTGTGAATTGACTTTTACTCTTAATGGTTTATTGGCTGTACCAAAGACTTACTAGCTTGTTTCAGAATCTCATAAATATTTTTGGCTGAGAGGTTAATTGCAAATGATTTCCCCCCCAAAGGGGGTAAGCTGTTAGAGTAAGTAGTTGCTAGCAAGCTCCTATAGCACTAATGTATGAAAGTCATTATCGGGATCCATTTTCATTGGGATTCTGCCTAGATTTAGAATTGAAAATGCTGAATTCACTTGAGGTTTAAGCTTCTGTTTAGTGTAATTTACTCCCATATAAGCAAGCAAAAAACTGTAGCATCAAATGTATAATCCCCTTTTTTGTCAGAGAAAAGTTATGAATATACATGAGAGAGCTGCAAACTTCTATACACTATACTAAGCATATGTGTCTTAGTTATTGTCATCTAAGAGTAGTTAAAAATTATTTGAAATGGTTGGTTTAGCAGAAAGGAAAAGGGAGGGATGTAAATGACACATATACTAAACAAATAGACACATAGGTCATCCCTATCAAAACGTGTTAAAGTTCAGCTTTCTATATTCAGCCACACATTTTGCTAAGCACTTCTGTACCCCATTTAACAAACCTGGAATATTACAAAAGCATCATGGTGTTTGCAGCTACTAGTATTACTTCTCATCCCAAGCTATTCTGATTCTCCTTAGAGTACGGTAGCTATATTGTTGTCCATAGAATGAATGCATCAGCAATGATGCCCCTTTACTAGTTATATTAGCCAGGGGCAATATCTAGTATTAATGAACAAAAAGCACCAGCTAACATGAAGTGATTTTGTGAGTGAATGGATGCTGTTGGTTAGAACATTTTTCTCCTTCCTTATCCTCCCCTCCGTACACATGGCAAGTGAGGATTACAGAGGTAGGGATCATAGTTCCCATTGATGTTTTCAGTCATAGTGACAGCAAGTGATAAGGAAAGCTGTGGTGAGAAATGCAAATTGTTCAATTCGCTTTGTATTATGGTGCTAGACTGTTTAAGTAGTCATAGTCTGAATTTCTAACTACCCTGGTCCATCAGCTCTTTAGTTGTTGTTGTTGTTGTTGTTGTTGTTGTACACCTTCAAGTCATTTCTGACTTATGGAAACCCTAAGGTGAATTTACCTTGGGATTTTCTTGGCAAGATTGGTTCAGAAGAGGTTTGCCATTGCCTTCTGCTGAGGAAGAGAGTGTGTGACTTGTGCAAGGTCACCCAGTGGGTTTCATGATCTAGTTGGAAATTGAACCCTGGTCACCAGAGTCATACTCACAGGGATCATAGGGAGAGATCTGTTTCAGACTTGCTGTCTGTAATGCCTGATACTGTACAAACCATTTGTTTTATCCTTCTGCAGAGGTCCTTGCCCTTTTTTTTGGAGCCGGGTGTCTATACAGATAAGGAAGATATTAGGGATGGAGGTTCTTTCCTGCCCCCAATGGTAGTGTTCCTCGCCAAGGAAGTTGACCAGGCCAGATTTTTTTTCTCACTTTTCAGAAACTTAAGTTCTTACCAAGTGTTTTTGGAACACAAGGTAGAGTGGTTTTAATAGTATTAAGGAGAGATTATCTCTTTCATTTGGTTGTTTTAAATGTGGGATTTTGTGGTAATATTAGCAGAAGTGCCAAGCTTTGTAAGATTTAGCGCCCACTCCAATACACTCTCCCTCCTTAACACCCAAAGAGGTGTTTACTCTCCATAGCAGTGACCCAGGTGTTCTCGCACACACACCCCACCTACGCAGGTATCTTTTCTCTCCCAGAAAGCAAATCTCTTCCCTTAACTGATTCTTTTCTCATTGCTGCATAGTATTATTTCCCCCCTTCTCTGTCTTTCTTCTTTTTCTTTCCTGTTGGTTTTTTCCTCCATCTCAGCTCTCATTCATTCTTTCCATCTGCTCATCCTCTCGAGGCATTAAAACTCTCTTTGTGTTTGCATGTGTGTGTGATTTAACTTTTTGAAGAATTCAGGGGCTTTGCAGGGGAGAGTACTCTAGAAGCTTTCTACAGAAATGACTGTTTTAGACCTGAATGCAGCTACCTCTGTCGATTCGGGAAGTTTAGGAACTTCTGCCACCTAGTCAGTGAAGATGGTATTGTAGGCTACCATTAGATTTTAAGTAATTAAATTTATTCATTAAAAACATAAAAACTCCAAGATGCACGCTCATAGACCCCCTTATAGATTTACATCGTTTATTTCTATAACCCATCACAGAACACCCTTAAATCATATTAACAGGGTATACATGAAAATAAATGTTTGAAGGTCAATGTAATTATTGAGCGTGCTTTATTTGGCTAAATGCCCTAGCTTATATATAGGACATTTAGCATTACCATCTACAGTTGGCCCTCCGTTTTCACAGGGGATCCATTCCAGACCCCCTGCAAAAACAGAGGCTCGCACTTATTCAAGCCCCATTGGCTACAGTGGAGCGCGCCCCTGTGTGCACGGCACGGCATGGGTGTGCACACTGGGCCCGCATGCCATTGCAAATAGTGGAGGTTGCCCCTCCATGTATTATTCAAGGGCACAGATCTGAGATCACGCATTAGGAGGGGCAACTGTAATATGCCCCACTTGGCTGCAGGTGTGTATTGATTCAAGGGCTATAGTAGTAGATATAGTAGTGTGCCTTGTTTGTTTATTTTTGTGTATGCACCACTAACTTTGTGCAAATGGTGGTTCCACTTTTAGAATAGCAGGTAAGGCAGC
>NC_056527.1:78392206-78498008 GCF_019175285.1 Sceloporus undulatus | reverse complement strand
TCTGTTGCTCCCTCACAACACTCTCTTCTCTATCCACTTTTGCTGTGTTCTGCATTTGGGATGTTGGAGGGTTTTTTTTATGTATATATATAACAGTCTCACATTGACACATACCTAATGGTTCAGGTCTGGTGATTGAATGAAACACAGCAACTATGGGGTGAAGCAGATAGGTAGCTTGGAGTGGCCACTCCAGCTGCGATTGGTCCCCAGTCATCCTGTGACTGTGGTGACCAGATGGCCCGCTTCCAAGCAGTCTGTTGATGAGGTCCCAAACAAACCACCAGTAAGGAGCAGTTTTTTGTTCCTCCTTTTGCCAGCAGCTTTGGGCCGTCTTAGGCAGCCTCAGAGCAGCTTCCAGCTGTGTTGGGGGCATGTGTTGTCTGCATGCTAAGCACCCAAAGCAGCTAGAAGCTGCTTCTTTTGGCCCATCTGTTTTGGGCCTATGTTGCATGATCACAGAAGGACTTACGTATGATCCTGGCTTGATCCTGGCTTGTAGCACATAGCAGGCAGTAGGATTATGTTGTTAGTAATCTAAAAAGCTTTTGTACACACTTCATTGGGTATTTCTACAAAGCTCTGTTTCAGTAACTTGCCATTTAAAGAGATTTCAAACTTCAAACTTAGTTTTGGGTTTCTTTATTCAGTACCATTATACTTTCCCTTTTCTGTTAGAGATTTGAGGCTGGTGATGTGTGGAAATACAAATATAAGGTTATTTTAGGAAAAGCTTTCCACTTGGTTGCTTCTATCACATTAATATTGCTTTCCCACTGATGACTTTCAGTCATACTACAGTCCCGCATAGACTACTGTCTGTGCAGACTGGACATTAATGGGGGCTTAAATATTTTTTGTTGTCCCCAGCTGAACAAATCCTGCATTACCTCCTGATCCAGATTTGAACCATGCACAGCTTCCAAAAGTTTTTTTTTTAAACTTTAAGGGAAAAGATTAGCTCCTGAGAAGGAAGTTTGAAGAAGACAACATGGAGATGAGATGAGACCATTCGAAGTAAGGGAGAAAGTGTACGAATATATGTTTCCTGGCATCAGTTACTTCCTGCTGTCCCCAAATCAAGATCTTTCTTCTGGTTCATTGCTTCTTCAGTGTCATTGGCAGTTGGTACATCCAAATTGGTCTTCTGGTTGCTGAATTCAGGATTTGAGACTTTCATTAAGGTCTGCTTTCATAGCATGACTATTCTCTAATTATGGGGCTTCCGCTGGTACCAGTTCTCTCTGATTCACCTCTTCTCTTTTTCTTCTTTATCAGCTTTCAGATTCACTTCAAAGAGAGCCACAAAATCCTATCACTTATGCTTAGAAAGCAACATGAACAATAGTCAGAAGTTGCTGTTCTTTCCAGGACTTAATGATATTCATGTGAATGCCTGTAAAAAAATTATTTGGAAGCTTGAACCACTCCAGAATATAGTATCCAAACTGTGAACCTGGAAACACTATAGTTAGTTTATTTGTGTGGCACAGTAAGATTTTCAGTAAGGTCTGCCCCATTTTCAGACACAGTTTTATTTGACCTATAATCAATAAGAACCACTTTCTCTTATGTGTATGTCCCTGTCAACTAAGACCTTCTTTGGATATTGATATCTCTGTGCCTTTTACTTTGGACATTAGGCAAGCAGCCACTGGTTGTAGGTTGAATGTGGAACTCCCTCCCTGGGATTGGGTTTGCCTTAAGTCACCTTTCCTAGCCTTCAGGCACCAACAAAGTCCTTCTTATTTGTTCAAGTTTTGATAGCTGGTATATTTTTACACTATTGCTTGGTTATTATACATTGTCTGTTATGTGCTTTCCCCTTCCTCTGACTGCTCATTGGGTTTTTTTAGTGCTGTTTAACTGCTGTTTTTAAGGCTGCCTTATATGAATTTTCTAAATGCTCAAAATGCTATGTTCTGTATAAGTGTAGGGTAGGTCTTCACACTTTTAAAAACAAAATAAACCTACAATACTGCACACTGATCTGAGTCTTGCACATTTTGTGGCATATAGTGTTTGGCGGCTTTTACAATTGAATGACTCCTTCATAAAATAATTTACCTGTAGCAATATTTATTGTTCTCTCTTTTGTCTACCTTCTAGTACTAACCTTTATTTTCTAATCTATCATGCTTCATCTTTATGGGATTGCAGACTTGAATTTAATTCATTTTTTTTGGGGGGGGGGGAAGTATACCATATTTGTGCTTTATAGCTGAAGCTTCAAATGTATTTCAACTTTGCAGTTTGCAAAATGGTTGGGAAACGATTCTCTCTGAAAAGATGGCACATAGTGGTTGCAACAAATCTGTGTCAATCGTCCAAACTTTGGCAAAATCAGCTTATGATAAACAGTGAAAGAAAACTAAAGTGAAGTGAAAACTTCAAAGTACGTAAAAACCACAAAACCCTCGAGGAACAGGATACTGGGTTACATGTGGTTTGTAGAAGCTTTTTGCATTGTTCAAGACAGGGTTCCTAATTGTGGGAACTTTGGCCTGTTACAGACAGGCCAAAATAAAGCTGCTTCGAGTCACTTTGGAGATATGGTATTTCAATGATACATGTGTCCTAAGAGTCCAAAAGCCACACCAAAGCTGCACTCCAGTCCTTAGAACTGGCGTATGGCTTTGGTGCGGCTTTTAGCCTCTTAGAATGCATGCATAATTGAAATACCATACCTCCAAAGTGACTCGAAGCAGCTTTATTTTGGCCTGTCTGTAACAGGCCTTTGTAAGCACACACTACTGAATATACATACAGAATCCTTTTGAAATCTAAACACATGAAGATTAATAATATGTTGAGTTGTACAGGGGCAGGCCCAAATACAGGGACACCCCGTCCCCATTTTATGATGACTTGCCTTTCTATTTCAGGGAAATACTTATATTGACTTCTTGTATTATAAACTAGTGACAGACATTGCCTAACTTGCTGCCCCCCTCTTGCTCAGAATAAATGCCTTATCTATTTTTGGAGTTATATTTTTGTCACAGATCTGTTTTGTGCCATTTGACAGTTCTGGCTGGACAGATGGTTTAAGCCATCCCACTTCAGTGCTGTATTTTGGTTGGTGGTACTGTAGTCTCCCTAACTGGTAAATGCACTCTCCTGGTGGAGACAATGTTTTCATTCCTTTGCATCTCTTCCAAGAGTCTGGCACGTGGCAGGCTCTGTGTCAGCCAAGGACACCTATCTTGTGTCTGCCTGGTAGCAGTGAAGGCACAGTTGTTCCTTTGGCAACTTCTTGTGTACATCAGCAGTATTACTAACCACTGGTTAGAAGTGGGTTATCATCTGATGGCAATATTACTGTATCTCTGAAAGCAGATTTATGATATTTCAATACTGACAAATACTGTGGTAATGTGCTTCTCAATTGGTAATATATTCTTGTTCAGTACTTGGCTGGTCCCTGCTGATGCATTCAGTCGGCTGCTCCTCTGGTAGAGCAACATCCTGTCCTTTTTCGTATGCATTGTACAACAGGGTCAGTTCGCCAGGCCTTTTCAGGACAGAAGCATCTGTCATCAGCTTTCTTTGCCTTTCCAGTGCTTGCTATTGGAACACTGTCTTAGTTCTCCTTTGTGGGGTGCTGGATGAGTTGGCACCATTTCCTATGAATGAGAACAGAACCTAGATGGAAGCTTTCACCCTATTGCCAGGGTAATACGACAAAAATGGATTGTAGAAAAGCAGGAAAAAGAAAAACCAACAAAAGTCTTTTGAATGCTCCTAAGACATTTAAATCAGATTTTATTATATTCCAAATTAATGATAGCAAAATAACTTGGTTTTAAGATGAAATCTGAATTTAATGCAGCCCTATTTCTTTCAGTATTTATCTTTTACAATTTGGTTCATAATCCTCCATCATTCACTAGGTAAGCAAGAACACCATTTTATTATTTTAGCAAATTATGAGTATGGAATAGAATCATAGAGTTGGAAGAGACTACAAGGGCCATCCAGTCCATCCCCCTGCCATGCAGGAAATCACAATCAAAGCATCTCTAACAGATGGCCATCTAGTCTCTGTTTAAAGACCTCCAAGGATGAAGACTCCACCACTCTCCAAGGAAGTGCATTCCACTGTCAAAAAGCTCTTACTGTCAGGAAGTTCCTCCTAAAGTTGAGGTGGAATCTCTTTTTCTGCAGCTTGCATCCATTGTTCCGGGTCCTGTTCTCTGGAGCAGCAGAAAACAAGCTTGCTCCCTCCTCAATATGACATCCATTCAAATATTTAAACAGGGCTGTCAAATCACCTCTTAATCTTCTTTTCTCCAGGTTAACATCCCCAGCTCCCTAAGTCGTTCCTCATAGGGCATGAGTTCCAGACCCCTCACCATTTTAGTCGCCCTCCTTTGGCGTTATTTGCATGTTGATGCAGAGCTAGGCAGAATTCCGTTCTTTTCATTTGACTCAAAGCTGCTGTAGTTGTGTGATCTGAGAAACTAGTGCAGTACTTCACAAAATCTTTAGAGAGAGATGACTGGAAGCTTCTAAAAGACTTCACATTGAGTTTGTTCTCTATATTATTTCATATTAAAGCACTGTAATTTTTAAAAGCCTTGGCTAGGAATTCTTTTTTCAAATATTCTTACAGTATGGCTGTGAGTATAGGGCATGTTAAGCCAGGGAACTGCAGATATCTTGGCTTATTGGCTATAAGCAGCATACACAAGCATGCCTTCAATTGCTCACATTTGCAGGAAGAGGAGCTACACAAATGTTTTCACCCCTATCCCCATGTGTCAGCACATCTGACACAACAGGAAGTGACATCATGGTACTTCTGGTACTTCTGGTGTACATGGTACATCATGGTACTTCTGGTGTCACTTATGATGTTTCAATTGATAAATTTGAGTGTATCATCCTAAAAATGGGCTTCTTCCCCCCTGCTTTCTTTCTTTTCACAACAAACCAAAAAAAAGACCATGGCTTCTTTGTGTGGTTTATTGGGAAAACTATTGAGCAACCTACACAAGCATACCACTTGTAACCAACAAGGTAGGATTGTGAGTTCTCAGGCTTATCATATCATATGTCCATGACTTGTGCAAATACGCAAGGGTTTGAAATTTTTGTTTTTAAAACTGATAGGGAGTTTTCTGAGTACTAAACATATTTAAAAGGTAGATTTGACTCTTAATTGCTCAGTAAGCTAGATATGACCTCATAGTAGATAAGGACATGAAATGTGAAATGATCCAAGATTGTGTGTGTTTATATATACTCAGAATCTGTTCTGGTCCACACATCATCCTATTCAAGTGGAGGAAGCCTTCCTTCCCTCACCTTCTCTCTCTTAGATCCAGGTTTTCAGCATTAGGGGGAAGGGATAGGAGAGACACAAGACTTGTTCACATAGCACAAATCCATTTGAGTGTCTAAGTGGGATTATAGTTAAATATACAGAGTGATTATTCAGTGGAGAAAACCAACAATCTCTCTATGTGTGTGAGTGTGTGTAAGTGAGAGAGAGAGAGAGGGTGAGAGAAGGATTATATTTTAGCATACATGAGATAGAGCTCCGGCAATGTTTTTCTTCTCCCAGATTTGTATGTTTTGAATCAGTTTAAAAAGAGGAACATGAACTGTTGGTAGAGGATATTCATTCCTTATGGTAATTTCATTATTTTTAGGTTGGATCAGAAAATTAATATCAAATACTTAACTGAAGGGCCAAGAAAGCTATTGTGTCTTCTTATAATAGAAAAAACAACAACACCTTGTTGACATATGTTGCTGAGTGAAACATTTAGATTCCTTCCTGTAATAAACTATGGTCCATTACAGATGGGCATAAAGTACGGACTCAGTCCATGCTAGGGTTAGAAAGGGGCATTCCTTCTGGACGCCCCTAACCCTAGTATGCACCGAGTCCATACAAAATGGTGGCGCCCGTTCCACATGGGGGCCGCCACCTTTACGTAGCGGACACACTGAGTCCGCACATTGCGCAGCACATATGACACCGTGGCGCATAGAGAAGTGCCATTTTGACGCTTCTTTTTAGCTGCACCGGGAAGCCTCGCGGTTTGGCCACTGGAGCTTCTCGGCACAGCTAATGATGGCGCAAGCAGAGTGCCGCTTTTCGGCGCTCTGTAACGCGCCCAAAATGTGAGAATGGTAGTGATAAAAATTCCAGGTAGTTTTGCTGAATTGTGTGCATACATGGCAAATAAAGTGACTACAGTATGAGAATCATGGTCTGTAATAAAGTCCAGGTGTATGCTGTGGTTTCCGCAAGAGCAACAGGAAGGGGAGAAGTATATAGCACTAGGTGCTGAATTTCAGATTTCATTCCCCCTCCAACCAGAAGTAATTCTAATCCTCTTGAATGTAACAATATGCTTTAAAGTGTATTTGGAAAGCTTGGTGAAATCTAAGCTGGATAGGCAGCTGAATAAAGATTTCTGACGGCTGGGCTTCATTTTCCAGGATAGTTCTTTTGCTCCTCATTTCTTCTTTTTCTTTTTTTAAAAATAGTTTTTATTAAAGTATAAATCTTATTCAAAACTTTTCTATTATGTCAAGGTACACACACACACACACACATCCTTTTTTAACAAAAGTTCTTGCCATATTTCATACCATGTTTTCATATACATTTTTAACATAAAAATTGAATAAATCTATAAAGACAGCGGTCTTCTGCTTATCATTTTGTATTAAATATTCTTTACAGCTATCTTGGCTGTACTTCTCTCTTGTAGGTCTATATTCTCCTTCTACCACCTTCATCTAAAAACATTTTAAACTCTTGTTGCTATTTATTCTCCATTCTGTACTTTTCCCCCTTTTATTTCTCTTCGCTTTCTTTATGCCGCTGCTTCTGCTTATTTATATACCTATATTGTTTTCTGTTCTCTAAGATCTCTCTCGTTGTTGTTTTTCTTGTTGCTCCTCTAAATATATAGTTAATCTGTCCATTTCCATTATGTCCAGTGTTCTTAATAACCAATCATCCACAATTTGTATCTCAGGATTTTCCCATTGTTTTGCAAACACCATTCTTTCTATGGTTACCATATACTGTACAAAATTATCTTTATATGATTTCTAGTTGTTTTTTCTTCAATTATGTTTAATAAAAATAATTCTGGTTCAAACTTTAAATCCAGTTTAAACATCTCTTGAATTGTTTTATGTATGTCTTTCCAATATTTCTTTGTTTTTCGTCGTGCCCACCATATAGGATAGAAAGAACCACCTTTCCAACATTTATCTTCTCCATTTTTGTGTATTTTAGCTAATTTTGATGGTGTTTTGTGCCATCTATACAGCATTTTGTAAAAAAAAAATCTTTTATGTCCATACAGGTTGTAAAATTCAAGACTCTGTCCCATGCTTTTTCTAATTTTTCCAACTGTACGTATCTTCTTTAATCCAAACCTTCAATATATTTTTTTGATCTCTTTGCTAAAATAGATGCAAAAAACCTAATAGTCTGCATTGAGGGGTGAAATGGTCTATAATTTTAGAATTGGGTCAACTCTTTGTCTTTTTTTGGAATCAATACTATATTTGATTTTTACCCGTGTCCAGAATTCTTTCTTGTCTAATTTCATTTAACATTTTTTGCACTGGGTCAATCAGATCTTCCTCAAATGTTTTTGAATACAATGCTGTATAGCCATCAGGGCCTGTGTGGGGCTTCATTTTCCAGGATAGTTTTTTGCTCCTCATTTTTTATAACTAGCAAACCCAGAATATATTAAATTCCCCTGTTTGCATAATTCTTCATATGTGACAAAATCCATCTTTTCCTTGGAACAGAATTTTAATTGCTGGGCACAGACTATTAACAATGAAACCCTATGCATAGAAGTAAGTCTCTAAATACCCTAAAGGCACCAGATCCCATCTAATCTTGGAGTTAAGCAGGGTCAACTCTGGTTAGTACTTGGATGGGAGCTTGACAACAAATAACAGGTGCTGTAGACCATATTTCAGAGGAAGGAACTGGCAAAACCACCTCTGAGTATTCTTTGCCTAAGAAAACCTTAAGAAATTTACGAGGTTGCCATAAGACATTGGGTGACCTGAAAGAACATAGATGCATAGAAGTCCATTCTACTATGTTTAATAGGGCTTAATTTTTAGTTTTTGGTGTTTTAGGATTGCAGCTCAAGCCTTTAATTAGCAAGGAATGCATAGAGCCTGACTATAGTCTTGAGAGAGTTTAATAAGCCCCATTAAACTTTGCGGTGGTTGGGAACCAGACACACAAGGGATGTAAAACAGCTCTATCCAGTAACATTAATTGCACCGGCTAGTTACAAAGGCAAGGATACATTATGTTGCATAGTTTTTCTATAAAGCACAGGTGCTCTAGTTTCATATGTTGTTGTTTTTTTACTAGAATTCCCATGGCCTATCAATATGTTACAGGTTTGGAAAGCAAGTGTGCATACTTAGGAATAGCTTTAAAATGTCTGTGAGCAGACATCTTTTCTAAATAACATATACAGGTGCCTTGCTGGATTAGTGCCTGATCTGCTTGATATAGTATTGCTGAAAAGCAATTCAGTAACCAACAAGCAAAAGGACTGTGGTCTATTTTTTGCCAGTCTTTTCTACCCAAAACATAGTATTCCTGTATAAATTCAATGTTTCAAGGACAGGGACAAATTACATCCTACTTTTAATCTAACTCAGGTAGTCTGGTCTATATTTATTATTGTGGGTGTTGTACATCATTCCTAAATCCCAGTAGTTAATTTAAAGCTAATTCATAGTTCTACAGTATTTTTATCCCCCCTTTTTTTCCTTTCTCATTGCAGGAGATATCACCTCAGCTGTAGCACTACTGAAACAAAATATGGAATGGATTTCACTTGTGACCGAATCCAGCCAAACAAACAGTATTGACATTAGCTTGAAAATCACCAGTTAGCAGTTTCTTCACGCTGCAACACTGCACAGCACTTTCCAGAGAGAACTCATTGTCTGCTTTACAAATCTCTCTTCGTGACCTCAGTTTTGTCTAATTATACACTTACAAAGGAGAAACATCTACAAGAGAACCCAGGAAAATGGCGTTGGATGAATATCTGTGGATGGTCATTGTTGGTTTTATTATTGCTTTTATCTTAGCATTCTCAGTTGGGGCAAATGATGTTGCCAATTCTTTTGGTACGGCTGTGGGTTCTGGTGTGGTGACTCTGCGCCAGGCCTGTATTCTCGCTTCAATATTTGAAACTACTGGTTCAGTGCTGCTAGGAGCAAAAGTAGGCGAAACTATTCGTAAAGGTATAATAGATGTGAACCTGTACAACTCCACTGTGGATCTACTGATGGCAGGAGAAGTCAGTGCAATGGTTGGTAAGTAACTTTGTTTTTAAATTCATTTGATTTCTTGTCCTTGTCTTTTCAAATATTTACATGATTTTCCCATCCTCTCATTCACATTTCCTAATGAAGAACCAAGTAATGGAACAACCTCTGTCAGACATTCATATTCCTGTATGTGCACATTTGCTGTTTCAGACTGCTAGTGTGGAGTATGTGTGAACCCTAATTTTAAGAGTTGAATAGTGTTAAAATATTGAGAGTAGGCCCTACGCTCAAGTTCCCTCACCCTGTCCTTATCTACATTTACTCCCCTTTATATTGGCATTAATTCAAGTTGAATAAAGCAGGTTCCTCATGATCAGAATTGAAATTGGGGTTTAAAACTACTAATCATTTAACTACAATTAAAAGCAGTGTTGCTATAATGTTTAACAAAGGGTAAAAATTTGGTGTTGGAAATGTCAACTCCATTGCCTCTTCCTAGGTCTAAACTTGGGTTAAAATTTGGGGGATGTTTACATTTTCACTGGGTATTTATTTATTTATTTATTTATTTTCCCACTTTTCTCTCATAGGGGACCTAAAGCAGCTTACACTGTATGTTAAAATAACTAAACACTGTAATGCAGAAGTCCAGGAGTGTGCCCAAGCTACAAACCTGAGATTCGAAAGGCAGTGTAAACCCATCTAGAACAGGCTGATTCACTCTTCTCTGATTGTCTTTCAACAGACCTGCAGCACCTCTGGATAAAGTTTCGCATTTGGAGTTAGATGAAAGGGAGACATAGAGTTGGATATCATCAGCATACTGGTGACACCAAATTTCAGATCTCCAGACAATCTCACCAGCAATTCCATTTAGATTTAAACACCATGGGGGCAGAACTGACCCCTGGGGGTCACCTCAGACCAACGGCCAGGATGATGATGAGGAATTCTCCAGCACCACCTTTAGAGTGTACCCTTCCATGAAGGACTGAAGCCATTGTAAAACAGTGCCTCCAAGTGTCATTCCAGAATGGCAGCCCAGAGGCTACTATGGCCAATGACTTTGAAAGCCACTGAGATGTTTAGTATGTCCAACAAGTACGCACCCCACCTGTCCAGTTTCCACTGTAGGTCATCCAACAAGGTGACCAAAACCATCTCTGCCCATAACCAGGCCTGAAGCCAGATTGAAATGGATCTATATAAGAAACCCCTGTAATAGGGAGGTTACAGCATGCTCCAGGACCTTGCCCAAAAATGGAATATTGATGACTGGTTGGTAATTGTCTAGTACAGTGGGGTTCAGAAAGGTCCCCCCTCCCAAGTAATTGCCTCTTTACAACCCCTTTAAGGCAGGATGTAACCTGCCTTGCTGCAGTGAAGTATTCACTGCTTCCCTTACCCGCTTAACCAGTATTCCTCTGGCTGCTTTAATGAGCAAGGAAGGGCAAGGATCCAACATAGTTTGACTCTCACCTCTCCAAGTATCCTGTCCTCAGCCTCAAGCAGCACAAATTGAAAAGTACCAAATAGCACAGGATAAGCCAGTGCTAAGACCAAATCCAGGTTAGACAGGATCCAAGCAATTATATCTGCAAACTGTCTTGCAAATTCCTCACAGTGGTTTGTTGAGTGGTTTGAATTTTGTTCTTGTGGGGCAGAGCACTGAAGGCCCCTAATCACTTAAGATAGCTCTGCTGGATGACTCTGTCTAGACACAGATGCTGGCGGAGAAATACAGTTTCTTAGTGGCCACTATTATAGGCTGTAGTCCTTGTTTGGGCTGTAGTCCATGTTTAGTTGGATCTGCTCTGAGTTTTCCACACTCGAGTCTCATTTTATTACTGCCAGATCCCTAGTAAACCCAAGGGGCTTGCTTCAGTCCAGTCTGTGGGTGGAGATGCTTAGGAGCAATCTTGTCCACTGCCCTGGTCATTTCCCCATTCCAGTGATCAGCTAGAGGTTTGACAAGATCATCTGCCAACAGGAAACCCGTCAAGAGCCATCAGGAATTCACCCACAACTTTCTTACTTAGCTCCCTTCCCCTGCAGAGGCTCTGCGTACCTGTGAGTCTAAACATTACCAGGTAATGGTCTTTCCATGACAACAGAACTGCAGAACATGCCTCCACATCTAGATCAGTATCATCCCACCCAGCACAGAAAACTTGAGTCCTGAGTATGCCTTGCAACATAGATGGCACCAAATACAACTTTGGACAGACCGTTGCCATCATGGAGGAAATGAAGGCCTAAGCCGATCCTGTCAGAATGATCTTAGCATGAATATTGAAGTAGCTGAGCACAATAAGTTGGAAGGACTGCAACACTACTGATCACACCAACTCTGTTAGCTAAGAAAGGGAGCAGCAGGTGGGCAATATAACTGTTCTGTCCCAGACATCCACCTTCAAATAAACATGCTCAGATCCAGTAGACTGTGGAACAGTACACCTGATTGAGGGAGAGTGAATCCCAATCAACCGCTGCAAGTCAACTTCCCTGCCCCCAGTCCTCACCTGCTGCTGTACCAGGAACCCAGGCAGACAGAGCTGAGAGAGATTAATTCCCAACCCCCAGCTTCATTAAACCAGGCCTCTGTAATGCAGACCAGGTTGCTATGTTCATCCAGGATCAGATCCTGGATCAGAGTTGTTTTTCCATTTACCAATCTGGGATTGAACAGAAGCATTTTCAGATTGCAGGGGCTGTTGTCAAGGTGATCCAGACTATTTGATTTGGGGGACAGTTTGAGGACAACCAGCATCTATGGCTCTCCCCTCTCTCATGGTAATATAACTCTTCCCCTTTCCACATCTTTCTTTACCCATTATTGGACCTAAGGTTACTCCTTAGCTTGCTTACCTTCTGTGAGAGATTGTATCTGTCGGCAGGCTAAGTTATCAAAAGACCAAAGGTAATAAATATAACAAAGAGCTTCCCAAAAAGGGAGACTGGACCTCAATTTAGCACCAAAGCAGCTCCCGCAAAGGGGCAAGCCCCTTTAATGTTGCCTGGGGTAGCAAGTCCCTTGCCTGTATCAGTTTAGAAGGAGGAGAGAGGTGACTAGCAGTTTGGCAGCATCTGGCTCAATAACTGAGGGGGCCCAGTCCTGGATTCAGTAGGTGTAGCAAACAGCTGTCTACCAGGGAGACAGACAGCAAGAGGCAGGAAGAACATGCAATAGCAGTGAATGCAGCAGGGCTTCTGTCTTCTCTCTAGATGGTGTACTTTCTTCTCCCCTAGTGTTTTGTCTTATTAAGACCTCTGACATTTTACTACTGTGTCGTAATGGATCATGGATCAGATTTGGCATTGCAACCTTCTCCTTCTGAACTGTGGGTGAAGCTTCATCATCTCCAACAAGGCAGACAGAAAAGGAGAGACTGACCTGCAGCCTTGAAAGGTGTTCCTTAGGTCCATGGCTCAGTCCATTCTTCTCCTTCCCTGCCCTCTGCCTGTGGGAACAGCAGGGAAGCAGTGATGCTGGTTATGCTGTCAGCTGGCTACTGTAATTTTGCAGGTTTTTAAAAGGGAGATATTAATAGACTGGAGTGTGGTAGAGTTTCCTTTTTTGGAGGTTTTAAACAAGCTGGATGCCCATCTGTCAGGAGTGTTTTGATTGTCTTCCTGCATGGCAGGGGGTTGGAATGGATGGCCCTCATGGTCTGTTCCACCTCTATGATTCTGATCTAGATTAGCATGCCAATTTGTAGAACTGTAACAAATATGAAAAAAATAATAAAATAAAACGCCTTTTAAAACTTAAAAGATAAACAGTCACATTATAAAAGTAAGGTGTAACAAACACTCTTCAGTAATTTCCTCCCATTTTGCTCTTAAAACCCAAATGGAACAATTATTTAGTAATATTTAAAACAAAACAAAAAAAGTTAAAAGGAGATGAATCTTCATAGTTTGTAATTTCACTATGCTAGAGTTTTAAAGACGCATGATATGCCAGTACCATTCATGGAGGGAAATGAATGAAGAATATATGGAGATGAGTAGGACACTGCTCAGGCATAATGTTTTCTAGAGTTTAATTTTCTAAAGTTTAATTCCTTCCCCAGCAATAAACACAAAGCTGTGTCTGTTCCGAAAAACAGATGACTCGGTCGTAAAATTCAAAAACAGCCATGTTAGTCTGGAATATTAGTACGCAAAGGAGTTTTGCAAGGTGCTACTGGTTGGATTTTTTAAAAAGCTTTTTTGGATCCTTGTTAGTTTACTTATGTTTCCAGCTTCATAGTTTCTGGCTATAGTCAGAAATTGAAGTGTGACATGCTTATTCACTAATTAAGCACAGACAACAAAATGTCCTGCTCCAGGGATCTCTTCTTTTTCTCTGCACTCAAGAGACCAGAAGCCTGATTCATTAGCTATATACAGTAGGCTCACTGTCCCTTTTCTCTGCATATCATTGCCCCAGGAGCCTTTGTGGGTTGGGAATCAGTACAGAAATACATAAAGTAAAATAAATATGTGGTCTGTTCAGCCAAGAACTCTCTTATTAATCATACTGTTTCCATCTGATCTAGGAAATCATAGTTACCATGCTGTGAAGCTGGTTTAATAGTCTAGTTTGTTCTGAAGCTGGTAACCATAGTATCCTGATTCAGACAGATCAGGAAATAATGATTAATTAACTGGTTTAATTGCCAATTGTATTAAGGAGCAGTGAAGGGTCTACATGCGTGAGGAAAAACCTCATGCAGATCTCCCATGTGTTCTGGAAGAGAAAAGCAGCATTGACCCTCATGTCAAGCAGCAGGTGACCCTCATCTCAATGTCTGATTATTGGAATATTTAGTCATCCTTCTTCCTCTTGCCAATTACATGCTGCACATGGTTGGCACTTTCTGTCCCTGGAAATTTTAAGAGGAACTCTGGGTTGTAGTTGGCACATTTTCTCTTTTTCTCTCTGTGTGTCTATCTCTCAAATTGTAAGCTCAATTTCCTTTACCAGGTCTCCCTCTTTTAGAGAAGGGCTGTACAGATAGCTCACTACAAACAGTATTTTTTGCCTTTTTAACACTGCTTCTGATTGAAGCCACTGAATCTCACAAAGTTAAGAACACTCTAAACAGGCACAGGGAAACAAGACTGCATGGACTTTTTCCAGCATTATGTATAATTTAGTCTTATTTTTTTTGGTTTGGTAAGGCCTAACTCCTTTGGCTCTCTTGGCCCAAGTAAAGTATTTGATCTTTCACCCTAAGATTGGGTTTGGGGGGAGAACCTCACACTATTTGAACCCCTCACTCTTTCTGTCCCTATAATTTTCACTTCTACCCAAATTATTGGTATGATAGAATCAAATTGATTGTATAAGGATATTTCTTCTGCTTCCCTGGATCATCCTCAGGAGTAAGCAGTAGGTAAATTGATATGTTTTAAGCAGATCTCTGAGTGATTTGCAGGAGAACAGGAAGAATTTCTGACACATTATGGTTTACAATAGCAACTTCCTCTTAAGTTGCTGAAATCAAGGTTATATAGGAGATGTCAAGAGTGGTTTTGTGTGAATAAGGATTTGAGCGTAAACTCCATACTCTATTATTATACTGAAACTAAATTCCTAGACTAAACATGTGTTCAGAGACCTCAACAAAGCTGAGAAATGTTCTTGTTCAGTTCTACATCTGCCTTCCTGAGTAACTCTTTTGCGCCTGGCTACAGTTGGCGGTTTGAAAGACAAGTACATTGCATACCTAGATTACAGAGCAGAACTAGTAGAAGCAATATCTGGAGTCATGTTCTGCGTCTCTCACATCTTGGTGTGGGTGATGATTTAACCTGGTGGTATAGGATCACTTTTCCTATTGTTAATTCTCAGTGTAATTAGGACCATAACCATGGAAGCATCTGTGCATCTAGTTTCCTCAGTGCTGTTCCAGCTACCTTCCCTGAGTAATTTTATTTTCCATTTTTTATTTAGCACATGACGGTGCTCCTGGACCAATTTCACCTGCTCCTAATAGAAATGAATTAAATAAAATAAACTATAGAACAGTGGTGGAGAACCTTTTAGAGACCGAGTGCCCAAACTGCAACCCAAACCCCACTTATTTATTGCAAAGTGCCACGTCCCTCTGGATTTCTAATGACAAACTCTAGTGAAGTCTGTGTTGGGACGATGGTGCATGTGCCCACAGAGAGGGCTCTGAGTGCCACCTCTGGCACGCGTGCCATAGGTTCGCCATCACTGCTATAGAATTTCAACCCATGGTTGTGTTTCTTGGAACGTCCAGATCTGGTACTCTGGTTTGCCCATCCCCAGACAAGCCAGAGGATTGGGACAACAAACTGTGGATCCCCCCCTTCCCTATTCTAGGTGAAAGACAGGGCAGAGTGCCAGATTCTGATTTCACAATACACAAACCATAGATGGAAAGTTCATGGTTTGTTTAGTTGCTTCTATTTACAGTGGGCACAACTGAACAGCATATATTAGCATTATTCCTTACTAGCAAGAGAAACAGGTGATGTTAATTTTCCTTTGTAAGAATAAGATGTAGATTGTCAGATAGTCCTAACAATACTCCAAATTCATTTAAGAATTTCAACCACCCAAATGATCTTTTAACACAGTACATCTTTGTATTCTGTAGGCCAATTCCTCTTGAACACCTGAGGGTTGCATAGTTAGCTCATTATAACCTTAAAATAAATTGTCAGAGGTTATAAATGACACAGCTGCTGATCTTGGGGGGGACAGCTCTTAAGTGGGAGAGGGCAGCAGATCTGGTAGGTTTGGGGGAATTAGTTCTTAAGGAATCTTGTTAGGAAAAAAATTGTTTTACTTGTTGCCTTCCCAAAGGACTTGTATATGGCTCTAATGGCTCTCTCTAAAGAGGAATAGGCTTTCTACTCTGGCTGTTACATTTGACCATGACTTTACTGCTTTTACAGTAATAAATCCCTGTTCAGTCTCAGCTTGCTATGTACAAATAGCTTACACAGTGCCATCAAGAGTGGAACACACTCCCTCGGAGTGTGACGGAGTCTCCTTTTTTGGAGGTTTTTAAACAGAGACTGGATGCCCATCTGTCAGGAGTGCTTTGCTGTGTGGTGTTCCTGCATTGCAGGAGATGGGACTGGATGGCCCTTGAGGTCTCTTCCAACTCTATGATTCTGTGATAATGAATTTGGCAAGCTTCTGTGGGAACTTCCTATGGATTCCTAAGAATTAGACACTTTCCTGATTGATGATGGCATCCTGTGTATGTCATCATTGACATTCTTTGCCTAACCCATTAAAACACGAGGGACCCATCAAGCCAAATTCAGCTCTCAGTCCATATATTTCAGTTCACCTAATGCTTGACAGTCTTCTTGTTTTTATCGTCCAAGGCGTATAGTAAAAAGAAAAAAGAGGTTTGCCTAGGGAGAATGTACTAAGACTGTTTATATCTTTCTTAATGCTTTTTCCAAAGCTCTTAGTAGTACTTTTGGTACATGTGTGTCTGTTGGGTTATATCATATATTATATATTATAAAAAATATAATAACATGGGTAGCTCAATATGGACCATTGTTCTTTTGTTTAAAGGGCATGATACCTGTACTGACAATGTCAGTTAAAAAAAGCAAACCTTTCATGCATTTCAGGATACATTCACTTACTTTTAATGGAAGTAGACTGGTGAACCTTTCCATTATAACACAGACAGAAAACCTGTGTTCCACTTGATGTCGGGACACTCCAGCTTCTATCAAGTTCATTCAACACAGCCACTTATGACAGGCGTTATAGTCACAGGTTTTCCATCCCTCTACTGTGGGTTTTGTGTGTTATTTTATGTTTAAAGAGTGTTTGTATTGGATACCTTGAAAGAGAAAATGTGGAAAAATCAAAACTTTTATCTACATTTATAAGTTGTATTCATTCATACAATATTAATTATTATTGGTTTCTTTCCCATTGAATGATATTTTGATCTCAAAAGAAAAATTATTTTAAAGAGTTTGAATTGAATCAGTAGTGAACAGATATTTTGTGTTAGTAAATTAGCTTTATTCCACTTTAATATTACTTGGATATGCATTACACTGGATAGAGGTGGATTCAGGCAAAAACATTATTGCAGTCTACACAGTCTAAATCTCCTAGACTACACTTTGCAAGACAAAGTGAACAAAAACAATGTAGAACAAAGCTGGTACTTGTGCTCTGTAATTCCTTGCAGAAATGTTCTGTGGCTGCCCATGAACAAAAGGACAATGAACAGCATACTATGAGTTGGGAACTATGTGCTTTCATCAAGAATGTTGACATACTGAAATAATGTTCAACCATTATTTTTGATGCTATGTTTTTGTCCTTTCTTTTAGGATCTGCTGTTTGGCAGCTGATAGCATCTTTCTTGAAACTCCCAATATCTGGAACACACTGCATTGTTGGTGCTACCATTGGATTCTCGTTAGTTGCAATTGGTACAAAAGGAGTCCAGTGGATGGAACTTGTCAAGATTGGTAATTGACATTTCCTAGTTGTTTTTGGTAAGGGTTTGTGCACAATCATGCATTGATCGAAAAAACCCAAAGAATTATAGAAACAGAATCTTAAAATTTTACTATGTTGTTGTTCTGTATCTTCAAATTGTGTCCCACTTATTGCAATCATGGGGTTTTCTGTGGCTGAGAGTGTGTGTGATTCAACTAAGGTTATCTAGTGGGTTTCCATGGCCACGTGGGGATTTGAACCCTGGTCTCCCAGAATCCTAGCCCAGTGCTCAAACCATTACACCACCCTGGTCTACACTACACTACTCTACACTATTGTTTTACTATTGTAGAATAGTTTGTTGCTCTAACTCAGCCACCAGTGAAGGTGATAGAATTAGCTGGTGTTAGGCCAGCAGTAGGGCTGTGCATGTTCCCACTGAAGTAACAGAATCTTTTAACAACAACATGGGCCATGCTTGGCATAATTGTCTTTTTGAAGGTTTCAGCAGGAATTTCCTCTCACTTCTTGGTATACCTTTGGATTTACAAAAGAGTTCTGCAGACATTTAAATTTACTTTCTTAGTATGACCAACAAATCAATTATACTCTTATGGATAATTATTCCAACACTAGTCATATCCCCATCATGCCTAGAATAACACAGGAAGAACCACATGGCCTCATGATAGCTGAAGACAGACTTCAGTGACTCCTGCCACTCAGCCATCTTATTAGCAAAGCCTTAATACAGAGAACTCGGGAATAACATATTGAGAAAAATGTAAATAAAATGTAGATACAACCCACCACACCCCAGGAAAAGGCCCAGTAGTTGCTATGGGAGGGGGTGGATTCCTCCTCCCAACAACCCAGAATGCACCTTCACAGTAAATAACTAATGTGGCATTCTCTGGGTTGGTGAGAGAAGGAATCCACACAATCTGGGATATAACTAAGCCCCCAACCTGAAGTAAATAAGGAGGGATGTGACAGTGCACTAGTCCCTAACCATCTCCTGCAGCACCTTTTTTCCAAAGGTGTCATCCACCAACCTGAATTTGTCAACCTTATAATAATAATAATGAATGAAGAAGGGGTACTCCGGGTGGCTGCCTTACAAATATCAATGATAGGGATATTACTGAAAAGCACTGCCAAGGTAGCCACTGTTCTCGTGGGAGGTGCCATCTCATTAGCCGGGTGAGGCATTCTTGCTAAGTCATATGCCATCAGCATGTTTGCTAACTTGATTGGGTGTTTATTTTTTTTAAATTATCATTTTGTTGAATTTGTCCAGTTTTTACCCCCAAAATAATATTTTGTGGTTCAGTGTGCGCTGATTCTGTCCAACTAAAAGTAAGCATTTTGCAGCCCTGCTGATTTCTCTGGAAGTGACATGCGTACACACATAATACTCTCATTGAAATCATTGGGACATAAACATGCTTAAGATCTGCTGGTTTGTGTCAGTCCTCTTTTTTAAACAAAAACTTCCAAGCCCTATTTCTGCAGTAACCAGGACAGGACTAAGACACCATAAATGTGCTTTGTCCATAAATTATACTGTTTGTTTGCCAAGGTGAGATTTTGCCCACTTATTGAATGTCATGTCTATTTTTGTTTTTTTATTCAGTTGCTTCTTGGTTTATCTCCCCTCTTTTATCTGGTATGATGTCTGGTGTTCTGTTTCTGCTGATTAGATACTTCATCTTAAACAAGGTTAGTGACTAAGTTGGTGCTCTCTGCTCTTAATATTGCTGGTGAGACTGTATATGTGACAAATGTATTTTGCTATCATGTAGCTCCAACAACTCTGCACATAGTCAGAAGGCATTTCAGAAACATCCTTGTCCCATTGACATTTTTGTGGATGCTCGTACTATATGGGCATTTGTAGAAGATGTGTATATTTTAACAGATCCGAAAAAAATTGTTCAAGAATGTCTAAATTGTTTCAGGTTAAACTGACATGATACTCATGTAAGTTGGAATGGGAATCATGCAGCCCTCCAGATGTTGGATTGCAACTTTTGGCATTCCTAAAATTGGCTTATGTTGTCTAGGCCTGCTGGAATTTGCAATCTGATGATTTACGTGATTCCTACCCTAGTGCAATATTTTTACCCCTGTGGTTCGGTTGCCTTCTAATTTTACAACTGCCATGCAAACCTCCCAGAATCTTAAGATATACAGGGGAGGGCTTTCTCTTGATCCCACCACCAACACAGACTCGCTTGGGAGAACATGAGAGAGAGCTTTCTCAGTGCCTTTTTCCACACAATGGAATTTCCTTCTGTGGGAGGCTGGGCTGGCCCCCTTCCTGCGCTCACAAGAGCCTTATTGGTGTGTGGGAACTTTTCTATGATCTTAAGATAATTCTATATTTTTTTAACGTTACCATTTTAATTGTTTTAAAATTT
Organism: Sceloporus undulatus; assembly: GCF_019175285.1. Classification (NCBI taxonomy): domain Eukaryota; kingdom Metazoa; phylum Chordata; class Lepidosauria; order Squamata; family Phrynosomatidae; genus Sceloporus; species Sceloporus undulatus. The sequence continues at coordinate 78,477,836 of NC_056527.1, read as the reverse complement.
TATGTCATGTTTTAATTTATTCTTTTTGACAGCTAACTTGGGTCCTACTCGGGGAGAACAGCAGCATATAAATGAAATGAATAAATAAAATACAAGGCCACTTTCCATATCACTTGCTGTAAAGACCAACATTGTCCCTTTATACATACTTTATATATACAATTGACTTGGGATGCTTGACCCATTATTGTATTAATTTACATTTATATATAGTCCAGTGGCAGCTAGGAGAGCACAGGAGGACCAGACTCAAATGGGTATCAGATTGTGAATGTATTTATTAATCAATGCATAAAAATATGTATGATCCATTTATTGTGTCATGTTTTTAAAAAGATGAAAATAGTATATAAGGCCTTTTAGGGACAAAAATCAGTGTTGAGGTTTCAATAGCCTGTATTTAAGGACATCAGCATTCAAGTGGTAAATCCAGTTGTTCTAATTATGGAATGTATAAGCATTTTGAATTTGCCTGAAAGCCGGTGGCATTTTAAAATCTGAGAGAGAGATGTCTAAGTGGAGCTGACAGTAGGGTGCATGTCTCTCCTTTAGACTAAATCTCTTCCCTGAAGCAAATGTTTGAGGGAGAGCTTGGAAGAAAATTCTGCTGTTTGAGTTAGCCCCCACTTATTATGAGCGACCATCTCTGATTCCCTCTTTTAACTCTCAATATGATTAGAGCAATAAAAAGTAACCAGAAATTTAGAATAACCCCCAAGCTTAGTTAAAACATAATGCTTTATTTTACTGCTTGTAGCTTTTTGCACATCACATTGTGTAGGTAGATGTGTTTCTTCTTTCTGTCGACTAAGGCAGAATGGAGAACCTTTTTTTCTCTGAAGGGTTATTGATATACAAGTCAAATGGGAGTCATAGTCATTCTTGAGAGATGGAACCAAAAGTAGGCATTCACTCTTACAGCTGCTTCCCACAGAACTGTAAGTTTTCTGTCTTTGTATGTTTTGATCCATAAGCATATATAGGTTTGGCAGAGCTAGTGCTTTGCCTTTCTTGTTTTCATATATTTAATATATTAATATATATTTAATGGCTTCTTTTTCCACTCTGACATATGCTGATCTTATGTGGCTTAAGGAGAGCATAGGCCTAAATCATATTGTTAGTTTCAACGAGAGTAGCCTCACTGAATCACTTGAGTCTTCTGTAGCTAGGACTAATGATAGGAACCAGACTTTAAGTGGCAGCTGCAAGGAAGCCCACAACTGCACAATCTTCCCTGCTCTGTAACTCTTTACCTGCTCCTTTGCTGTTCCTTCTGTTCAGGAAAATATTTAGTCTTTCAGTCCTCTGCCCAGCCCTTGCATTACCTAGCTGATACTAATGCCAGCCAAAGAAGCATAAGTGAGGCAACTGCCCTGTCATGGCTCCAGCTGTCTGACTGGCTGGGCTGGAAAAGCAATAAAATATTTCATGGAACCCAGTCAGATGTTCACAACCACATTTGGGGTTGAAGGGGAGAGCTGTGGAAGTGGGTTGATGTTGTGGGCTGGATAGAACTTGACAGACCATGGACTCCCCTCCCCTTTGACTAAATAAATATTGATCTGATGATTTGTGATCCCATGCATAGTTTGCAACAACAAGTTAAATGTATCACAGATATCATGATTGAATACCCCTTGTTTCAAAACAGGCACTCCCAATTCTTAAGCCTTCATGAAGAGGGTTTCAGAAACTTTTGTGTCAATTTTTTATTAGCTGCAGGTTATCCAGGCTTGACAAACGGTAGTCATCTTAACAGTGCTTTGTTTGGAACATGCCGACTTCATACCATCAGTTATAAAGAAAGTAGATTTCAAGAAACCATACATTTAGCACATTTTGCAGGTTGCATGTAATGAAAAGCTGGAATAAATCAAAACAGAAGCAAGAGCTTTCCTTGCAGCCATCCAATATGAGAGAGGAACATGTTCCGATACGTATTTCAGCATCTGCTTGTTTCATAAGTACTGTTTGTATGATCTTGATGGCAAGATCTTTACTATCTCGTAGCAAGAAAGTTCATCGTCTTCTATATAATTTTGTAGTGAAATGTAAGGGATTGTAATATGACATTTTAAAAAATTGTAGTTATTTGGATTTCTTAATATCTTGGAGAAATTTTTGAAGAAATGTTTCTTCTTTGACCTTTTACTCATTGCAGCATTTCTGCTGCATATGGAATAGCAAATGCAGACTTCTGATTTGCTATTAAAATGATGTGTTTGGCAGTCTACCTCTTGGCCTGATCAAAATACTCACTTGGATATGAGGTAGGGAATGAAAGAATTACACCATCTTCTGATAATTCTTCCATTCCCTGCCAATTCTCCCTGGGAAGGGGAGTTTCATACTTTAAGAACTTGTTCTTGTGCTTTGGTTCCTATTATTTGAGGAATCACAGATTCCTTTGACTATCTGATGAAAGCTATAACCTTCCTAGAAAAAATGAGCTCAAATAATTATCGAAGCAACAGGAAGGAAATTGAATTGTCTCTCTTTTTGCATCTGCCTGATGGATCCTGTGAAGTGCATCCAGAGACTCCTAGAGGTCTATAGATTCCCGATTAAGAACCCCTTTTCTAATGCCTTATGTCTTGTAAACTGAGTTAATTTTTTGTATTTTATTTATTTATTTTATTTATATGCTGTCTTTCTGTGTGAGCTGAACTAATAAACAGATGAGGGTGACTTATGGGCTAGAAAGCAAGACATATTCCTTTTGAAGGATGTAACTCTGACCTTCAGATCTTGCCCATCTAAACGTCTGTCTGTAAAATGAGGCTTTATTCTCACAGGTTAGTGCAAGGTTGCGAGTGAAGCAGTCTTCCAGATGTTCTTGGGCTGCATTGTTCAACGTCATTCATTGGCTACAGTGTCTAGGACTTCTGGGAGTTGCAGTCCAACGATATCTGACGGGCCACTTTATTCCCATCTTGGCTAGTGACGTTATTTTTATGTTTGTTTCAGATACATCAAATAGGACCTTCACCTAGGAACAATAATCTAGTTAGGATATTTTGCAAGTCTGTGATGAAATTTGTGACCAAATTGCTCAGGCATTGTCACTCTTCCTTCTCAAAGTGGAAACAGCAGAAACTGCTGAAGCCGCCTCTTACAGTTTTAAAATTAACCTATCCACCATTCGTTTTTAAATTTGTGACTGAAAGGGCTGCTGTCCCGAAGCCATGACTTCTCTTTCACTTACGTGTGGGTAACTAGGCTGAACTGCTTTAAATGCTAGGAAATAGTCAAAAGATTCTCACTGGAGTGTGCTGATCTTTTTATTTTTTTACTTTGACAGAATTTGAATATTTCATCCTATATTTTTAATGCAGGATGACCCTGTACCCAATGGTCTTCGTGCCCTTCCAGTGTTCTATGCTGCTACAATAACAATTAATGTGTTCTCTATAATGTATACAGGTGCCCCAGGTGAGTATTGCTTCATATATGAAGTCTTTTATGGAAGCACTGTTACAAATCTTGAAAACCTATCATTTTCTATATTGGGTAGACTGGATCCAGGATCTGTCTTCTTTGGATGCAAGGGCTCTGCTTATGAATGATTCGTTGACCCCAGTTTCAGGGATTTCACCCTCCCTCCCTGCCCCACAGCTCACTCCAATGTGTAGAGTCCCTTTTAATGCTCTGTGTAGCATTTTATAGGTGCTGAAGGGGCTACCATGTGGAAGGGGTCAGGAAAGTGTGTTCCCACACAAAGTTCCATACACCTAAATCTGAATCTAACCCACTAATTGTTAGAGAACAAATTACTAGAGAACTGATTATTAGAGAACAAAAAAAGATGTCACAGTATGCACCTTGGTTAAAGCTCATGTTCCCTTCTGTAAAAGAAGTAACATCTTTACAGATAGTGAAGTAGTGGGTACTGGAAATGTCTGACAAACTGCTGTGTGTCATAGCTGTTATAGTTCTCTTAGGGCCATATCATGTAGTGATAAACACAGATTTACCATTAAGTCTACTCTGAGCCTGATATGTTGCCAGTCACAGCTTCTCAATATGTATCCATATGTACTATATATGTTTCCAGACATGCGTTCCCAGACTACCTGCACTTCACCCTTGAAAAGGCTTGGGCAACATTATCCTTGATTTTTTTTTTCTGCATAAGGGGGAATTTTCATGTATTTCAAAATAAGCATATTCACGAGCTAAAAGACTTCTTCTTGTTTTCTGGGATTCATAAGAGAACACCATATCATTCTGCATTATGATGGCCTGTTACAGACTGCCAAAATAAAGCTGCTTTGGGTCTCTTTGGAGGTATGCTGTTTAAATGATGCATGCATCCAAAGAATCCGGAAGCTGCACCAAAACTGCACTCCAGTGCTTAGGAATGGAGTGTGGCTTTGGCGTGACCTCCAGACTCTTAGGACCCATGCATCATTTAAATAGCATACCTCCAAAGAGACCCGAAGCAGCTTTATTTTGGCAGTCTGTAACAGGCCGATAAATCTTTAAATTGGCACAAATTGGCATTGTGTTAGTTATACAGCCGATGCTGAGTCTGATGGAGTTCAGTAGTGGGGAATCATCTTGTGTGAGCCACAGAAGGTAGAGACACAGTGTTCTGCTTATGTTTATAATAGCACCAACCTGTTGTGCAGAATGGTGTTTTTTACCCAGAAGTTAAAAAGTAAGTGTCCTGGGTTCAGGATTTAGTCGTTTATTCTTCCGTATTTCTCAACCTCTTCTGTTCCCTCCACCACCAGTCCCCTTTCACCTCAGGGCAAGTACATATTGTGATAAATAATGCAAATCAATGTTCAGTTATATAATTTCATTTTCTCCCCTTTTCAGTCCTAGGAATCACTCTTCCTGTGTGGGCAATAGCACTAATATCAATTGGTGTATCACTTGTAATTGCTGCCTTAGTCTGGATATTTGTGTGTCCATGGATGAAAAGAAAAATAGCAAGTATGTCTCCAGAGGGGCAGGCTGGGGGGAGGTAAAATGCATTTAAAATTTTTCAGCTGGGTTTCCATTGTAGTAACTCTTTCTATTGTAACCAGTGATTTCTTTGCCTTCTGCTGTAAATGTTTGGGTCTTTAATTTTGTACTGTGAGTAGTCAGCTAAAATGCATGTTTGTTTATATAAAATAAAAGTGAGGAAAGTGCAGCCTGCAGGGGCCAATCCCTTTTTTGCAGCCCACAATTACAATTAGCTTCTCAGACCTCTGGCATACAAGGCACATTTAAAAATTCAGGTTCAAAAACACCTTAAGAAAGAAAATGAAATTGGAGGCTTTCAAGAATGGCAGCTTAGTTTGACCCTCATCTCAGACTCCTCAAAAGCACTTGAAAATGTCCTGAATATCCAGGAAATTACAACCAAAAGTCATTTCCAGATTTGATTTTTGGTCACAGGTTGGACACACTTCTCCTCTGCAGTTGTTTGCCTTTGTTTTAAAAATACATATAAACCATATTTCCTTGAACTTCATGTTGAATTTATTTTAGGTTGAGGACTTCCATGCATCCACTATGCCTTCTGACCTCTTTATCTTTTAAACCAGGAGTAGGTATGTGCTAAGCAAGTGTCGGAAGCCTATTTCTTCCATCTCCAGACTCCATGGACTCCATCCCACTGGAGTGATTGCCATTTCTTTTGGCTTTTTAAAGTGCAAAAACAAATCCCTAGAGGACTTTTTTTCAGCCACAAAAATCATTTAGGAACTAGGGGAAAATCAAGGGCTGTGTGGGATCTTTCCACCTCCAGGGTTTACAAGGATTTAGCCAATTGCATGATTCCAAAATTGCTTTAAACTGATTTTTCTAATTTCTTTTACATTCATTTCAAAACCCATTTTTGTTTCAAAAATCACTTGGGATGTTAGAAAGGTTGTGTGAAAATAGGAATCCCATTTGCAGCATAACAGTTTCAGTCTTGGTAAAAATATTTTGCTCATCTATAATATCTAAGGTGCCCTGGATTTAACAAAAAGCGGGTCAGAAAAAAAGTAGTGACTCAAATTAGAAAGTTCAGTCAGTGGAAAAAAGGTTTCTGTTTCTTTTGCTTTGCTGTTGCTTGGAAAGACAAGGGCAAAATACCTCTGTGACCACTTTGTTTCTTTAAATAACACCTGTAATGACTGATACAAAGGGCTAAGGTGTAGATAACACGAGATCTTCTGTGGTTCATAAGTTTGGATTTTCCATAGGTCGATTAAAGAAAGAAGGTGCATTATCAAAAATATCTGATGAAAGCCTTGATAAAATCCAAGACGAAGATCTGCCTGTCTTTAAAGAACTCCCTGGTGCCAAAGCAACTGATGAAAGTACTATTCCTCTCACTGGCTCTGGAACTGAAGAGGCTGGTGCATCTGATAGCATAGCAAATGGTAGCCATCCACGTGTACCATATGGTGAGAAACCAAGAGCACTTAATTTTCCCCCCCATGTTTCCATTGCAGACTGTTTTCTGGTATCTTCTTTCATGGGTATAAATGATACCAAGCCTCTAATAGCAATCCCTTTCCACCACTTTAGTTTACAGAGTGAATCAAAAGAATGTGTGCAGTTTCATGAGTCCTCAGAGGTTTGCTTGTCCCTGCCACATTGTTAAAAGAACATAGTATAGATAATACAGTCAACCCTCAACTTTTGCGAGGGTTGGGGTTTTAGGATCCCTGGGAAAGTGGAAAATGCGAATATCTCTAGGCATCTCCAAACCATATTTAACAGACAAGAAAGTCCCTGTACTGGGGTGACTGGGCCTATGGCTGCATGTGCATTATCTCACTCGCTCACTTCACCTGGGTGGGTGGGTGAGGGGGATAGGGGGCAGGAGGAGGGAGAAGAGGGACATCCATCCCATCCCCTTGCTGTTGCCTGTCTGCATGAGTTCCCCTGTGCCATCCCCTTTTCTCCTGTACACATGAGTGAGTGGTGGAGGGAGGGAACATGTGTGCCCTCCTTCCTCATGTTTCCCCCATCTCATCCCTTTCCTGCCACCTGTGTGAATGGGTGAGGGAACACACACACACCATCCCATCCTCTTTCCTTCATCCACCCAAGTGAGCAAGGAAACTCATGCATGGCTGGGCCCAGTCACCCCATCACTTTGATTTTCTCCCAGCAACACTCGTGTTATCAAAGTCCCTGTTAAAGGTGGCATAGGGCAGCAATTGAGGTAGGTGGCAAATACAGCAATCACAAATAATCAAATCTGTGAATGCTTAACCAGCAAATGTGGAGAGAAGACTGTATGCTACACTGTTTTCTTTTACCTTACTTTCTCAAATAGCTATCAATGAAGTTCAGCATGGAGATATGTTAGCTGAGTGATGTACTTACAGTATAGTTGCATTCAAATCAATTTGTAGAATACTGGTAGTGAGGGTCAGTATAATAATCTTATTATGATTGAATTTTAGTGGCATCTTTAATTTAGATATATTGAACAATGGCCTGTTACAGACTGCCAAAATAAAGCTGCTTCGGGTCTCTTTGGAGGTATGCTGTTTAAATGATGCATGGGTCCTAAGAGTTCGGAGGTTGCGCCAAAGCCACACTCCATTCCTAAGCACTGGAGGGCAGCTTTGGTGCAACTTCCGGATTCATGCATCATTTAAACAGCATACCTCCAAAAAGACCCGAAGCAGCTTTATTTTGGCAGTCTGTAGCAGGCCAATGCTTCATCAGTAGACTTCACATCCATCTAAAAGCTTCTTTGCGTCTCCCTCTCCTTAAATACTATGAATGGAATCATAGTTTTTGTCCTGCTCATCTTTTAGCCTCCTCTCTCCAACAACTATTCCTGTACCTTCTTCTCATCTAGGCTTCACTTATCAGTACACAGACAGTGTCCCAGGATCTCGCCCCTCTTCCCCATCTCCTGCGTTCTTTGTTTTGAATTATGTGATCATTAATTTCATTCCTTTGATAGTCATTTACCTAGTCCAATGAACAAAGGGAGAAATGCACACGTCAAAAGTAAGTAGGCCTTCAAATTGGTGCTGTCAGCCAGTGCTTGTTGTCAGCTAACAGCCCAAGCTGCAAGGTTTTTTTTAAGCTTTGGAGAATGAAAAAGATACAGCTGAAACACAGACCCTTTTAATAAACAGAGCAAGCTGGTTCTTCATTTTCTTTAAGGAGGGCAATAAAAAGCAATCGTATGAACAGGAAACTTTTTTATTTATGATAGCTAAAATTGCTTGCTTAAAATAATAAAGGTACTGCCCTGAAGGTAAGGATGACATTTTGTAGGAGGAAGGAAAGGCAAATTAGTCAGGGAAACTTAGGGGTGAATAGCTGTCAGAATATGCCAGCGGAAGGATCTCTTCCAGGAGTGAGGAGGGTTGACAGAATGGAAAGAGACTTTCTCTCCTGTCTCTACACCAAGTTGCAGAGGGACAGGCTGCTTTTGGAGAACGAATGGTAGTATAAATTATAGAAAACAGGGGAAATAATTCTTCTTGTAGCTTCAGTGTTCTGCTATCTATGTGTCTAAGAATGTGTTTGAAAAACAAGACTTTTTATGCTGTTTCAGGAAGAGCGTTTTCAATGACACACAGTATGGTGAAATCTCCTGTTTCCAATGGCACATTTAATTTTGATGGCCACATGAAGAGTGACATTCATGTATATCACACTGTGCACAAAGATTCTGGATTATACAAAGACTTGCTACATAAAATACACCTAGACAGAGGTAATGATGAGAGGCCTACACAAGAAAATAACTACAAGTTACTGCGGCGCAACAACAGTTACACCTGCTATACAGCCGCCATATGTGGGATGCCAGTGCATTCATCCTTCAAGGCTGTTGATGTGTCAGCTGCAGAAGATAGTGAAAAGCTAGTGACGGACACAGTTTCCTATTCCAAAAAGAGAGTTCGTTATGACAGCTACTCTAGCTACTGCAATGCTGTGGCGGAAGCAGAAATTGAAGCAGAGGAAGGTGGTGTGGAGATGAAATTGGCCTCTGAGTTAGTAAATCCTGACCATCCCCCAGAGGATCCTGCAGAAGATGAGAAAGATGAAAGAGACTCCTCACAAGTCCACCTGCTCTTTCACTTTCTCCAAATCCTTACAGCTTGTTTCGGATCTTTTGCACATGGTGGCAATGATGTTAGGTAAGTAAGAGGAACTTATTTGTGTGAATATTTATAATAGCAGTTTAGGAATTCTGTAATTACTTTGCATTTTTTTTTAGTACATATGAGAGTGCTACGGTCCACTGCAGATTTCACGTTTTAATCTACAATTTTCTTGTTCTGTGTCTGTCTTCCCAATCTATATTATTTCTTGCTACTCATTTGCCTGAGGAACAAATACAAGTATAAAATCAGGTTTTCTGGATTGAGGATTCCAAACCTGTTTTTAATCAGAAACAAATTTTGTTTAATATAAATTTCTTCTTTCATCTTTTAGCTCTATTACTGGTGTCCAGCTCTAGCTAAAATCTTCGTTTTCTTCGCTGACCAAATGTTTCAAGAGAGCTTATCAATATGCTAATAATGAGGGGTGGTTGTTTTGTTTCTTGCATAGAATAATGTTTTCATTTCCTTGACTCCTAGTGTCTTCCAGTGGGTAACCAGTTAAGTAGTTTGCCTTTGAAAATAATTTCCTAGGCAGGCTTAGTTACATTAGGATAAGAATTGGTGTTGAGTACTATTAATTTCTGTTTAGACTGCCAGTGAGGACACTTACGTGGGAATCTGTTCCGGATCTATCCATGTAAGGGGAAATCAGCGTATGCTGGAGTCCCATTGGAACTAATGGGGCTCGCAAATGCGGCGGTGCAACAGCATATGCGCGCCATGGGCGTGCGCCCCATTAGTTCTTCCAAGGCGCACAAGGAGCTCTTCCGGCATGGCTTTCAGCATATGCTGAAAGCTCCGTATGGTGCACTCGTGCAAAATGCTGGATTGCTGGAAAGCTGGTGCCTGAAACCAGGCCTGCCTGACCTGGTGGAGATAATCCCCTGAAGAACTTGAGCCCCCTCTTCATAATTAGCAAGGAGAAGTGTTTTTGGGGTTTGTTTGCATGCATATGCATGTTTAATTTAGCATTTGTTTTCTTGCATTTCTTGCTTGAATTTGTATTCTGTGGAGACCTATTGCTTCTGCACCTGCAAAGTTGGTAATGGCAGGTACTCTGCAGTCCAGAGCATCCAGGGACATGCTGTATGTTTCATGCAAAGTGGCTGCTAGACCCATCAGAACTCCCTAGCACACATTCGAGAGGGGAGGCCTAGAATGCCCCCCTCCCTTCCTCAGAAATTCTCTGCATAGAGTTTTGTTCTGCAGAAAAAACAAAGAAGTGTTCACCCACAAGAAAGATTTTGTTTGATATATGTGTTGAGAGTTCAGCTTTGAGGCTTGTTTGGCCACAGAATGGATAAAGATGGAAGGAAGGGAAGAGAAAGAGGGGTAGAATTTAGAGATATAGCTGAATTAATCAGGAATATCAGTATACAAAGGGATCTTGGAGCACCTCTGAGACTGTATCAGACGCATCTGAGGAAGCAGACCAAGTCTACGAAATCTTACTCTACAATGTCTTTTGCTCAGATAGATCTCTTTGCATACTAAAGCAGCCTGAGGTTTTCATGGCCTCTGTGTGCTTACCCATAATCTTTAGCTCTCTTAGGGTGCTATCATGTGCACCTCCAATCAAAATATATTGCATGGGGTATTCCATCTTTCTTTCTCCAGAATGTTTTTTTTTCCTGAGAAGAAAAAATATGGAAGAAATTGGGAAAATATGGGAGGATTGCAGGTTGATATCTAGAACTTTTGTAATACTCCTTGAAAAGAGGCAGGGAAATTCCATAATGAAAGCATCATTTGGACACACACACAGACCTCAAGTTACCTTCTTTTATAGAGTAATTATTGTCTTATAAGGTAGGCTAGTTTTTGTGCTTTCTTCTGCCCCCGCCCTCCACTTTACATTAGGGAACATTTTGCCCACATTTTATATTTGAGAAGAGAGATTCTTCCCATTTGTTTATTCTATGGGACCAAGAGGTAAAGTTTAACTTTTTCTTTTCCCATAGAAAAGTTGAGACACACTATCAGCTGGAAGAGAAAATGTTGCAGTGCAACATGATTGTGGGAGTAAGATACATTATCTGGGTCAACTGTGGCTTTCACTGCCTGGGATTCTCTCAGCTCAGAGGGGTGCAGTGTGTATTTTAAAGAGTGAATGTTTTTCTGTGCTTTCATCATGGAACACCAGAGATAACCCCAAGAGAAGTGTTACTAGCATGAGTTGGTATCTTTGTCGCCAGTCAGCTACTAAATACATTTATACTGCCTCCTCATCTTTTGACCCAGGGACTGGATTTTAACAACCACTGCCAGGGCCAGAAGTAGCTGTCATGTACAAACTAATAGCCCCAATTTATATTGTACTTTTGTGTGGATTTTAATTTTATGGATAATACTACTCACGTAAAACTTGTCAGCATAAAGCTTTCTTTATTGCATAGTACATATGATTACACTTGCCAAATTAGTAGTCAACTGATGAGTGTGTTAAAATAATTAAAAATTTTATCCCTTGACCTACTCACAGTAAGTAAACAGTGTAAAACAGATGCATTTAAACAGGCATTTAAATCCAGTTGCAGGGGAACTTATCCTTGCCAGAAGTAATCGGGGAGGTATAACCTCTAACAGTAATGAACTGTGCCAAATGTAGAGGCAGTGCAGAATCTGGGATGTTTTTAATAGGAAGGAGGCATTAGGTGTAGAAGAAGAAATTGGCCTGTTACAGACCAAAATAAAGCTGCTTTGAGTCTCTTTGGAGGTATGCTATTTAAATGATGCGCATGGGTCCTAAGACTCCGAAGGTGTGCCAAAGCCACACTCCATTCCTAAGCACTGGAGTGAAGCTTGGTGCACTTCTGGATTCTAGGATGCAGGCATCATTTAAACAGCATACTTCCAAAGAGACCCGAAGCAGCTTTATTTTGGCAGTCTGGAACAGGCCATTATGTGCTCAAGCTCACTGCAATTGAGGTTTGATCTGGAAATATGTGCTCCCAGCCCACTCTTTCAGCACATAAAATCTTTTCACTGTCGCTCACATCTTCTAAATTTTATTCCTCTGAGTTGATAGTCACTAGAGATTAGGACTAGAGACTGCTTTGTGTTCAGCTATTGCTTTCGGTAAGTTGCTGAACGCGTAACTCCCAGGGATACGTCAGGCACAAGTTCCAGGATTTTATATCATTTGAAAGCTTGGCCTCCAGTTATCAGAAAATATTAACTTTACACCCATCGCCTTTTTCTCCCCCACAGTGTCAGACAGTATCATTGCCAGTTCTTCCCAACGTGTGGTCTTGGCATGCTCTTAAACCTAAATATAGTCAGTGCTAGTCTTTCAATCTAGCTCTCAGTTCCTGGACTATGCATTCTCTGGATTCCTTTCTTCTTGTCTATGTCCAGAGAGCTTTAGCTTTTTAAATATGGTTTAACATAGGAGCCAGTATAGTGTAGTGTTTTGAGTATTGGACTATGCCCGTGAAGACCAGGGTTTGAATTCCCGCTTAGCTATAGAAACCCACTGGGTGATCTTGGACAAGCCACACTCTCTCAGCCTGAATGAAAGGCAAAGGCAAACCTCCTCTGAACAAATATTGCCAAAACAACAACAACCTTGTGATGAGTTCACTTTAGGGTTGCCATAAGTTGGAAACAACTTGAAAGTGCACAGCAACAACAATCACATTGAGCACTTTATGTTGTTCTGATAAGCAACTTGATTGTTGCTTTCCTATCTATAGGTAGCAGTTGAAAAATTATTGTATAATGGTATACACTTATGTTTACTGTTCTTGGTGTAAAACTTGTGCTTTAGATGCCAGTCTCTTACAAGACCTTTCTATCAGAGTTAAGAGTTTAGTAATGGATGGATGCTACCTAGTGCAAAGAAGGCTACACAAAAACAAATAAACAACAAGTTTACAATAATTCAAATGCACCTGCTTCTCATAGAATCAAACCAGGGGGGTTGGGAGAGGTAGAGGCAGAGGCAGGTGATGCCATCATCTTTGTTAATTCAGACTCCCAGTACTCTGACCATGTGAATCTTGGCTCTGCTTCACATACCAGCCCTATGAAATAGTGGCCTGGGAAATACTGTCCTTTGGGGGTGTGGGAGTGGCACAGAGTAGTAATGCTTGACAGGATTTCATAAGGACCTCGGATCTTCTGGGTCATTTGATATCTCAAATTAATATTGTCTGATTCCTATATTTTAATTTACAAATCCAGGGCACTTTCCATATATCCATTTATTTTCTAAGTGGTTATAAGCTAACCAAGAAAACTATAAAATGCTATAAAATCCTTTGTTATAATATTTCCATTATCATCCTGGTATATACTACATTAGTCCCTGTTTTCTGCCACATACTGGCATTTTGTAAAAATGCTGTTCAGTTTTTCTCTAGCCTGTCTGAACAATATGGATGGCATGTGCCAAAAGGAGAGGTATAAATGGAAATAAATAAATTGAAGGAACACTAAAGGTAACATGAGGCTTCTGTTTGTGGAGAAAGGAATTTTCTCCCTCCCTTGGTCAATGTGATCAGTAAAGAATTTAGTGAAGGCTTTAGGACTTGATAATTCAGTTCCCATTTTATATTTTGTTTTCCAGCAATGCTATTGGTCCTTTGGTAGCCCTCTGGCTTATATATGACCAGGGTGGGGTAATGCAAGAAGCTCCTACTCCAGTTTGGCTACTACTGTACGGAGGCGTTGGCATCTGTGTAGGTCTTTGGGTCTGGGGACGAAGAGTGATCCAAACAATGGGGAAAGACCTCACTCCCATCACCCCATCAAGGTAAGGCCTGCCTACTTGCTCTGGTTACCTCAACATCTAATGCTATCTGTTCTGACAAATGCCACCCAAGTCTGTGTGTGCCTAATGAATTCTGCTTTTGATTTGAATAGTGATATGCATTACCTCCTCTTTAAACTAATGTTTAAATTGTTGAGGTCTAGTTGAGCAGAATAGTCTGCCCGTGTCTTGAACAGCATAGAGAGGCATAAATTAGGAAACGGCAAAAAATTTAAATAGCTTTCCATGAGCTTCCAAATAATGTTATTTTTAAAACATGATTTTACGATTTTTATTTGCTTTTAATGCATACTAGACCTCTGCTGCTAACCTAATTACTAATTAAGCATGATTTCTTGGAATGTAGAATAGATTGCTAGTAGTAATGACCTGATCAGTTAATGTAATGCGGATGTGTGTGTATAGTTTTCCATTATTCAGCAGCAACTTGTTCTCTTAATATAACGCAATGACCAAAAATCATTCGGAGGGGAACCGTTGGCGGCAATGCTGGTAAGACTTTGGCATGTTGCATGGTGTCAGCCCAAACTGATAGATAATCTTTTTTAAAAAAGAGTGACTGTGAAGTGTTTTCTTATGCTTCCTGCAGTGGATTCACTATTGAGTTGGCTTCGGCGTTCACAGTTGTGGTAGCTTCCAATGTTGGACTTCCTGTCAGTACTACACACTGCAAGGTATGCCTTTGCCATGTGACTGCAGCCAGGCTGGTCTGGACTGTATGTTGTTTTTAACTCTGCTGCTCAGATCAGTTTATAGTGGCATGATACCATAATGAGGAAATATACTATGAGTGGGGCAGGGCAGCAACATCTTCCCACCTATTTGTAAAATGCATAAAGGGACTACTGGTCTTAACTTCCCTCCTCAAACATTTCATTTTTTTTCATATTGTGCAACCTGTTATCCATGTGAGATTATCCAGTGTTGTCTGCTCATCTGCATTAATTTTTGCATTGTTATACATTCCTATAAAGGGCAGTCAGTCAATCTACCATTGGGCTTTTGCTGACATTGCAAAAGCAAAGTTCAGTAGGACTGCACATGTACTGTTTCCTATTTAACTACAATATTTTCATATAGTTGTGCAGTTACACAGGACAGCACTGAACAAGAATGGCCATAGCCCCAACTTTCCCCGCCTCAGTAGCATTGGAGAAGTGGCTGATAGCTTTTCGGCATTTTGTTTCTGGAGGCAAGAAATATAAATGTTCCTTGCACTTTGGAAGTTAAAAAAAGTTTTTAAAATATCTATTATGCTGCATTATGCATTGCCTCTAAATCTGCTTACTAAATCTGTTGGCAGGTTGGCCCTTCATAGCAATGGGCTTTTCCTCAGATCATGCCACATAAACTGAGATCTGCTGCACCTTCCTTTGTCCAGAGGTTCTGACACTTTTCATCCTTCATACTTCCACTTTCCCGATGAATGCATGGCATGGGATTTCCTGTGTGTCACTTTTTACACTATAAAATCTCCATCTGTCTTTTTTTTTTTTTATTTCTTCACAGTGGATTTTGCATTGAAGTAATGTGTGCGCTAACCGTACTTGTAGCATCAAATGTGGGTATTCCAATAAGCTCCACTCATTGCAAGGTATTGGAGTTTGCAGTGGTCACACCAATTAAACACACAGTCAAGTCTTTAAGAACAGAAGGAAACAAATTGTAATAAGTGCTTGTTTTCCATTTTGCCTTCATGACGTAATGTATCAAGCAGTCTTAAAAAACAGAATCAAAGTATAAAATTTGAAATTAACAAAATTGGACTTGCAAATTTCATCAAATATTGTAATACTGTCCCCCCCCCACCATAAGGTGGAGAAAACATATGTAGTTTATTATTCTTAATGCTATTTATTAGCAACATTGTAGAATTCATCTTATAGTCTATTAACAAGTGACAGTCATCTTAACTTTTAGTATTCTTGCTTCTATTAAATGTTTTAGGGTTAGCTTTGCACTAACAATTTTATACTTTTAGTCCCCCACCCGCCGAAAATCATTTGCAGAGGGTTTTTAAAATCTGAAATACTAGAAGATTATAACGCACTTAACTTTAAGGAGCACTTCATGTGCACATCAATAAGAGTCACTGGAATACTTGGTTCTGTATTGGAGTTTCTGAAGGCAAATGACCAGTGGTTTCAAGCCAATCCAAAACACGGCTATCACTTGAAATTCAGCAAGTTTTAACTTTTGAGCAATGAATCTAACTGCTTTCCTAACTTGTATTCTAATCAAAACTTAGTAAAATAAACTTAGATAATGATTAAAAATGGATTTACCAATGCCAGTATCACTGATGCCCTTTTAAACTGTTGTGGAAGTGTTAATAAATGACACGGTGTATAACACTCATCCTCTAAAATAAATATGTTAATAAAATTGTAGCTCCTTTTTATATTCATTTTAAAGAAATGTTCTTCATCATTTTCAGACCTCAAATGTACCTTTAGTCTACAACAGTGATTCCCAAACCTTGTTCTTCCAGATTTTTAGACTCCATCTCCCAGAATTCCTGGTTGTTGGCCAAGCTGATTGGTGCTTCTGGGAGTTGAAGTCCAAAATACCCGGAGGACCAAAGTTTGGGAACCATTGGTCTACAACATTGTCATATTTCCAATTTGTCCTTTCCCTCTTTCTCTCTCTGGTTCTGAATCCCAGATTAAGTACATTACTTTCTTTTAAAGCAAAGAAGCCAGAAAAAAAAAAATGCTGGAGGTACTGCAGATGTGATCCATCCACTGGAAGACTAAAGGAAACTCTCAGAAAGAAGTATTAAGGGGCTGATAAAAGCTTTTGCATGAGTGTTTCCTTTTGGAAATGATGGCAAAATACTGCAGTAGAATGCAGATACTGGGGAGAAGGCAGCAAGGCTAGAGAGTCAGGCAGTCTGCTGCCTGACATAGGCAGGTTACAGACCGCCCATTTGGGGCGGCCTGCAACCCACCCCTTTCCCCAACAGATTGGGGCCTGAGCAGCCACAGCGGCAGCCCCAGAGACCTCGATCCACTGCATCTCCAGGCCTCTGGGAAGTGGCAAAACGCCGCTTCCCTGTGGCCTAGAAAGGGGTGTCCTTGGGGCTTCATTTGAAAGGCACCAGTGCATGTGAATGGATGATTCCAATTAAATTTAAAGAGAAAGCAAACTATCCCATCAAACTATCACATTGATAGAAAATTAATTTTAGTCATTATTTTTCTGCTATCATTATGACAAGACTGAGGGTCTTTGGAATTGGTTTGATCAAACATGGTCTCATGACGGGCTTTTAGTTACTAAGTTATATTAAGTGGGTTATGCCATCCACACTAATTGGATTGAATTAATCCTCTGGAACCTTGCATCTCAGTAATCTATCTGACTTGATCTGTACATCTCAAGAAAATCTATAAACAGATGTATTCTTCAGTGGCAAGAGAATTTTTTTGTAATTTTATATAAGTTCTAGCACTGTTGTAGTACATTACATAAATCTAGTGTTAGAATCTGATTGTAAGAATATTGACTTCTGCTCTCTGCGGAGCGGCCATACTCTAGTAGTGAAATACAAACTTCGGAGGCTTGGGTGATTGCCCACTAAAAGGGATTTGAGGTTTTAGAGGCTAGAAGAGACCTCACTCTCTGTCAGAAGCTTGAGTCTTGACTAGGCTAGACATACCAGTATCTGACTCTGTGTAAAGCAGAGCATTGTATGCAAGATTGCAAAGTAATGGGGATAGGGAATAACCCAATAAGTAATATGTTATTCCCTATAATTCTGAACCTAAAAATGTGGTGTAATATCTTAGATCAGTAGATGTTATAAGCAAAGTTCCAGCTATCTTGAAAATGCTTGGATTGAAATTAGAACCATTCATGTTCAGTGTCATCTCTTTCCCAAGTTGTTTTCTTTTATGCAAGAGCAAGCTCTTACCCAGCTGCTCTGCAACAAAAGGAAAGCAGAATGTCAAAGTGTCCGGATGATGTTTAGCTGTGGGGTGGATTATAGGGTATTGAGGAAATGCTGGTTTGCCTTGCATTACCTTATAGCATTAGAAGGTTATGGTAGCATGAGAAAGCAAACAGCAGACTTCATGGCACTTAGGAAGGAAATTGGGTTAAGGAGGCAGACGAAATGACAGTTTCTCACGGAAGGTAAATTTCACTCTTTTGTAGAGTTGAACAGTTACAGCATGAGAACACAGTATTACTGTGAATAAATATGTGATATTGGAGGTCTAATCTTATTCCATCTGGAGATCAGCTTCAGGCAAGCCCTAAAATGGCAATGATCAGAGCAGGAAATTCACTTTTATATATTGCCTTTGTCAGACTATTAGCCTTTTTGGCACTTCAGATAACACAGCAAACCCAGTGATGAAGAACACCGGCTTTACAACTTGCTAGAAAAAGAATTCTTACTCTTACCCGTGTAAGAGTTGAATTTGAGTACTTGTCACCTAGTAAATATTCTGTCAAATTGGTAGTCTTAGCAGGTTATCTGTTCTTCCCTCATAGAATCTAACTTTGCCACCCTTTTTTATTTTCTGCTCCAAAGTTAATTGCCACTTATATATGGAATCATTCTAAGCACCAAAGTTCTTGGTTGTTAACCTTATTAGCAAAAGGGGCCCTTTACCAAGAAGAGTCAGGGATTAATATGACAAATATAAAACCTCAGGCCTTAAACAAGAGAGAGAAAGCAATCAAAGCTAGAAATTAATAAGTGCCTTGGAATCCAAATGGTGCAAGGCACTTCCTAAAAACCAAACAGATGCAGTCCCTTAGCCCATCTCAAATAGTTCTCAGTCTCTGTGACAGCTTTACACAAAACTCCATCCCTGTGTTGAAATGATACAGGAGTTCAGATTTCAACAGTGAGCTATTTCAGAAGCTTTGTAAATCAGGGCATCAGCTGAATGGCATTGGTTTCTTTTAGCAGGGGTCCACAAATGTGGTTGCTAGGTTGCCAGCAGCAGTCAGAAACCTTCCAGACCACTGACAGGCCATGATGCTCAGTGCAAAGTGTCAGGCTTATGTTGCAGAAAAATTTGGGGAGTGAGGGATGCGATGTCACATTTTATGCTGGGGATTCACACAGAATTTACTGCAGGGATTTGTTTTGTTTCATACCAGGCTCTAGAGACATTTGGTATACCAGTTGTTGCTTCCAAATGCCTCCATATTGGGGCATGAAGTGATGGTAACCACAAATAATGCTGGCTACTAAAGGCAAACAAATTTTATGGACATCCTGGTGATAAGCCTCTGTTAGCAATGTTAAGGTGCATTTAATTCTGACTTTCTTCTCAACCTTCCAAGGTTGGTTCCGTGGTGGCAGTTGGCTGGATACGCTCCAGGAAGGCTGTTGACTGGCATCTCTTCCGCAATATCTTTCTAGCCTGGTTTGTGACAGTTCCTGTGGCTGGCTTATTCAGTGCTGGCATCATGGCAATTCTAATGTATGGTATCCTGCCGTATGTCTGACTTCGTTGTACCTTCCAGGAAAGAGGGGAGTCTTTCTTTGAAATAAAAGACGCCAAGATTTCTCCTTCAAGAGTGCTAAGCTCCCTATTTAAACCATACACTACAGTAAGAGCTAGCAGCCAGGATGTATCCTCAGTATCTTTAACATCTACTGTACATATCATCAGTGTCATTGGTTGACATAACACGTGGTGCCGTTTTCTTATGTATTAAAGAAATATATATATATGCTTATAGTAGGTAAAACTACCTTAAATTATAAGTGAGGTGAAAATAATTGCCTAGGATTTAATCTTTAGTCAAACTTGTACATATTGTATCATTTAGTGGCAATTTTAAAAATCTTTTAGAGAAGCTGAGATGTTTGCCACTTTGATATATGATGAATCAAGGTGCAAAATGGGTGCAGTTTTTTTTAAATGCTGTTTAATGATACTGGAGCGAAACAGAAGTACATTGGCTAAAATGTGGTTCATATCATTGTTGTGTATAATACTGTATGAACATTGGTTTTATAAATACTTTTTAAAAAGTAGCTTTTTAACAGTGCATTTCCCTGATATATTTTGGATAAGAAAGTTTAGAAAGTACCAAAGAAGGGGAATAGCTTGTCAGTATTACATTATATGTCTCTCTGTGTGTATGTGCTGTTTGTCTCCTCTTCATGTAAGTTTCTAATTAAAATTATTTTGTACCACCAGCCACCAGCAAAGCTGGGATGATATCACTCCTGTTTACTGTAACTAGCAAAGTGTCGTCATGTTACAGTCTATATAGCAAATATTATCCACATGGGGCTTAGTAAAAGTCCAGCTTTATGTGTTAAATCTCAAATTCTCTTCAAGTATACATTCACCATCCCGTGTATATTGATCCAGTTCTGCTCCCAGAACATCCATCTATCAGCAAGTTCAGGGAGCAAAAGATGAGGATGGAAGCCCTTTGTTTTGCTTCTCCTTTTGCCTCCAGTAAGTCTCAACTGTGCAGTGTCAGCTGGTGAATGCTGGTGCCATACACATTGATAGTGATATGCCCAGTGTCTAAAAAAGAAGGGAACAAATTAGGCTCATTTGAGGTGTTAATCCAATGTCAATAATTGATGTTTGAAGTGGTTATTAAAATCGTTATCATACAAAAGAACAAATGTAAGAGCCAACTCAGATGCTAACCTTTAGCAGTGTGAGATCTGCTGCAGCATGATCCTTCTTGCCTCCAAATAATACAGTATCAGATCTCTGAGGCTACCTTGGAAAAGTCTACATTGCAGCTTCTTATGTCAGCATTGCTCCAGTTCAGTAGTGACATGGGAAGAAGCTGTACTGTGGGTTGTCTGGTGATACTGAGAACCTGAGATGCTTTCATGGACAACCAGAAAGCATCACAGTGCCCTGCTAAAGGTAATGCAGGCAGAAGCCCTAAAGTCTCTTTTTGAAGAGACATTCTAGTTTCCTGTAAACTTCATTAAAAACCGACACTACTGAAGAGACCTAGGCAGGTCTCTGGCCCTAGAACTGCAACTTGTAATTTATTGGGTATGCATCTGGTGAGATCTTCTCCAGTAGCATAAAAGGGTAGTATTACCCAGCAGACAGCTGGTGGAATCCAATTCCTTCGTTTGCTATGGTGACCTTAAACACAGGCTTCTGGGAAGTTCTGTTCAATTTATCTGGATTTTTCATACAGCACTAATAGGTTTCCATTGGGCTTATGAAGGAGCTTTTCTTAGAGGACTGTGCTCCTTGACATCTAAAGGCTTACTTATTGTGATAGCGCTCATGTTGGATTTACTGGATTGAGTTTAAAGAAAGAGTGTTTGGAGGAGAATGGTAACCTAGACTTTTGAAATGCTGCTAAAAATTTGATACATGAGCTTTCTTGGTACACTGTTGTGATCCTTTTTCATTGGTCATTCATTCTAAATTTATAATAAAATCATAAATTGCCCTATAACTGCTTTCTTGTTGTGTATTTTTTTTAAAGTTACAGTTGTGTTTCTAGCATTTACCATCAGCTCAGTTGCAGACACTTTCTTAACACAAAGCATTCCTTTGCATTTGTTATAAACCTTGTATTTATTCTCCCTCTGTGTGAGCTCTTGTTTAGACTTTTGTAACAATGGGGGGGGGGTATGCACACACATGCGCCCACACTCCCTGCCACAGCCCAAATAAAGCCAAGCTCTGTGTAAAGCAAACAAAAACATCTATTTATTTCTGTTGGGACTGTTTGTCCCAAGATGTAGCTCTCCTTCTGAATTACCACAGCCCTCTTTGGGTGGCAATCCTGTAATAGATAGGATTCATACAACAGGATGCAAATAAATGTGTTTTTGTGACATTAGAGAATCAGATGCTCATGCACTCCTGTCAGAAACATTCTTGACCAAGGGAAGGCCAAGGGAAGATCTTACCCACCCACTCATTTATTGAAGACATAGTTGTAAATGCTTTGATTTTCAAACTTGTAAAAATGTTTTATTAAAAGTAAAACTAACCACAAGGCACATACTGTAAAAACAATACAGCAAAAAGATACCAAACACATCATTTTCCAATATCAGATTGATTGATTCTAAGCAGATTGATGCAGCTCATCTTTTCCCCCCTTTTTGCACATAAATGGTTGATTTTAAAACTGAGCCTGATGTTTGTTACATGATACATATCTGAATGTTAGTGATGACTGAGCACTGGAACTGTCTGATGACAGAACCTGCATGTAATGTAATAGCTTATGGTGACACAACAATTGAATCATGTTTTGCTATTTGCACACACAAGAAGATCCTGAAGCAAATAGCTTTTTTACCAAATGGATTATAGAGCTGAAAGCTAGGAGAACTAAATACGTTTTTGAAGTTCTTGCAGAGGCCCTTTCAGGAGGGTAAATGCCGTCTGATTGAAAGAAGAAGTTAAAGTGTATATGTTTGAACATGGAATGCATGTTGTGATTGTTGTGATTCCCAGCAAGGCTGTGTGACTCCACAGAGGACATGACTCTCAGCCAAAGATGTCAACATTGCAGCATACCAGTCCAGAGATGGAATATGAAAACATTATTTATTTAAAAGGCATGCTTTTAAAACTGATCACTGAACAAAACAACTGGCTCTTTCATCTGTTACTGTTACTGTGGAGATCAGGATTTGATTCCCCACTCAGTCATGAAAACCCACTTGGCGATGGGTCACACGCAGAAAACCCTGTGATAGGTTCACCTTAGGGTTGCCATAAGTTGAAAGTGACTTGAAGGCACACCACCACAACAAACTCATTCTCTCTTCATTCTCATCCACCATCAGCCAAGCAGTGCAACTATTAAACTTCCCAGGGTTCCTACAGAGAGAGCTCAAGTTTTGGGGTGCCTAACCTGAGTGTGCAATAATTATGAAGCTGGGTTCTGGAGAGTATGAAGGAAGAACTGTGCCCTGCTCTCGAGTTACCCCTGTAAAGTGGAGGTGGGCAACTGTGGCCAGTCCTTGGGCCACAGCTGTGCTCTGGGACCCACCAAGGGGCACATGGACTGTTGACAAATAATACAAAATAGTAATTCAAAAAAAGATGTTTTTAATGTTAAAAGGGTATAGGGAAGCCCTGAAACCTACTGAGAAAGTAAACTCGAGGCTTCCAGGAGCAGCAAATGTCCATCTGGGGATTCTGAAGCTTTAAGCATGGGCTCCTGTGGCTTTTGGGCTACACTTGCCCACCCCTGCTGTAGGATGTAGTAAGAGGAATGTGTTACCTTCCCAGCTCAAACCCCTGTTAACCGTGTCTTTGCTTGCTCTGCCCTTAGTATATGAGCCACTATAAGAGCTGGAGCTTTTCTTCTATCCCCATGCGCCCCAGTTTTAATTTCCTTTTCTTCCACAACATTCTTCATATCTTGAAAGCCCACAGGTATTTGTCAGACTATTTGTCATGTCCATTAAAACATTTAATTTACAGGATATTTTTTGTTCCTTGGGAGTTCTGTTTCCTTCTGGATGCCCTGGTTCTGAAAGGGCTGCCTTACAAAGGACACCAAGGCAAGGCTCCCTTGTATTGGTGTCCTGTGTACATTTCCCAGAGCCATACAGTAATGCCAAGGGAAGGCAAATCAATTCTGCCAACCTATTTTCCAATGATTTCCAATACAGCTGGGCCTGCAGCCATCCTCCTCTTATGGTCCTCCTCTATGCTAGTGTCGTCATATTGGCAAGTGCCCCAAGTTACTACCTTCAGCCCAAGCATGTTAGCTCTGCCTTGAGCAAGATGGCAGGTAGGGGGCTAGATGGGTGGGGAAATAGCAGCATGGCATAGTGGTTTGAATGTTGGACTATGACTCTGGAGACCAGGGTTCAAGTCACCGTTTGGCCATGGAAACCCACTGGGTGACCTTGTGCAAGTCACACGTTTCAGAGGAAGGCAAAGGCAAACTTCTTCAGAACAAATCTTGCCCAAACAATCCATGATAGGCTCACCTTAGTGTCACCATAAGTTGAATGTGCACAACAACATGAAGATGGGTGGGATCACCCTCTACTGTGATCTGTAATCTCAGTGCTAAGTTCCGCTTGCCATTTATCCAGAGAAGCAACTGAATAATTATAGCCTAATGGTAGAATCATAGTAAGGCTTTTCTTAATTTCATGCCTCGGTGTCACGGCAAAGCTGAGGGCTTCAGGCATCTGTCGAGACCACTGGATTTAAAGGTACAAATCCCTCCCTGAGCTACAGGAACAGCTGCCTTGTTTGAAACAAGCAGATGGTGTGTAACGGGAGATTCTGGGGGGGAAAATAGCCACAGGGTTGATGTTTCCAAACAATGCAGTGGCTCCTAAAGTTACAATCCTGACTAACATGCAACAATGAGTAGTCTTGTCATGGGACACTTTGGGGAATTATTTTAGTACATACAAAATTAAGAACAAAGCTCCAGCTCGCCCAAAGCTTAACTTTGGCAGATGCCGCAGCTAAAAATAAGATGCTGCATCATGATCTAAAATAATATAATATTACCACATGTGTGCACTCTATGCCCCCTTCATGGGATTGTGGGGTCACTGTGCTTCTAAATTTAGATGCTCCCAGAGCTAATACGTCTCATGCTGCCTTCGTTTGGACTTTGAAATGTAAAGAGTTACCATTTATGTGAAAATATGAAAACAGAGCGAGTTTCAGCCACTGTGTTAAAGATGTGAGTTGAGCAGAAAATATCTGTTGTGTAGCTGAGATTGCTGCTGCTATCAAGGGAGCTAAAACTGGTATAACTTGCTGTGGTTGTGTATTCCCTTATAGCAATATCTGTAGCACCTTAATACATGTAAGGAGAAGTAGCATAGCAAGAGCAGAAGCTCCCACGGGATTCCTAGCAATCCCATCACCACCTATGAATTGTAACAGTCATTCACAGACAATGCTCTTATATTACCCATGCACAGAAGGCACCAGTAACATGAAGTGATGGGACAAATTCTACAATGAGAGTCTCACAATGACACTTCTATTCTGGAGGGACCTTTCCTATATACAGGATGACTCAAGAAATATTGTGGCTTGTGGTAGCAAATAACACTCACCTTGTCAAGGTTCATAATATCCAAATCCAGCCAGATTATTTTGATACTTGAAGGCAGAATATCCCTCAAGTACTTCTCTCCATCTTTAACGGTAAAAATGCAATACATTAAACAACAATTTGCTTTTCTTTCACGATACTCCAAGTCCGCCATCCGAATTAGCTGCCCCGCTCTTCCTAACTGAACAGACATATTTGAGTTCTGTGGCAATAATATTTTGTTGTTGTTGTGTACTTTCAAGTCATTTCCAACTTGGGCTTTCATGGGCAAGTGGGAATTTGAAACCTGGTCTCCCAGTGTCCTAGTACAACCTTCAGACTATTACACTGCTACACCACTATAATGATTTGCCACCTCCAAAACAATATGCCACTTAGACAAGGAAGAACATAACACTATAGTATAGTAGGCAGTGCTGACAGGGTGGCTTAGGCCCTGTGCAGACCGGCCTTAAAGGCTGGGTTAGAGGCAGAGTCGGGGCATAGCATCCATATGACGCACACCTCAGCTCTGCCCCCAGGGTGGCGTGACGCTGTGCGCTGCATGGCGCATGGTGTCATAGTGCTCCTCTGACGCTGACACAGCACCGAAAGAGTCCCGTAAAGTAGTGGTGATGCAGCTATTGCTTGTGCGGTTGCTGCCGCCCCTATCCAGCTGTAAAAGGGGTAGATAATAATAATAATAATAATAATAATAATAATAATAATAATGTTTATTTATATACCGCTTTTCCAAATTAGATCAAAGCGGTGTAGATGAAGGCTGCCCCTTCAAGGCTATCTGCACAGCTCCTTAATGGGACAAACAAAGCAACTGGGGAAGGAGTTGGGCTAAACTATATGTGCCTTTAAGTATCCTGAGGTTCCAAGATAACAGTAATTTCTGATGGAAAGTAGAAAAGGAACCCAGACTATCAATTTTACACAGCAACAATGCCTATATAGGAGCAAATGGTGGGCTGTTATGCAAACTTAATCATGCATAGAGTATGCACATACCTTAGTCACAATCTTAATGGCACGTACCTTAGTCACAAATATGTCTTCTTGAGCTATTAATATTACTAAGATGGGATATGTTCCAGTAGAGAGATGTATAATTAGGGGTCTGTAGTCTCTCAAATGTCTAAGCCTGTGACATATAGCTTTCTATCTCCCCTTTGCAGTTCTATGTAATGTGGGTGAGATGCAGTTGTGGTACTACCACACAACGTTTTGAGGCATAAGGACCCTACAGAAATAAAGAGGTCGCATAGTGGTTTGAGTGTTGCACAGTGTTGTGGAAACCAGGGTTCCATTCCCTGCTTGGCAATGAAACCCACTGGGTGATGCTGAACAAGTCACACACTCCCAGCCTCAAGGAAAGGCAATGACCAACCTCCTCTGAATAAATCTTGCCAAGAAAACCCCATGATAGGTCTTCCTTTGAAAAGCAATGGTAGGATTCCTATTGTTGTGTGCCTTCAAGTCATTTCCAACTTATGGTAACCCTAAGTCGGAAACAAGTTGAAGGCACACAACAATAGGAATCCTACCATTGCTTTTCAAAACTTGCTCTACTTAGTGGAATTAGATACCACTTCTCCGATGGATAGCCATTCAGCAATAATTTATTTGCCTCCAACAGAGAAGAGTCACCACTGGAACAGTTCGATTTACTGTAAAAGAATCCATACTGTCAGTAAATTCTAATGTTTAGTTAAGACCTCAGTTCTGATAATTGGAATCCATTGGTTTGGGTACAACTGTCTGGAGCATCATAGAATCATAGAGTTGGAAGAGACCACAAAGGCCATCCAGTCCACCCCCTGCCATGCAGGAACTCACAATCAAAGCATCCCTGACAGATGGCTATCCAGCCTCTGTTTAAAGACCTCCAAGGAAAGAGACTCCACTAGACTCCGAGGGAGTGTGTTCCACTGTCAAACAGCCCTTACTGTCAGGATGTTCCTCCTAATGTTGAGGTGGAATCTCTTTTCCTGGAGCTTGCATCCATTGTTCTGGGTCTTGTTCTCTGGAGCAGCAGAAAACAAGCTTGCTCCCTCAATACGACATCCCTTCAAATATTTAAACAGGGCTATCATATCACCTCTCAGTCTTCTCTTCTCCAGGCTATTGATGCAGCCTAAATTGCATTGGCCTTTTTAGCTGCTGCATCGCACTGTTGACTCATATACAACTTGTGGTCTACTTGGACTCCTAGATCCCTTTCACATGTAGTCTCGTTCAGCCGGGTGTCCCCCATCCTAGAAAGCAACTAGCAAATTTATCACGAACAATAAACTTGAAATTAAAGTGCTGATGTAGGCAGATAAATCAATTCACAAAGAAACTGAATAGTGTATCACTTTGTTAGGGTTTAGGAAATACTTCAAATCATCTCCCAACCAGGTGCCTTCTGAATGTGTTGGAGTTAAAACCCACCATCCACAGCCAGCATGAGCATGCTGAATGGAGGTGGTGGTAACTTTAGTTCAGCACACCTGGTGGGTACATGCTTGAGAGTGGTTCTTTCTGATGTTCATTTCTGCTTATTTTTCTTCTGGTGTGTGTGTGTGTGTGTATGCATGCATGCATGCATGCCTTCAGGTCACCTGTTGATTTATGACAACTCCTTGAATTTCATAGTGTTTTCTCAGTCAAATAATACTCATAGGTGATTTGCCATTGCCTTTCTCTGAAATATCACTCAAGCATCTGATATTCCCTGGCATTCCCACATCCAAATACTAATCAGGTCTGACCCCGCTTAGCTTCCAAAATGAGTTAGGATCTGGTGCCTTCAGAGTACCGTATTCTGGCTTTCCTTTTCATACTGTTAAATTTTGCACAGTGAGAAAAGAATAGTGGGCAGAGCAAACAACATAATCCACAGTTACTGGAAGCATCAGCAACTGCTGGCTTTTTGAGAGACTGTCAACCACAGCGTTGGCCCCTCTAACATGTGAGAAATTTCATGACCAGCCACCCTTGTGAAAAGAAGCACTGTTACAAGTAAAAAAAAGTGGGGGTGGCAAGACAGAGCCGGGGTGGCATTTTGTTGAAGGAAGTGGTGGCCTGGTGTAGAGGGCACTAAAATACCGATTACTTGAGCAGGGCAAGGCAAATGCTCTGGCTGCTGCTACTTTACTAATGTTGTTTTCCCTGCCAGTTGCAATACG
Source organism: Sceloporus undulatus (assembly GCF_019175285.1). Lineage (NCBI taxonomy): Eukaryota > Metazoa > Chordata > Lepidosauria > Squamata > Phrynosomatidae > Sceloporus > Sceloporus undulatus. The sequence continues at coordinate 78,449,802 of NC_056527.1, read as the reverse complement.
TTTCCTGCATCTGAAGAGAGTTGTGATGTCTTAATAAAAGGAGATTTTATTCTTACTATTGGTTCTCTCCATGGGCTGAGCTCATGAAGAGGAATGAGAACTAGGGCCCTGGTCCATCTCCCAATCTTCCCATATTGAGCAGAAGCTGAATATTTTCTCATGTGGAAGCCGGGAATTGGACCAAAGAGCGCAATCTGATTTCTGCCTTTGCATATTCAAGTTGAAGTGTGGAATGGGAGAGGTTATAGTCCTAGGTTATCTGCTAGGTTAGGTCCCTTCCTCAACCAGTGAGAATCATGATTCATGTCTCCAAGTGCCATCCAAATCTACAAACACATCTACTGACAGTATGGAAAAAGAAATCTTGTAGCCCCTTTGAAACTAACGAAAAGGTGCAACAAGATCTCTTTCCAAATTGGTTTTACAGACTAACACGGCTATATCTTTGCATCCTAACGTCTGTCTCCAGTCTGTTTCAGAAACCAATATCGGTCTGTGCAGAATATGCGGAAGAATTCTGAGCTCTTCATTCAACTCGCCTTTTGCTAGATGTCATTTTAGCAAAATTGCTTTCCCACACTAAAACAAAACAAGACGCCTGCTGAATACAGTCTTGAAGGAAACATGTAGCACAGAGATATCAGCGTTTGCAATACGTGGGCCACTGCTCCCACCACCTTCTCTTTTGCAATCAGGACTGAATCCCACCATATGTTACGCACAACATATACATCGGCTCTAATTCATTCTCTTTCGAGGCAGAGCTTAGAGAAGTTACTTTGGGGGCTTCAACTCCCCAAAATTTCTCAGCTAGCATGACCACAGGGCATGCTGATTGAGGGATTGTGGGAAGCGTAACCCCCAAACTAAGCTCTGCGTCGAAGAGTGGCACTCCAGTGCCCTGCTGTTCCTGTAAATGAGGTTATTCAGGTAAGCAAGTGTTGCCTGCCAGGCTGGACTGCCAGACTCTTAACAGTGCAATTGCTTTATAGTTTAATTTAGCTGGGAATGTTCCAGAACACCGTGGAATGTGCACCACCCTCTGGCTGCCCAGCTGGATCCCTCTTTGTTCTCCCCCACACTCTGCCTTAGGTAACCTCAGCTAATGACTTAACATTCTTCCCAGCTTCTTTGGCAGCCGTCCACTAATACGCAGCTTTATGTTAGCCTTGCTGGTGCTTTTCAAAGTCCCAAAATACCTCTTCTCCCCTTCTCTCCAGTAGACAACTCCCACCGTCCCTTGTACACCTGGAGTCATAGCCGGTATCCAATGTACAGCTTATCTTCTGAAAACAAACACTGAGGCTAATCTGCAGCCTTCTAAAACATCAAACCTTCTTAGTGCCCTGTGTACCGGGGTCAAACTAAACATGAGGGAGAAGTCATGCTTCCTCTGATAACCTGGTTCCCCTCCTACATCAAGGTTTTGTTAGAGATGTGTGGCTTGGAAATCAGATTTGCAGATTAAACCCATGTTTACTTTCTCCACAACACAACAAAAAGCACACTAAATTCAAGAGACGCAGGTGAGGGAAATCAAGTGCTATGACAAACAAATGTCTTCACCTCTTGAGGGAGCACTTCTTTTAAATATGTGTTCAATGTATTGTCTAGTTTGACCGTCAGATGCTGTGTTGGTAAAGTACATATCAAAATGGTGGAAGAAAAGAAGTTTCTGTGCAAGAGCTCAGTTCCTGAGGCAATCTCTTAAATAATAATTGGTTATAATAATCATAAGAAAGTATCACACAAGGAAAAATCAGGGGATTAAAAAGGCATTTTCCCGGGAAAGTCGCACGATTGCGGAGAAGATTTTCGCACACATCACAATCTGAGAGGACTTACCCCATGAAATCCCATGAATGGTTTGTTGCTGCAGTATTCCTAGTTCTTCCTGGGATACGTCCTCATAGATCGTGACGACGTCTGAAAATCTTCGCTGCAGTTGTGCAACTTTACCAGGAAAATGCCTTTTTAATCGCCTGATTTCCCCCATGTGATAGTGTCTCTACACAATTCCTTATGGCTAGTATTTTAAAACAAATTATTTATACAGTACTTAAGTGTCTTTTCAACTTCCAAACCTCAAATATTCAAGTTTGGAATTCAAGCACGGTTCAGGTTCCTAGGATATCATTGGGGTTCAGTGACTGAGAGCCGCGATGTCATGGGCTTGCATTTGAAAATGTTTGATTTATTGTGTGTATTTTACAACATGTGGTAAGTAGCTGCTGGGAGTAGGGAGAGAACACATCATGGTTTGCAGAATGTTTGAGGAAGTTTGTGTAAGGCTGGTGAATGACAACTGGAAGTTCAGTTTTGAGTCAGAAGTTTGTTAGCCTAGGGTTTGAGTAGAAGGCACTGAGAAAAGGGTTCGAGTTAGGCTGCGGTTGGATTGAGAGAAAGGAGTCCGAGTTGAGTGGTTGGTAAAGATGTGAGTTAACTTGAGATGAATGTGTATGTGTGTGATGTTTTAAATGTAATAAATAATTTGCTGTGTTGTGTTTAACCTCTGCAACTAAAGATTTGTTTTTGTTTTTAGACGCTTTTGACTTCTAGAAACACTATCTAGCTGAAAGCATGGATTTAGTCTGTAGTGGCAGCATCCAATATAAAGAGGTGGTATCTATTGAGGATAGAAATTGCATAGGTGTTTTAAGGGCATTTAGATGGTTCCTAAATTTGGTGTCATGGGGGGGGGGGGGTCAGGGAAAGCCCTCACTCTTAGTAACTGCAGTGAGCATTGCAGAAGTCTTCACAAAGGGTAGAAACCCCACACTTGGTCACAGTGGCAGGATTCCCTGAAAGTTGGTGGCCAATAAATACAGTAAATTAATTAAATAAATACACTTTTTAGGAACTGATACCACAAAAAGATTGTTTAACCGAACATGAATTCTCAAGTGGATCAAAGACTTCTCCAGTTCCTTTGCTCATACGATGGCCTCCTATAAAATTCCACACTATTTGCTTTTGTAGGGTTTCCTGAGAGTTAATTATACTAGACCAGGTTCTGGCTTGCAGACTGCTATGTGAATTATTGTATACACTCATGTATACGTCTAGAAATTTTAGTCAAAAAATTGACCCCAAAAAAACCTGAGTACTTTACTTTAACTTTAACTCTCATATACAGTATATGGAACCATTCCCTGGAGAAAGGAAAGAGTGTAATCTATCCTGGAAGCACTAACCCTCCCTCTGCTCTCTCATCCATTTCGCCTTTAGGGTGAGTTATGCTTGAATTTTGTACATTCTTTGGCATTGTTTTCCTTTGCTTCATCCTTTAGATACATCCTTTGTTACATGCCCCTAAGTTATCTATGGGTCATATCAGAATCCATAATTTTGGTCCCCAAACTTGCCCTCGACTTATACATGAGGTTGACTTATAGTCGAGTATATATGATACTTAGTTTTTTTTCTCATTTGGAAGTAGTTCATACTACCCATCAGTCTATTTCTCTGCACTGGAATGTATAATACACCCAATTGTTCAAAGCTGAGTAGATTCCATAGAGAAACACTAAATCCAAATATTTAGTGTTAAAGGTGATACAAGTGCTGGGTTTTCTGTGACAGAATAACCTGGCTCTCTTTGAAAATTAAATTTCGAGGTGATGTGAGTCGATACAAAGTGATGCAATACTGGTGACAATATCTGGTGGCCCATGATACATGCAACCATAACTTGCAGCATGTTGCTGCCATCAAGTGATGAATGTGAATATGTAACTAGTCTCACATTCACTGAGATATCCAAACTGATTCCAGGAATATGCAATAGAAAAACAAACCCAAACCCAAACCCAGTTAATTGAGTGATGGGGATTTTTAAATGCACACACACATGAGAAAGAACAGGACAGAGAAAAAGAAAAATACAACAGAAAGAAAGATACAACTGTATTTTATGCATCTTTATGTATGAAAATGTTCAACTATAAGATCAGTGGTGAGGGATTAGATTGGAAGGTATCATTTGTTTTTACTCTTTTAACTCTTCCCTCCATCCTGCCCCACTATTGATGATCATCATTCTGTTCTCTTTGTTTTTATTTCAGTGAATGGAGCACACACATTCTCTCTTCCTACATCCATCATTCACTTCCTCGCTCACGTGGAAATTTACAATGTATGAATAGGGAGAGGTAGTGGTGAGATCTTCGCATGAGCAAAAAACATGCTTGCTGGCCCCAACCAGTCCTGCCCAAATAACTCAGCAGGGTCAAGAAGGAAGCTTAGGATGAATGTGATGGATAAAGAAGAAAGTTATGTCTGGCTTATGGCAACTGTGAGGTCGGTACGATTTTTTCCCATCAGTGTAGACAGGGCCTAACGTTAGAGGATGGCAAGGGCAACCCGCCTCTGAAGGAATGTGCCAAGAAAACTCCATGATAGTTTCACCTTAGGGATGTCATAAGTCGGAAACAACTTGAAGGCACACAGCAGCAACAGCACACAAGCTCTAATATGTAGTATGAGGAGGAGAAGGGGAAGAGACAGGTCAGTGAGATGGAGAGCCCACATGCCATAGCCCAGTGATGAAACACATGCTATTATGCACAAAGTCTCTGACATTTAAAAGCATACCAAGCATACCAAGAGCAAAGAAGGCTCCTGTCTGAGATATCAGCCGTTCACCAAAACTTGGAAACTTTACTTTTTTGGCGAGGGGGGGGACTACAACTCCCAGAATCTCCCCTGCCAGAAGACCACTTTCAATGAGTTTTCCAAGCACTGGTGAATGGAATATGGCCAGTAGCCACCCTGCCTGCAAGGTTCTGAGAATTTCTTGTAGTCCAAGTTGTAGTTGTAGTCTCAAATTCAAAAGTTGACCATGTATGGCTAGGTGGATCACAACTTTTGTCAGCTCCAGTTGCTGCCATACTTTCAATACTCTTGTTACATTAAATAAAAGTGCATTGAGGAGGAGAGGCCTCTAGGCCAGAATATACATAAGCAAATTTTGCATGCTCACAGGTTGCTAGCTTGCTTGTAATTTTCAATGTTTAGATACAATAAATGTATGTAACATCTAGCTTGTTAGCTCTAAACACATCCTCTCTCCTCTTGCATTTTTGTTAGTTGTCGCCTGCTTTTGTTTCATGTTTCATATTTCATGTGTGGGACTGGTTGTTGCTCACCTTCTGCTTGCAGATACTAATTACTCTACTGATGCCATGCATCACTATCTCTTACATTCCCTAGCAGAAAATGCCAGATGACATTTTATACTGGAAACTTGTCATTGGGTCAGGAAAAAAAAAAGCTAACTGAATTTTGATCATGCCTTTCAAAAAGCAAAATTGAAATAGCATTCTGCTGTCTCAGTGTTTTAAAAATAACATATCCATGCACTCTTTAAAAGCAAAGTATTTTCCAGAGCAAATATAACCTTATTATTATTATTATTTTTAAAAATCTTGGTGTTTTAAAAAACAGACCTTCAAAATGTGGGCAGGCTATCAGAGAGTCGCAAGAACAAACAACTGGAGAAAAAACAAAGATTACACAGGGCCCAGCTAGTGGATCACTAGCCCTGAGGCTTACATTAGCAGCTGGTGGTTAGATCCAAGAGGAACAACATCAGGCCTTTCAACTATAAGGTAAGGATGTTGGCAGGGCTACAGAGGAGCAGCAAGCCAAGATCATTCAGGAAGGGTTTTATTTATGTCATTAAACTATTTTTATCCTGTCCTTTTATCATCAGATCTCATGGCTGCAAACATGAAACCATCTAAACAATTCTATACCAAAATCAATAAATAATTTAAACAAGAGCAAAGCATATTAAGCAAGTTAACACAGGCGGGATATAGACCACCCAAAAAGGGCAGTCTGTCCACGCCTTGTTTTGCTGCGCGAGGGAACCGCAGTGGACAAACCGTACGGCTCCTTCGCGCGGCAAAAAGAACCTGCAAAAAGTGAGTTCTGCAGCGCCATCAGGATGTCGCAGTGCGCCAATGGCGCGCTCGTGACGTCCTTATGGGGGCGTGACGTGCGGATGCTAAGTGTCTGTTATGTCGAAATGGTAGCGCCCATGTGTATAGGGTACCGCCATGTTGCCGCCCTTGTCAAGTGCTAAGGGTGAGGCACATATGGGCGGTGCGCCCTCGGCCAACCCCTAGCATGTGACGGGGGTGCCGCAAAGACCCGTCTGGAAAGGGCCAAATTTTAGGAAGACTGAAAACACAAAACTATGTACAGTGGGCCCTTGGTATCCACTGGGATTCGGTTCCAGGACCTCCCATGGATACTAAAATCTGTGGATGCTGAAGTCCCATTAAATATACAATGGTACAATAAAATGGTTTCCCTTACATAAAATGGCAAAATCAAGGTTTGCTTTTGGAAATTTATATTTTGTGGAATATTTGCAATCCATGGATGCTCGAATCCATGCATAAAAAATCAATGGCCGTGGAAGGTCAACTGTACATGCTTAAAAGTATATTAGGCTCCAACAAGTTTGATTTAAAAAAAGCTATGTCTTGATCAGTAATCAGAACCAAAGGTGGTTGTTGCTGAGTGCCTTCAAGTCATTTCTGATTTATGATGACCCTAAGGTGAGCTGATAATGGGATTTTCTTGGCAAGATTTATTCAGAAGGAGTTTGCCATTGCCTTCCTCTGAGGCTGAGAGAGCAAGAGTGATTTGCCCACAGTGGGTTTCCATGGCATAATGGAGATTCAAACTCTGGTTTCCAGCACTCAAACCATTACACCATGCTGGCTCGCCACACAAGAAATTAAATCATGCAAGTGGATCAAAGATGTAGGAAGACCCATAAAATGTATCTCCCCCCTGCCAATAAAGTAGCATAGGATTCTAGAACTATGTAAGTTCAATACCATACAACATGTGTGTGTGTGTGTGTGTGTGTGTGTGTGTGTGTGTGTGTATGTGTGTGTGTAGAGTTGCCAGATCAAGCCAAGAATATCCCAAGGCCTGAACTTGATATGCAGGAATATCCTCTGGTAATGTCACAAGGGACAGCCCCAATCAGGAAGATTAGAAAAAGAGATAATCCTATCATTTGTAAAATACCTGTTGTGAATGTTATACTGTATTTGTAATGTTAAGATATGTTTAATAATAATAATAATAATAATAAAAAAAAATTTTATTTATATCCCGCCTCTCTAGAAAAGCAATCGGGGCGGCTTACAAAGTTAAAATATACAGTCCAAACCCTCAACCCATCCCCTCCTTAAAATACAATTAAACAGTGTGGAATTAAAAACATAAAACATACTTAAAAAACCATTCAATAACTGTGGCAAAGTCAGAAATCAGCAGTTAGATTTTCCTTCCGATGGCCGGAGAACTCTTCAGGAAAGGCCTGCCGGAAGAGATCCGTCTTTATAGCTCTTTTAAAGCTGTTCAGAGTGGTAATAGGATGGATCTCGTCCGGCAGCCATTTCACAATCTGGGAACAACAGCTTGAGCAGGTCTTCTGCGCGGTCGCACGACAGCCTAGTTTACACAGGCTGTAACAGATTTTTCCTTGAGGATCTAAGTGATATAAAATACAAAGCATTTCCGGCAAAAAGGATCTATCTTTGGTTTATTGCCTTCATCCAGAGCACTGCGAATCCAGAATCTTTTCAACTTCTCCAGAGCCTCATCTCACCCTGATGGCAATGTCTTTTTTGGGTTTTCAGCTATGTGGCCATGTTCTAGAAGGTTTGTTTCTGACATTCACCCTCATCTGTGGCTGGCATCTTCAGGCAGGCATGGAAGAGGGTAGGGGTACACCACACACAAACACACACAAACACACTATTGGACCCGGGTTGGGGTGAGTGATTCCATGTTAATCTGTGTATTGTTCTTTTTCTGTGTGTGATAGATGTGGCACCACAGTTATACGGGCTCCTCGGTGCGCGTCGTGCAGACCCCGCACCAGAGGAGTGCTTTGACTCTGTGCACCGTGTGGCAGCGTGCGGCATCGTGGTACATGGGGTTGAAATCGGGGTGTGGCATCATGTGGAACGATGCCCTGACTCTGCCTCCAGGCCGACCTTAATCCGATCTAAGAAGCCCTAAATCTACAAAGCTTCTGCCACAACTTCTTTCTTCTCAGTTAGTCTCCAAAAGTGCTACAGGTCCCACAGCAGCAATCTATTCAAGCCCAGGTTGCGGCCACACTGCAGAATCAATGCAGCCTGACCACCACTTTAAACTGCCACGGCTCCATCCTATGGAAATGCTGGGATGCCCAGTTGCTGTGGCACCAAAGCTGTCTCACAAAAACTACGTATCTCAGGCTTTCTGTAGCGCTGAGCCACGGCGCTTGAAGCGCGTCAAACTGCATTCATTTCCGGAGTGTAGCTACAGCCCACGTTTCCAGTGTGAGTTTAAGTTTGGGCGCATCGCACTGTAGAAATAATATAGCTTGACACTGGTTTAGGTGCCGTGGCTCCATCTGATATAAAATCCTGGATGTGCGTAGTTTGCTGTGGCTCTCTGAGAGAGAAGGCTAAAATATCATACAACTGCAAATCCCAGGAGTCCATTGGATGGAGCTCAGCTGGTTGAAACTGATCTAATAATGAGATGTCATGAGATGTAGACACAGAGCTAAGGAGTGCTGCTTTAAAGTCTGGAGGAAGGTGCTTTAGCTAATTCCGCAAATCCCATAAATGGCACGGACAACTACGTCTCCATCTTGTGACCCTAATGGCCACAGAAAGAGAGTTTCCCTTCTTCTCTGCCTCGGATCGGCCCTTCCTAGTCAATAGCCCGACCCACCAGCACAAAAACGGCTAGAAATACAGTCAACCTCAACATAAAAATAGGTTGGTTTGTTGGAGTATCCAAAGGAAGAGCCCTCCCTCCAATCCATCTGCCTTGGTCCAGGCACTCAGAGGGAGAGAAGAACCACTGGACCTCATCCCCTTTCCCTCCCACCCTTCCCTTCTCCTTTGTTTCGTGTCTTTTAGATTGTAAGCCTGAGGGCAGGGAACTGTCTGATTAAAAATAATATTGTACCGCCCTGAGAGCCATTAGGCTGAAGGGCGGGATATAAATACCTAAAAAATAAATAAATAAATAAATCCGTGGAGAAGGGGACCACTGCTACTGGACTTGAGCATCTTGAATGTTAATTTTGGATCCACAGTTTCGGAATTATGTGTTACTGGCTGTCATTACACTTTTAAGTGGATACCAAGGGCCCACTGTACAATGCTGGAACAGATTCATCAATTCAAATAAAACAGATGTTACGGCCTTTCTCTATCAGACAGATATCAACATTGTCATAGTGGCCTTATGCATTGGACTTTAGGAAAGCTCCTGCTGCCAACTCTTTCTTTCAGTTAGTCTCAAGGTGCTGCGAGACACTGATTTTACAGACTAACAAGGCTATATATCTCTGAGTCAACCATGACAGCTCAGCAGAAACTCACAATGGATCATATGAACTGACAATGGGAGGTCGGTTACATGGCTGCAAAGGTTGCAGAACGCATCTACTTGGGCAGTTGACTTTGAGATTCTCAACATGGCTGGGTCCGTCTGTTAGCTCTCCTCGTTCTGGCCTTTTTCGTCTTCTGCCTGAGAGCTCAAGAAGACCCCACTGTGAACGGAGAATGTTTTTGCCAACAGAACCGCCATGGGTCCTTCTGCTCTTGTAGTGGATATAAATTGGGTGTTCCTGGAGGAGGGCGACTAACCCATTGAGGCGCATGCGGCGTTGAGGAGCCTGCGGCCAATGAGGAGCCTGAGGATGACTGACCGATTGAGAAACCTGTGGATGAGGGGACTAACCCGTTGAGGAACCTGAGGATGTGTCTGGCTAACCCATGGGGAACCTGTGGATGTGGCTAGAAAAGCAACCGGGCATATGTCTGGCTTTTCATCCCCCTCTTTCCCATAATTCTCATACAGCGGGGCTATACTTTGGCTGCTCGGAAAGATCCTCTCCCTCATTCGTAAAGAAGGAACGTGGCACACAGACAGAGGTAAGCATTGCCCACTGTCGTCTATCTCCATCTTTGGAGAAAAGGGTTCAACACCTTGGATAGTCTTGATAAGAGCAGAGCCAGAGCAGAGTGTATATTTCACGTTCATAGGGCATCATAGCTTTGATTGGAGTTACGGAGGTCCAAAACACACTGAGAAATAATCCAGTTTAAGACTGCTTTAACTGCCTGGGCTCAGTGCTAGGGAATCCTGGGGACTGTAGTTTGTTGTGGCACCAGACTACAAAGAGAAGGCTCAATGTCTCACAAAACAAGGCTTCCCAGAGTTCCCTAGCATTGAGCCAGCGCAGTTAAACGCGGTCCTCAAACAGGATTATTCATGCAGTGTGGTTTTGGACTGGATTGGGGAAGCAAGCCCCCCCACCCCAAGCAAACCTAACCCCAGCCCCCAGGGCTAGGGCCCTCACGCATTGCAATGGGGCCCGGGCTTGGAAGTCAACCAGCAGAGGGGCTTTTGGATCATCAGCCCCCCCCCCCCAACGGGATTGAGGATGATGCACTCTTTCCTTCGGCCGTCTCACATTCGCTGAGTGCGGATGGCTGGGATTCTCCATAGCACGTCTCGTCCCCTAAACTTCACACAGGCTAGCATGAGCACGAGAGTAAGGAACCCTATTTGCTCTCCTTCTTTCTCTGCTGTGTCTCCACGCAGAGCAAATTAATGCCGTTGACACTGCTGCTTAACTGACATTGCTCAATGCTATGCAGCATTTTGGGACTGTGAGACTTCAGTCTTTTTCGTCAGAGAAAAAAAAGGCGCAGGGAAGCCAGTCAGTGGCCCAAGAAGCCAGTAAGGAGGCTGGACCAGAGATTGGAGTCCAGGTTGCTGGCAGAACCAGGGCGGATCCAAATCCTCCCTTCGCTCAGCCTTGGCCCATCGACATGGCGGAACACCGGGAAAAACAGGCAGAATTTGCTGTCTAATCTCAAGCCCTGGAGGACTTTAAGAGCGGAGTCCAGGTGACAGACACATGAATGCAAAGACAGCGCACAGACCTTGCGCTCCGTGCTACAAGTAATGGAGGACTTTTTCAGCAGGTCCACACCCTACCTGCCCCAAATCCCTCAGCAAGAGGTGGCAGCTGGCCAGAGAGGAGGAAAGCCAGAGAGCAAGTGGCCTTTGACCAGGACTTGGCGGCTGTGGAGAGACCACGCAGAAGCCAACAAATGCGGTTTCTCAATCCCAGGGATGCCAGCCTGCCCAGGCTTTCGAAGAAGTCCTAGAAACCAGAGGAGATACAACAAACAGCCTGGCACCCCTCCACACAAGCCAAAGGGTGCCCAAAGGACCTTCGTTGCTTAGGACTCTCTGCTGCCTCTGGCCTTTCCTCGTGTGGACACTCGGACGTGGGTGGGGACATTTCCCCCATCTGGGGGGGACCACCCCACCGGTTCCAACCCAGCTGCCTGTCCCGGGTTCGAGTGATGGGACACAGTCTGCACCAATGGAGAAGACAAGGAGAGCGCTAGCACACCAAAACCGGGTCTCTTTTCTCCCTTCCTTTTTCCTCTTCTTCTTCCTCATCGCTTTCCTTCCTCTGCTTCCTCTTCCTCTTCCTTCATCCTCTTCTTCCTTCCTTTCTTTTTAAATGTATTCTTTACTAAATTTTAAAACAAATGATATCCAAATGTAAACACAGACATACATTCATGTTCTTTCCTAAGAACCCATAGGAAATCTCCTCTGTCTAAGCCATATCTCCTCTCCTTCTTTTTCTGGAGTCTCCTGCCTTCTAGTATTCAGTGAGGTCTCCAGACATTATTAGCAGCGAAATATATCCTTACAATCTAAAAGGAAAACTGCTCCATTTGCAAAAAAGTATCTCCCAATCGCAGACAGGATTGTAAAGTCCATCTGTTTGTGGATGCTAAGGTATAGTCACTGTTTCCAAAATCTTTATCACTCTGGTCCCAAAAGTGAAGTCTTTCCCTATCTGTTTTTTAAAACATTTTATCAACAGGTTCCCATTGCCTTTTACAAATGGATCATGCAATACTTCTTTAATAAATGTCTTATTATCAGTTTCTAGAACCACATACCATTTTATCAAACCATCCTTACATTATTTCCATCTTGAGGGGCAGAGAACAGGCAGGAAAACAACAGGCCCTGCCCTGCCAAAAGCAAGACCCCCCCCGAACCAACCCACTCTGAGGGAGAGAAGCAGGCAGAAAACCAACAGGCCTCTAGCCTGCCAAGTTTGAAGAGCCCATCCCCCGACCCCCACTTGAGGGAGAGAAGCAGGCCAGGAAAACAACAGCCTCTGCCTGCCAAAGAAGAGCCCTCCCCCGAACCACCACTGAGAGAGAACAGGCAGGAAACAACAGGCCTCTGCCATGCCAATTGAAGAGCCCTCCCCAGACCACCCATCTCGAGGGAGAGACAGCCGCAGGAAACAACCAGGCCTCTGCCGCACAAATGAAGAGCCCCCCCCGACCACCATCTGAGGGCGAGAGAACAGCCAGAAACCAACAGCCTCATGCCTGCCAAGTTGAAGAGCCCTCCCCCGAACCACCATCTGAAGGGGAGCAGAAGCAGGCAGGAAACAAACACCTCTGCCTCCAAGATTACGAGCCCTCCCCCACCACCCATCTTGAGGGAGAGAAGCAGCAGAAACAAAACAGGCCTCTGCCGCCAAGTGAAACAGCCCTCGCCCCCGACAATCCATCTATGAGGAGACAGAACAGGCAGGAAACAAAACAGGCCTCTCCTGCCACAGAACAAGAGCCCTCCCTCGACCACCATCTTAAAAGAGAGAAGAGAAGCAGGCAAAACAACCCCCAGGCCTCTGCCTGCCCAAGTTGACAGAGCCCTCCCCCACCACCATCTTGAGGGAGAGAAGCAGGCCAGAAACAACAGGCCCCTGCCGCCAAGAAGAAGACCCTCCCCCGACCACCCACTCTTGCAGGGACGCAGAAGCAGGCCAGGAAACACACCAGGCCCTCCCTGCCAAGTGAAGAGCCCCCTCCCCCGACCACCATCTGAGGGAGAGAAGCAGAGCAGAAAACACACAGGACCCCTCTCCGCCAATGACGACCCATCCCCCGACCACCAATCTTGAGGGGAGCAGAAGCAGCCAGAAACAAACAGGCCTCTGCCTCCAAAAGAAAGAAGAAGACCCTCCCCCCGACCACCATCTTGAGGGAAGAAGCAGCAGAAAACAACAGGCCCTGCCTCCAAAGAAGAGCCCTCCCCCGACCACCATCTTGAAGGGAGAGAAGCAGCAGAAACAAACAGGCCCCTGCCTGCCAGAAAAGACCCTCCACCCACCTCCACTTGAGGAGATAAGCACAGGCAAACCCACAACAGCCTCTGCCTGCAACCAAGTTGAAGAGCCCTCCCCCACACCCCACCAACTTGAGGGAGCAGAAGCAGGCAGAAACAAACAGCACTCTGCCTGCCAATGAAGAGACCATCCCCCCCCACACACCATCCTTGAGGGGGAGAGAAGCAGGCCAGGAAACAACCAGGCCTCTGCCTGCCAAAGAAGAAAGCCCCCATCCCCCCCGACCACCATCTTGAGGGGAGCAGAACAGCGCAGAACACCAACAGCCATCTGCCCCTGCCAAAAGAAGAGACCCCCCCCGACACCACCATCTGAGGAAGAAAAAAAGCAGCAAACCCAACAGCCCTCTGCCGCCAAGAAAAGCACCCTCCACCACGACCACCATCTTGAGGGAAAAAAGAAAGCAGCAGAAACCAACAGCCTCGCCTGCCCAAAGAAATAGCCCTCCCCCCCGACCTCCATCTGAGGGAGAGAACAGCAGGAAAACAACAGGCCTCTGCCTCCAAGTTGAAGACCCCCCCCGCCACCACCATCTTAACAAAAAAGAGCCGGAGAAAAGCAGGACAGGAAACCAACAGCCTCTGCCTGCCAAGTTGAAGACGCCCTCCCCCGACCCACCATACTTCGAGGGCAGAGAAGCAGGCAGGAAACAACAGGCCTTCTGCCTGCCAAGAAGAAAGAGCCCTCCCCCCGACCACCATCTTGAGGGGAGAGAAGCAGGCAGGCAACAACAGGCCTCTGCCTTCCAAGAAGAAGAGCCCTCCCCCGACCACCATCTTGAGGGAGAGAGCAGGCAGGAAACAACAGGCCTCTGCCTGCCAAGAAGAAGAGCCTCCCCGACCAACCATCTTGAGGGGAGAGAGAGCAGGAAACAACAGGCCTCTGCCTGTCAAGACGAAGAGCCCTCCCCGCCCACCATCTTGAGGGAGAGAAGCAGGCAGGAAACAACAGGCCTCTGCCTGCCAAGTTGAAGAGCCCTCCCCCGACCTCCTCTTGAGGGAGAGAGAAAGCAGGCAGGAAACAACACGGCCTCAGCTGCCAAGAAGAAGAGCCCTCCCCCGCCCACCATTTGAGGGGAGGAAGCAGGCACGAAACAACAGGCCTCTGCCTGCCACGAAGAAGAGCCCTCCCCCGACCCAACCATCTTGAGGGGAGAGAAGCAGGCAAGGAAACAACAGGCCTCTGCCGCCAAGTTGAAGAGCCCTCCCCCAACCTCCATCTTGAGGGAGAGAAGCAGGCAGGAAACAACAGGCCTCTGCCTGCCAAGTTTGAAGAGCCCTCCCCCCCCTCCATCTTGAGAGGAGGAAGCAGGCAGGAAAACAACAGGCCTTTGCCGCCAAGAACGAAGAGCCCTCCCCCGACCACCATCTTGGGGGAGAGAACAGCGTTTGTTTTTGTTTTGTTTTGTTTGGTTTTTTGTTTTACTTGCTTGATTTATATGCAAATGTATGCTGTAAACCGCTTTGATCATAGGAAAAGCGGTATACAAATAAAACATATTATTATTATTATTATTTATGGTCTTCATTTTCCCATTCCGGCAAATCTATTTTTGTCCCAAATCTTGCGTCCTTTCACCATCTGGGGTTTGACTTGTTCATCCTCTAATTCAATTTTGAAACATTTGTTAATAAATCTTGATTCTATGTTCTCTGAATGAACCATTTTTTCACATCCATATCCACTTTGCCCGTTGCTAAGTCTTGACATCCACTAATACCTTTCCCTAATCTGTCTATAAGTAAACCAGGCAAGCCAAGCCTCTGAATCAATGGCTCTTGTGGCTTCATTTGTATGTCTTTGGCCTTTTTGATCCACCAGATCTCATGCGTTCCCATTTTCTTGTCTTAGCTGAATCCGGTTACAAAAAGCTTCCTTTATGGAGGCCCATTTCGGGAGGACTCGGACAATATTAGCTTTAATACTCAAGCAATACTTTTAATAGTCAGTGTCTGATACAGTGGACCTTGTTCTCCGAGGGGTTTTGGTTCCAGGACCCACATGGATCCCAAAAATCACATGGATGCTCAAGTCCCATTAAATATAATGACAGCAAAATGGTGTCCCTTATAAAAAAAATAGAAAATCCAGGTTTGATATTTAAATTTATACTTTTTTTGCACTTTCAAACCGTGGATGCTTGAAATGGTATAAAAAATCTCTGTAAAGAGGCCGATTGTATGATGATCATTAATTGCTTCTAGTAGAGTTAATTTATATAAAATAGATATCCATAACAACCCAAAAAGAAGTTCTGGTCCCTTCTTTCCTTCCTCTACTCCTTCCTTCTACCTGCTTCTTCTCTCCTTCCTTCCTTCCTCCTTCCTTCCTTCCTCCTTCCTGTCCTTCCTCCTTCTTCCCTCCCTCCCTCCCTCCCCTCCCTCCCTCCCTCCTTCTTGTTTCCCATCACTCTTTCAAAACTCCTTCTCTCCTCCCATTTATTTTCTTTCTTTCTTCTTTCTTCCTTCCTTCTTTCCTTCTTCCTTTTTCTTTTTAATTCCCTCTTTCCCTTTTTCCTTCCTTCTTCCTTCCTTCCTTTTCACTTCTTCTCCTCTCCTTCCCTCTCTTCTTCCTTCCCTTCTTCCTTCCCCTCCTTCCTCCCTTCCTCTCCCCCTCTCCTCCCTTCTCTCCTCCCCTCCTTCCTCTCTCTTCTCCCTTCCCTCCTTCCTTCCTCCTTCCCCTTTCCCTACCTCCCTTCCATTCTTCCCCTTCCTTCCTTCCCCTCCTTCCTTTCCCTCCTTCCCCTCCTCCCTTCAATCCCCCCCCCTCTTTCATTTTCAATTTTGGCCCTTTCAGTTTGATCTTCCAAATCTCCACACCCTCCTGAGATTCAGATGTTCAAGTGTCAACACTAGCCACCATTTTTTCTCTGACTTCTCTTCCACCATCTCTGTCACCGCTGGAGGTTTGTTTCTTAGGGGCATGTTTAATGTATTTCCTTACAAATACCTCAGACTTTTACCTCAGGAAATAAAAACTCTATATTTACTGTGCCCTCTGGTCCACAAAATTCACTTGGATTAAAATCAAACTAGTGATTCCCTACTTTTTAACCACAGACGTTTACCTCAGGAATCACTATGTATGCTTTTTTCTTTTCTAACAGTCTCTTACTAATATCAATCCGTTTACCCAGAGACTAGTTCTCTCTAGGGTGTCGTCTTTAAGTGATCTCCTACCAATTACCCTTTTCAATTTTACCTCAGAGATCACTCCTCTGACCTCCACGCCTAGAATTTAAACGTAGGTTTTTGTTCCTTTCAGTTTAAACCTCTTATCGGGTATCTGGTATTTCCACTCAGACCCCTTAA
Organism: Sceloporus undulatus; assembly: GCF_019175285.1. Classification (NCBI taxonomy): domain Eukaryota; kingdom Metazoa; phylum Chordata; class Lepidosauria; order Squamata; family Phrynosomatidae; genus Sceloporus; species Sceloporus undulatus. The sequence continues at coordinate 78,433,212 of NC_056527.1, read as the reverse complement.
CTTCAGCACACTCTGGCCACCTGATTGTTCAAATCCAGTGCTCTTACAACTGTAACTTCTTCCAATCCCTACAATTTCAGCAAATTACCTCAGGGACTGGTATTACTCATCCAACCTAGTCAGTTTATAGGTAATCTCTTACACAGTACCCTTGACTATTACCTCAGAGATTCCCCTTACTGACTTATACCTCCTTATTCTAAGCGCTGAACTTTTTTCTTTTTTAAGTTCAACTCTAATTTTGGGTTATGGTAACTTGAACTCGGAACCCAATATACCAATTTCCTCCAGCTCACTTCTCCTCAAACTCTCAGCCACTGGATTTTTCGGATCCCGGCGCTGCTCACCAATTATGTAATGAACCCCTGCTTAAAGATGGCAGGCGCTTGGGCTTTACTTATCCCACCGCTACCATCTATTATTACGCTGCCACCATTTATGTAACGGTTACCCTTCTTTCCTTACTGCTGCCACCAATTTTGTAATGACTACCCTCTTTTTAAGGGCTGGCGGTAAGGTCTTTTCTTGATATAGTAGCGTGGAGCTGATAGGTATGACTGCCAAGCTTTTATGTAAACCAAAATATAAACTTTATTAAACGGAACAGTTGGACATTTTATTCTTGAACTAAATGATATTATGTAACTTCTAGTTCAGGCACAGGTTACTTAGTTATATTTATTCTTCTTTTCCCCAGTGTCCCTTTCACTGTATTGGGACTTTCACATCCCTTTTCCTGTTTCCGCCCCAAGGCTAACAATATCTCTTATGATTTAATATAACCACAACCCCCTGTTAGAGTTTGGCTATTCTGAGCCTCTCTTCCCTAGACTCATCAACCTAATCCAGTCCCTCTCTGGACCTAGCAGTTCCCCTAACTAACACTATCCTGCAGGATATTCTACTCCAGGCACTCTCTTTTCTAGAGCCCTGGCAGTATAATGGTAGGGAGCCTTTTCCCATTCAGACTCTACCCCTAACCATCTTTCTCTAACCCCTGAAAACCCTTCTTCTCTGGGTTCCAGGTCCTAACTCCTCCACATCCCAAACCCCAACTGCCGTTCTAAACTGTCTCGGTTCCAACTGACTCCCCAACTGTCAGTTCGGAATTTTCAAACGTTCCAGCCCACAGGCGATTGGCTGGTCCTCAGCTGCCTTCTGATTGGTCAGCTGGGAGTGGTCTCCGTTACACCCCCCTCGCAGAATTACAACCTCCAAATCCCACTGGGAGAAGGAATCCTTATTAAACCAGATCTTTAAAAGTGTATTGTGTAGCTACACCTACAACATGATATGCTTGCTCATAGTGCATCTTAATGACTTGTTGGTCTACAGTTATTTCTGTTGTTGTGATGTTAATTCCCTAGAACATGGCCATATAGCCCCCCCAAAACCCTACAAAAAACTATGGATGCCAACCATGAAAGCCTTCAACTTCACATCTCCAAAACCCACTATCCTCCACTGCTCTGCTTAGCTCCTGCAAACTCAGGCCTGTGACCTCCCCCTGATTGAGTCTATCTAGCTGGCATGCAGTCTTCCTCTCTTTCTGCTCTATATTTCCTAACATGATTATTTTTTCCAGTGATTCACGCCTTCTCATGGTGTAGGCAAAGTACGGCAATCTCAGTTTGATCATCTTGGCTTCCAGGGAGATTTCAGGCTTGATCTGTTCAAGGACTCATTTGTTTGTCTTTTTGGCTGTCTATGGTATCCTTCTCCAGCACCACATCTCAATTGGTAGGGCCCTCCTCCCAATGCAGTTATTTAAATAACCTTAGTAAATAAAGTCTACAGTACAAACTGCTTTTTATTCCCTGAAATCTATGGCCTGTTACAGACTGCCAAAATAAAGCTGGTTCGGGTCTCCTTGGAGGTATGCTGTTTAAATGATGCATGCATCCTAAGAATCCAGAAGCTGCACCAAAAGCTGCACTCCAGTGCTTAGGAATGGAGTGTGGCTTTGGCGCAACCTCCAGACTCTTAGGACCCATGCATCATTTAAATAGCATACCTCCAAAGAGACTCGAACCAGCTTTATTTTGGCAGTCTGTAACAGGCCTATGTTACCTTCTTAGGGGGAGTTGAATTTTAGACACCTGTTCAGGAATGCTTGCTGGCTGTTCAGAAATGCTTCCTCTTTCTGTACACATGTGATTTTCCTTCTACTCAGCACAAGAGGCCATATTTGAGCTGAATCATTATTCCTTTTATGTTCCCCCCCTAGATTCTCACAGCTGTTAAGCCATCTTGATTCCTTTACTGCACAAGTTTATCTTCGAAGGCTGGCACAGGGCCTGCAATAAAACCTAGCTAGAAGACAGGTACCAGATCACTGCAAATGGGTTCTGTGCAAACCCTCAATATATAATTCCAAAAGGATAAGTGTTGTTTATTTGGGTTTCCTGGATATCACAAAACAGGGCATTAGCTTTTGAATTTCACAGAAATCTTCAGTCATGAAAAAATAAAATAAAGTGTGTGGAAGAAGAAACATATATGACTGGTAATGGACACAGCAGAATCCCCAGCTGCATGTTACATAAAACTGCAAGAAACTATCCTGGTAGCAAAAATATTCAATGCAATCTTATATCTGGACCAAGCTTAAAGAGTGCTCACCAACTGTTTTTCTTCATTCTGAAGATAAGTGACAAGGATTCTGTCCTGAGGTCACTGTTACTCAACACCAATATAAATAATATAAATGACTTGAATAAAAGAAGGGAGAGAATTCTCAACAAATCTGTAGATGAACCAAAGTGGCAAGGGTAACTAATACCCCAGAAGACAACCAGGATTCAAAATGACCTCACCAGATTGAAGAACCGGGTTGAACATAACAAAAGTCCATCTGGAATAAATGCTAGTTTAGCCAGGATAAACTAGATGCACAAATCTAAGAAGGGTAATAACTGGCTTGGCAGCTGTTTGTATGATAATGATCCAGGGGTCTTAGTAGACCACTAAATAAACATGAGCCAACAATATGAGGTAATAGAAAGAAAGTGCACTTCTAAGCTGTAGCAACAGGACTATTATGTCCTGATCAAGGATAATGCTACCTCTTTTCTACTATGGTCTGAGGACTCACCAGGAGTACTGTAATCCATTGCTGGGCATCATTGTTCAAGAAGGATATTGACAAGCTGGAGCATGTCTGGAAGGTCACTAAGATGGTGTGGGATGTGGAAACCAAGTCCTATGAAGAACGGTTAAAGAAGCTGGGTATGTTGGACCTGGAGACTGCAATGTAATATGATAATTACCTTCAAACGTGTGAAAGGCTGTCTCATAGGTTATGGAGCAAGCTTATTTTCTGCTCCTTAAGGTAAGACTCTACCATGAGATTCAAATTATAAGAAAATAAATTTCAGCTAAACATTAAGCAGAATGTTTTGATAGTATGAGTTCATAGACAGTCAAACAGACTGCTTCAGAAGACGGTCACTGGTGGTTTTTAAACAGCCTGAATGGCCATCTGTCAGGGATGCTTCAGCTGTGGATTTCTTTCTCTGGCAGGAGATTAGAGTAAATGTTTATTAGAAACCCTTTCAACTCTACAATTCTGTGATTCTAGCAAGAATTAAATGGTAGCTGTGACACATAAACCTAAGTGGCTTAGATTATACTATTTATTTTTCTAAATCAAAGCAACACTTTGCGGACACCTTCTTCCTTTTGTTTAGGAATATCACACACTACAGACTTGAGTCTTACTATCAGCTTCAGCTGTTGTGTCAGATGCACCTCTTCCTAGAGCTGGATGATCTAAAAATGGTAGTTGATGTTGGACTTCTGCAATGCATAAAGTTACTTCTATACTAAGTTTGAAAACTTCTGTTCCACTCCTACAACTATATAAATATGCTTCATACTTGCGGCCTTAATATCACTCTGTACTGCATTTGAAGAAGTAGGTTTATATCCATGAAAGCTCATGTTGAAATAAAAAACAGTTAGTCTTAAAGATGCTGCATTTTTCTTCTCTCCTCACTTCCTCCTTTATAACCAAACATGTCTCCCTGGTCTAAACCCATCATCCTGATGAGTACATACATGGATTCCACTCTTCCTATATGCAGAAAGCAGAACACTGGGGAGAAATGAAGGGAGGGTTGAGAGTACCATACTCACTGGAAAAAACAACAATGCAAGGAAAGGTGGAGAGAAGCAGAAAGAGAGGAAGACTACATGCTAGATGGATGGATTCTATTAAGGAGGTCATGGGTATGAATTTGCAGGACCTGAGCAGAGCAGTGGAGCATAGGGAGTCTTGGAGATGTCTCATCTACAGGGCTGCCATGGATCAAGATCGACTCGAGGGTAGATAACAACAACAAAAATAATAAACAGCAGACGAAAGTCAGTGGTGATGGCTGAACAACACACTCAGCTCATTCTTCAGCTTGTGTCACTGAGCAGTGGGATTAGGTAAAACAGGATTAGATAACAGAATTACACAAGAGATAATCTGGCTGGTTTGATCTTCACAAGAGTTCAGTGGTGTGTGAGAAGACTCCTGCTGTGCTTCTTTCCCTGCCCAAGATAAACTCTTATTGAGCTCTTGTGATTTCCATCCTATTCAGGCTTAACATTTTGCCTACCAAATACCTCCTCAGTCAGCCGAGATACCAACAACAACAACAAACTTTATTACAGCCATTTGGCCAGCACAACAGAGATACCTATGCGCTATCGGAATATCCATTTTGACACATTCTCTTTGTATAGGATTGTCTCTGTTTAAGGCCACATAGCTGGGAGCTTGGCGCTATACCCCTTTCTGTCATCCCGAGGCCTGGCTGTGATTGGGCAACTTGGTTCATCGAACAACAGTGGTTGGTCGATGTCGGATCCAGACCCATGCATTTGGGTCAACCCTACCTGTCAGCTGTACTTAATAAAGTTGTGGCCTTTTCTCTTCCAAATGTGCGCCCTAGTGTTTCCTTTTGCGACATCTCCCCTTCCCCTGCAATTGGCTGTTAGTAGCTGGAAGAATGAGAGCCATCATGGCATAGTGGTTTGAGTGTTGTACTGTGACTTTGGAGACCAGGGTTCGATTTCCAGTTTGATAATAAAACTCACTGGGTGATCATGTGCAAATCACATGCTCTCATCCTAAGGGGAAGGCAATGGTAAACCTTCTCTGAACAAATCTTGCCAAGAAAACCCCATGATAGTTTTGCCTTTGGGCTGCCATAAGTCAGAAATGACTTGAAGGCACACAGTAACAAAAACAACAAGTTGGAAGAGTCCTTTTGACAGCAAACAGAGGTTTACTTTGGTATAATATGTAAAATTCCCCTCAGCCTAGATTTAATCTCTTTCACTTTTCTAAACATGGGTTAATAAAATCTTGCCATGTCCAAATGCTTCATTACTGGAATGTGCTAATCTCTGAGGTCTTCTGGAACTATTATGTAAACAATGATGTAAATGGAAACTAGAACCCCGTACTATTATCATGACACCATAAACCACCACAGAGTATAACATTGGCTGATTATGCACACAAGAAAATAGTTGCAGCTGCTAGAGATTTTAGCACTCTAATGTTCTTTACATCACAATATTTTTCTTTTTCCTCCATGGGCCTTATTTATTGCAGATAAATCCTTTTGTGTAATAACAACAGCTTTCATAACAAAACCATGAAATGCATCCTGTACTTTTGGTATGAAAAGGTGTCTCCTTTCAGAATACCTCTGTAACTGGGACAATAGTTACTGATATGTTTTCAAGCCTTTCACCATTGTTAGTGAATTAAAATGGGTTGAATCAGTGGTGTCACTAGGGTTAGTGTTACCCCAGAGGGATAACCCATGTTGGCACCCCCAGGCTGCCTGGCATCCCCCCCTCCCCAACTAGGTCAATGGTCCCTCATGACTAGATTGGGCCACTGTGAAAAAGAAAGGCCAGCCTCCTTGACATTGATGGCTCATGAAGCAGGGTACCTGAATAGACTGTCTCTGTTCTGGGCTGTTTTGTTCTATCTAATGTATTCACAAGTCTTAAAGGGAGTTGAACTACCTTCCGGAATCTGCATGCTCAAGGCCCCCAGAGAGAAGGTTGCCTCAGAGTGATCCTATAGGGAGATATGCACAGGCATGCTTACTCTTGATGCCCGCACCAGGATCTGAAATGGTGGTAGGTAAAGGAACAGTGGAGGTGGAAGGTCCGGCTTCACAGTTACAGGGAAGTAGGATGGCATTCTTGGGCAGTCTCCTGGAGCCCTTTCTAGGGAAAGCTTGGATCCCTTCTGCAGCTCCGAAGCACCAGGTCAATAGTCTATCATGAGTAGTCAATTGGACTGCTGAGGAAGAGAGGCCAGCCTTCTTGCTGCCATCGCAGAGGGGGACTGGGACCCCCCAAAGGGACCATCCACATCTCATGTTCTTCCCAAAGAGGTCCAGGTACCATTTAGTCATGAAGAGTCCTCCAGGAGTTCACCATAGTGTGTCAACAACATCCTGTCTGGCCTCCTTGTTGCTTCCAGATGGGTGGACCTGGCCTTCCCAGGATCATCAGTCTGTAGGAGTCCTGGTCTACTTGCAGAGAAGGACAGCAGTACTCTCCACACTAGAAGTCAGCCCCTACCCACCAGTGCATCAGATGACACCCCCTCTGAGATGCCACCCAGCAGAGTCCACATCCCCCTAGTGTCACTCCTGTACTGAATAGCACCACTGTTGTGCTGCTGCATTTTAGATATACTTGTTTGGGCTGCATATATTACATAGGTTAAGACAAATGCTACAGTACTTATGAAATGGTGGTGGCTGTCCTGTTTACTCAAGTGAGAGCTGAGGCTGTCAGTTAGAAAACACTGGCAAGTGTCTGTACTGACATGAACTAGGACATCAGATCTTTTGAGACCAGCAGCTCTTTTGAAGTCACTGAGGCTACTTTCACCATGTAATGGACAGATGGCTGCTTCAGCTTGCAGCCACATTAATTAATTAATAAAGTATTAATTGCCTGAAAACTATATGTTACATCCATGTTGTTTATTAATGTAAAAGGACCCTTCCTTTACGTTTTATTTTTGGGCCCTGCATACAAACCACAGCATTTTTGTCTGTCTGCAGGATTGACTATATTTTACCTATCCCTCCCATTTTTTATCCCATTCTTCCAGTTTGCTTCCAGAAAAACATTTGCTATTTTATTTTTATCATTGCTCCTATTTTTCCCTAGACTTTTTTGTTCTGCCACTTTCAGTTTGGGTTTAGGGTCACATCTCTGTGTCGTCATCATCTTATCCATCGGTCATAACAAAATAAATGACTGAAGCCTTCCCTTGATGTATACATGAGTATATACAGTAATTGAATTAAGTATGGTCAGCTAAATCTGAAAGAATTCAAAAGAAAGTTGCTGACATCTAATACCCATGAAACTGATTCAAATAGCCAAAAGTAAATCCTCACATTGTTGGAGACTGTGATTTCCTGGGTTCTTATTTCCCTGTCTTGTAGTCTTTCCCAGGATAAGGGCAATTTGGCTTGGAATACCAAATTATGTTGAATCACAAATCAAGCAGTCATGTTGAACTCATGTATGCTTAATATAATGCTAAGTGTGTGATATTAAATATCTGTTAAATATCTTGCATGTCCAAATGAAAATCTAGTACACAAATATTTCATCTCCTTCTTTTTGCTGGCAGCGAGAGGTGGTTGGCAGTAACTGGAAGAAATGTGAGAACCTAAATCTGAATTTATGGGACTATAAAATCTGGAATTTAGTGTTATTAGAAGAATTAATATGTCAGATCAAACTCACAAATGGTCAAAGAGACAGTGACACTTCTGCAGGTATTTGGTTGTCTTATATCAGTGTTATGAATCATCCAAAGGATGAACAGGTTGCTCCACTGTCATCTCACAGGGACCTCTGGACAAGTCTGAGCGGATTAAATTCAAAGGTCTCTTGTGATTAACTTTATTCAGATTAAGATCTTCTGCTGATGTAAATTGTTTTCAGACAGTGACACAGAGCCATGTTTATTGTTTGTAACTATTTTGCCACAATCCTCTGAATACTTAAAAAACAAAATCAACAAATCCATCTTAGTTCCAACTCTATGATTCTATGGCCCTATACAGACAGGCCAAAGTAAAACTGCTTCGGGTCACTTTGAAGGTATGCTGTTTAAATGATGCATGTGCACTAAGATTCCAGAAGCTGCGCCAAAGCTGTGCTCCAGTTCTTAGGACTGGATCATGGCTTTGGCACAGCTTCTGGACTCTTGATATGCATGCATCATTTAAACAGCATACCACCAAAATGACCTGAAGCAGCTTTATTTTGGCCTGTCTGTATGGGGCCTATGATTAGTTTGTTGAGAAAGGGAACCTAACATGCATGTCATTCTTGGTTAGAATTGCCTGCCTGTGGAACAGAGCAAAGCCGTGGGGCCTGCTTGTATGTTTTTATCAGTAGCATAGTGGAATAAAGAAGGCTTTTTATAGGATAGAGGAAAACAATTTCTAATGTATACACATTAAATGCTGATGAATAGTTGATAGCCGAATGGTGAATCCAACAGGTGTCTGGGGATCAAGATTTTCTTGCTTCTGTGGTTCTATGTGTGTGGACATGTAGAAGTGTCATGATGGAAGATTTTGCCATCAGATATGGTTGGGTGCCATTTTGATTTTGAAGGTGCCAAGGTGTTAAAGACCATCCTGTATAGAGTTGGTGGCAGACAAACACGCAAGCAATCAGATTGATAATCACGTATTTCCAGGCTAGGTAAAGTTTAATGAAAATATATATTTATACTAGGATTAAGGGTAGCAACCCTACCTGGCTACACTTTGGGAAATATAAGCCAAGAGAAAGAACGTATAAGAAAACATACAGCATTCCTTTCTTTTTTCAAACCCAGGAGGAAAGAAGGGCAGAGCATTTCAAAAAGGCCAAGCAAAAGGTTTTATACACCACCTCTGGTTCTTTCTTCCATTGAATTCCATTGCAGAAAGAAAGCAAGAAGAAGAAAAAAAGATTATTCCTAGCCACTCAGTTCAGGACATTCTTTGCTCTCTGGCTCTCTGCCCAGATTTGATGCAGCTCCTCCCATTGTATCCACACAGTTCAGGGAACTGGGACTTTCAGTTTCTTTGGCTGTGAATTTCTACTTTTCCTTCACTGGAAAAAAAATTGCTCCAGGCTCTCTCTTGTTTATATCCCTTTGGAGATCACACAGCCCTCTTGACAATTCTCTGTTTCCGCCACTAAATTGTGAAAGGTAAGCCTCGGTTTCCCTTTTATCCATTTAAACAATGTTGCTTTTGGAAAAGTAGTGTCTGTTCTCACCAGTAATTGGACAGATCTGCAGTTTTCGCCTAACTCTTGCTGCGTGAGTCTGTTGGCGCAAAGGCAACAGAAGAGTTACAGCCCTTTAACAAGTTTTGTTTGGCCTACGCTTTCACAGGCCAAAGCTCACTTTGGCAGAGGCTTCTCCTATGATCCTGTTGAGGCTGGGGGCCAGCCCACAAAACGAATGATGCTTCAGGTTGAGGTCGGAGTCTGACATGAAATCTGGAACAAAATTCAAGCACAGGGGAAACTGGCATCTCTACTTAGCTTGAGCAGAAAATCTCTCAGCTACAGTTGAATCCCTGAAATCTTGATTATTTCTCGATGGATTGCTAGGAAGTGAGCAGAGGCCTCTCAAAGATGGAGAAAAGAGGGACAGGACATTCTGAGCTGGCTCTGATGAGATGGTGGTAGTTTCTGTATGTGTGCATCTTTAAGTTTGCTTCCTGGTTTTCTCGAATCTCTCTGGCTCTCATTCCTCTAGTGCAGATTGGCACAACTTGGCACTAGGTAGGGGCCAAAATTAAAATAGGCTAAACTTCTTCGGGCCGCAGATAGGTTTTAATTAAATATTAATTCATTCATAATATTAATTAATATTAATCATAACTAATTAATATTAATTCCACCCTCCTTCTCCTCTGCCCAGCCCTCTCCTTAGGAGAAAGCCAAGTGGCAGAAGAGCCATGCCTGTCCTTCTCCTCCTCCGCCTGGACATCTCCTTGGAAGAAGGCCAAGTGATGGAAGAGCCTCAGGAGAAAGCCAAGCAGTGGAGGAGCCTTGCAGGGCAAGTGTTTTCCTGACCTCCTCCTCCTCCGCATATCCATCTCCTCAGGAGGAGGCCATGCAGCAAAGCAGCCTTGCAGGGTGAGGATTTGCCCTTTCTTCTCCTCCTTCTCTACATGGCCCTCTCCTGAGGAGGAGACTGAGTGGTGGAGGAGCACTGACATCATTCTACATCTGTACAGACCACCCAAAATCCTTTGGGGGGTCCTTATGTTGTGCAGACTTGCTCTAGTGCTTCCAGAGAGAATACTTTCTGAACTATCATTTAGAATGGCAATGGACTTTCCACACATGGGCTCCATTGGCTTGTTTGTTTTGTTGATTTATTTATTTCATTTTGCTCACCTTGCTAGTGGTCTTAGAGATCATTTTGCTAGTGATCTTAGATATAATTTTGTGGGTGAGGAAAAGAACGATTCCTTCTTTAGTTTAAACGCAACCACTCCCTCCTTTAAAAACAAGTACAAACAAATGATACCATAATACTAGCAGAAAAGCTCGCAGACCTGGCACAACTATTAAGGAAGATCAAGGAAGAAAGTGCAAAAGCAGGCTTGCGGTTGAATATAAAGAAAACAAAAATAATAACCACGGAGCATCTGCACAAATTCAACCTATATAATGAAGAATTAGAAATAGTAAAAGAGGTTACATGCCTGGGATCTACACTGGTGGATAGAAATGGAGACTGCAGCTAGGTTAGAATCATGCAAGCCATTGTATTCCCCATTACCATGTATGGATGTGAGCGCTGGAGAGTGAAAAAATATAATGGAAGAAGATCAATTCATTTGAGATGTGCTGCTGGAGAAGAGTGCTGAGGATCCTGTGGACAGCCGAAAAGACAAATAAATGGGTCCTGGAGCAGAACAAGGCAGAAATCTCCCTGGAAGCCAAGATGACCAGACTGAGACTGTCATACTTCAGACACATGATGAGAAAGCACGACTCACTGGAAAAAACAATAATGCTAGGAAAGGTGGAGAAAGAGAGGAAGTCTGGATGCTAGATGGATGGACTCTAGTAAGGAAGTCACAGGTATATACAAGAACTAAGCAGAGTAGTAGAAGACAGGGAGTCTTGGAGATGTCTCATCCACAGGATTGCCATGGGTTGAGATCGACCCGAGGGCAGTTAACAACAGCAACAACAACAAACAGACATGGGCAGCATAAGTTATTATGCATAAGCATAATAAAAATATGCCTTTGTTGCGCTGTAAAATTCAGTTTGACAAAAGGCATACTTTTATGACTGTCTCTCTTGAGAAGGAGAATGGAAGATGGCATGCCGAGAGGCATGTCAAACTGTGTGTGCAGATGCACCCATAGAGGCAGTGTTGGACATTCCTAGAACAACAAAGCAAAGAAAAAATAAAGGGACCTTTCACATTCCACAATTATAAGACTACTTTAATTGCAGCAGCAACATACTATGGAAACCTGGAGTTTGTAGTTTGGGAAGGCAGTAGAGCTTTCCGGCTGCAAATTTTAACTAAACCGATAAACTGCAAATTCCGGGATGCTAAAATGTGCTATGGTGGGCGAAATCATAGTGCTATAATTGTGTAATATGAAAGGGTCCTTGTTAAGAAATGCATAGGACAAGTAGAGGTAAAACTGATCAGAGGATGTTAACCATGTCATGTACAACTGCCATGAAATCACAGGAACCAGTCCAGGGCCATTGTACAAGAAACACCTTACATGGAACCCTCCTACAACTCCATCAGTCAGCCTCACTGCATCCAGGCCTCCAGCTCCTCCCTAGTACCCTCTGAATTCCATCATTTAGCAACTACAGTCAGCCCTCCATATCCATGGATTTTTTTATCCACAAATTCAAGCATCCTTGGTTTGAAAATATTTTAAAAATATATAAATTCCAAAAAGCAAACATGATTTTGCCATTTTATAAAAGGGACATCATTTTATTGTGCCATTGTATTTATTGAGGCTTGAGCGTTGACAGATTTTGGTATCCATGGGGGATCCTGGAACCAAACCTGAGTGGATACCAAGGGCCCACTGTATAGCTTCTCTGTTTTCACCAGTGTCTATCTCAGTTTCCTGGTTCTGCGTATATGAAGCATGCTAGCTCCTGGTTCAGGTTCAACTGGGTTAATCTAACCAAATTTTCCATTGTTTATGTCATATATTTGCAAATCTCACATATTTAATAATAAACGTCTATACAGTTGGACCTCCATTTTTGTGGGGGATCCATTCTAGACCTGCCCACAAGAAATTTCAGTAGGTGTTTCTTGTCAAGTGACCAGTTAACACATGACACCGAAATTCCCTCTTCTATACAACCATTAAAGGCACAATGTATGTTTTCTTTAGGCCAAAATTCAATACAAATGTTGATTTGTTACATGTATAGACATAGGCATTAAGGTGCTTATGTGAGTGAAGATGTGATATGGGGAACCAGGAATCTTTCCCCTTGCTTTGCCAGGAATCAGTAATATATTTGCACCCATTGCTTATAACTCTTTCTTGTTTACTCTCGATAAACAAACAGCCAATGAACGGGACTGACAAACAGCCAATGAATCGTACAGACTGGTGCTGATACACAGACCACCAGTTGAATGGCACTGGTACAGGGCACTTACTAGGAGGTTTGCAAAAACATGCTGCTTTATGACATCCTAGCTTTTTAAGAAACTGTGCTTTGGGTGAAAACTGCCTTTTAAAAATGCAACATTTGAATCAACTTCATGGGTAGTGGAAGAAAATGTGGAAAGTCACAGGCTATCTTGTGAAAAATTTCCTGTATTTTAAAATGATCGAAACAGTAAGTTAACAAAGTGGTCTATGGAGTTTATCACACTGGGGCTAATTTTAACATTAAAGAGAGGTTAAAGTGCATTTAAAGCATCACGCAAATAAAGCGAAAATGGTGAGTGATTGCATGAATGATTATCACACACAAATGCACAAATAAAGTGATATCGGAAATGCATTGTTGCTGAAATCCTGAAAGTGAAAAGATGTGCATTAATGCTTCTTAGTGTAACCATTTTAATGGTGGTTTTTGTGCAACGTTGTGTGAAATCGTTATGTGTAATTACACGATTTTTCCAGGATGTTCACGGGATAAACTCCTGATCTCCTTCATATGATAAACTCCTGTTAATGTTTACCTACATGTTCCTTAGTTGGCTTGGTGGTGGTGCAGTCTTATAATGGATTAATTGGCCATGTATTCATTCTGGTGAATAGTACAAACCAGTCAAAGCATTGGATGGTATCAAGCTGTATCTGTATAATAATAATAATAATAATAATAATAATAATAATAATAATAATAATTTATATTCCGCCTTTTCCTTGCGGAATCAAGGCGGATTACAAAACAAGACATCAAAAATACAAAATATTTCTCTCTCTTATTCCAGCTGGCATGGTGTAATGTTTGAGTGTTGGACTATGTGATTCTGGAGACCAGGGTTGACTGTGTGACCTTCTGCAAGTCAATTCTCTCAGCCACAGCAGAAGCCAAAGACAAATTCCCTCTGAACATATCTTGCCAAGAAAACTCTGATAGCTTTTCCTTAGGATCATCATAAATCAGAAATGACTTGAAGGCACACAACATTAATATAATTAATAGTCTTGCAGGTAGCACTCATCTTCCCTCATTTTGCATTTCCCCCAAAGATGGCCACCCGAGAGAATTACCTTCGGCAAGACTGGCAGATGGTCCATGGTGTTCCGATGGTCTGCGCATTCTCCTTTGATTGGGACAGGATCGAGAATTTCCAGAGTAGGCCTGATGATATTGTGATATCCACATTTCCAAAATCTGGTGAGTTCTCAGGGTCAGGAACCAATCAGTTTCCCTTTTAATGATGCCCCAAACCTGCCGTCTGAAGTGGTCATCTCACTTTATCTAACAGTGGGATCACCGCTGGTTAGGGATTACACTTCAGTTCTGCATTACAGGCCAAGAAATGCACATTTGATTCAAATTCTTTATCCTTTAAATAGTCTATGGTTTGGAACTAGATATCAGTCACAGTTAAAATAAGTCATGTTGACTTTGATGGCTGTACTCTTGCACTAAATTCTGTATTTCGCAGGAAAGCCAACATTTTGCAAGAGAAAAAAGGTCTTCAGAAAAGACATATCAACAGCATTCATTTTGGCCATTCAAGTGCATTATAAAGAGCAAAACCAGAACTGCACATCCAGAGCTTTCTACAAGTACCTTTACTTGTGGGCTTAATGTCTCCTGGTTTTCTTAATTCTTTCCCGTTAACGGTTGCAAACTGCAGGTCTTGCAGAAACACCCACCAAGCAGTATTTTATTTTGATTTTAGCATTCCTGTTGTGCTGAAACCATTATAAGCAAGTTGGGTTTGTTAATTGTTTTATAACTTTTAAAAAAATTACAAACCAAAATATTGTCTCAGTATTTCTAAAAGCAAAGTAACAGGATCAGGTAACAGGTAAGATTAGTTAAGATAACTAGTATTTCTACAGAGCATCTCTTATTTGGACCTGCATGAGGCTAGAAGAGAGCCATTGTGGTTCAGTGGCTTGAGCGTTGGACTATCACTCTGGAGATCACGGTTTGAATCCCTGCTCAGCCATGGAAACCCACTGGGAGACCTTGGGCAAGTCACATTCTCTCAGCTTCAAAGGAAGTCAAAAGCAAAATACCTCTGAACAAATCTGGGCAAGAAAACCCTGAGATAGGTTTGCCTTAGGGCTGCCATAAGTCAGAAACGAAGGCATGCAACAACAAAGTAGCTAGAGATGCCAATGCAAAACACCCACTTCCTTCTGTCCTCTCACACCAGGCATGAGAAGAGAAAAAAGCCATTTCCACCCTTTATTTCCTTTCTGCACTCTTTCTGGAAATCCATCTTGAAAGGAGTTGTTTTTAATGACCAAATTCTAAGAAGAGGGATAAAAAAAAACTGCCTCAAGGATTGTTTGCCCACCTTCATATTTTCTGTTTGAAAAAACAACCCTCCCTTCTTTCTCTGTCTCCTTTTCTTGTTTTGGAAGAGGCACAGAGTTTCCAGCACACTCAGGTCGACTAAAGTGGATATTATTTGCTCTGAACTCCTGTTTTCTTTGCTCTTCTAAGCCACATAGCTATTTTCTGGTCTGTATTTCTCGACAGGCCATGCCATCACTATTTGAGTTTCTAAATCCAGAAAAGAAATGCAAGGAGAGCTGTGTTGACCCATAAGACAAATTTCAAAGTCTGTCCTGTGGTCATACTGTTATTAGGCCAGCCAAAAAGGCACCTAAATCCCATTCTGTTGCTTTCCTTTGTTCATTCCTTACATGTTTTTTGGTACAATTCTTCAATTGGCTTTGTTATTAGGCCATTTTCTGACCAACGTCTAAACTGCATGGCAGAAATAATCAGTTTGACACTGCTTTAACTGTCACGGCTCCATCCTATGGAATCCTGAGATTTGCTGTTCAGTGTGGCACCAGAGCTCTCTGATAGAGAAGGCGAAATATCTCAAAATAAATACATACATACATACATATATACATACATACATAAAATCTCAAAGTCCCGTAGCATTGAGCCCTGGTAGTTAAAGTGATGTCAAACTGACCTAAGATACTGTCAGGGTACTTTCTGCCTCCAATTAAAAAGTGTACTTTCTGCCGTCCAATTAAAAAGACTGTATGTACAGCGCTGTGTAAATTTACAGCGCTTTATAAATAAAGGTTAATAATAATAATAATAATAATAATAATAATAATAATAATAAGTAACCTTATCACACGTAATTTTCCTTGGGCCCTTTCACATTACACCATTATAGTGCTATGCATCTCCTTTAACTACCATGACAACATCCTATGAAATCTTGGGTCTGCAGTTTAGCCAGAGATATTTAGAATTCTCAGCCAGAGACTTCTAGTGCCTCCACAAACTACAAAAGCCAGGATTGCACAGGACAGTGATGGCGAACCTATGGCACACGTGCCAGAGGTGGCACTCAGAGCCCTCTCTGTGGGCACATGTGCCGTCGCCACAGCACAGAGTTTGCCAGAGTTTGTTACTAGAAAGCCAGAGGGACACAGCACTTTGTAATAAATAAGTGGGTTTGGGGTTGTAGTTTGGCACTCGGCCTCCAAAAGGTTCACCATCACTGGCATAGGATGTAGCCATGACAATTAAAGTGGAATCAGAGTACTATAATTGTGTCATGTGTCTAGAAAAGTTACTTTTTGAACTATAACTCTAGGATTCTGGGGCTGTAGTCCAAAAAGAAACAGTTCTGTTCTGCACCATCTTGCATTCTGGATCTCCCTGTTGCTCACTTTAAAACTATGCTCTCACCTCTTCCAAAAGCACTGCATTTGTTTCATCCCCTCCTTTCCCTAAACACTCTTGTAGTTCCACAAAACCTGTTCCTTCACCATTCAAACCACCTCAGAGTTCCAGAGGTTACCACTTTAAAACAGCTCATCTGGATCCAGTTGAACATCTGGGATGTCTGGAAGGTTGTTATTTTTTTAAACAACAAGGTTTGCTCTTTTCTTTGCAGGCACAACTTGGATGAGTGAAATTGTGGACATGATTTTGCATGATGGTGACCCTGACAAATGCAAACGGGATGCCATTTTCAATAAAGTGCCTATGCTAGAATTTGCTGCCCCAGGGAATATGCCAGCAGGTACAACTTAGATCTATTATTGGTAAAACATGCATTTCAGAGATCAAGGGTGAGCTGATAATTATTAACATAAGAATAAGCCAATTTTGTGGAATTAATGGGTATTGATGTGTATTTTTAATATGTCATTTGTTTTGTATTGTATTTACCTCTATACTGTACACAGCTTTGATCCTGGGAAAAGCGCTTTATAAATAAACAATTTATTATTATTATTATTATTATTATTATTATTATTATTATTATTATTATTAACATGGCCAGGCAGAGGAACAAGAGGCAGCACCAGGCTGATTTGATCCCCGGCAGAGGATCAAAGTTCTCTTTTTCTTACCTCCTCTTTCCTGTCTTAAGGGCCGAGGACATGAAAGCAAGGTCTCCCCCATCAACAAGTTTTGCCACTAAAGTCAGAAATTACAGGCATTCTTTCTAGATCCTTCTGGTACCTAAAACATGGGGGGGGGAGTAGAATCTTTAGTCCAGAGTCAAATATCCCATCCTGAAAAGATGTCATCCTACCCCAAGCCACTCAAGACACTATTTACATCAGATTGAGTTTATTCATCTGGCATATGGTCTTCCTCTCTTTCTAATACCCTTGACCTTTCCTAGCATTTGTGCCTTTTTTTTAATGAATTGTGCCTTCTCATGATGTGGCCAAAGTATGACAGCCTCAATTTGATAATCTTGGCTTTCAAGGAAATTTCAGGCTTGATCTGATCAAGGACACATTTGTTTTGTTTTTTTGGCTGTCCACAGTATCCTCAGCAATCTTCTTGAGCACTACATCTCAAATGAGTTGATATTCTTCTTATTAGAGCTTCATTTATGGTCACCATAAATTGAAAACAGCCGGAAGGCATACAACAACAGAAGGCAACTGCCAGCTGGATAGTGTGTGAATATTTGAGATGGACAGACAGATAGAGAGGCTTATGAACAGGAACATCTGAGCTGCTCTGGCCTTATGGTAGAAGGTTGCTTTTCCTTGGGTGATGTTTCACAGACCCTGCAGTTCTGTTCTCTGGGCAGAGCAGAATAACAGAGCTGGATAGTGATAGCACACAGGAATGAGAATCACACCTTATCCTCCCCCAGTTCAAAACCAACTGTTCATGTGCTTACAATTATTTTTCCATGTTGGCTATATGCCTTATCTAGTAACCACCCTTTTGGCTCACCAGGTACAGAACAACTAGCTCAAATGCCATCTCCTCGAGTGGTGAAGACTCATCTCCCAGTCCAACTTCTTCCCAAGTCCTTCTGGGAAAATGGCTGCAAGGTAAACACCTTGGGAAGCATTAAAAAATGGTCAGCAAATAGTTTTGCTGCAGAGCCACTTTGACAAGGAAAGGGGGAGGTTTGTCGGATCTCAACTCCCCTAGCCATTCTGTTTTCAAAACCCATTATAACCCATTCTGGTAGTCACATCCTTCTTTTCCTTCTGGGGTTGGCAAGTGAAGGACTAAGAGGTGCTACTCAGACTGTGTTGTAGTGGTTATTAATTGTTGACCCTTACAATACACTAATATATAAAAGCCTCAGGATGTCTGGCTCTGACTAGCATGACTCATTGCCATGTTCCATGTTCTTGTTGATATCAATAACAAAACATTTAATTGGATGTAGGAGTACCTTTCTGGGCAATGGGTGGGTGGGGGAAAGAAATCAACAGACTCCTCCATGAGTCCTCCCTAAGGACTTTTAATGACTGATGGAAAACAGGGACATTGAAGCATCTGGCTATGTCTTTATAGCCAGAATCAGGACCTCCTAGGTGTCTTCCAGAGGTTCTAGATCTAGAAGGTGATGCCATCATTCTGCATCTGGCTATAAGTGTAGACCAGATGCTCTTCTGATGCAACTCACTCTCCACCAGCCATTAAAGGCTTTGGAGGGGTTCTCCTGGAGGAAGAAGCTGATCTAGAGTGGGGAAGGTGGAGATGTATCATTGTTCTACATGTGCAGAACTTTGTGATACGTCTCCCAATGTAGGATCTTGGCCAACAGCATAGTATTCTCATGTACTGCTTGATTTGACAGTAAAAAAGACATTTCCAAGAGAGATTTCCACAGACAAGATCTCAAAATCTTCTTAATTTCTCTTAATTGCACTCCCAAAATCAGGAAGGGTTTATTGATTGTTAGCAAAATCATGAGTGCATCCTACTGTCAAAATATGAGTTAATTTTTTGCTTGTCTAGATTAATCTAGAAAAACTAGCAGTACAATTTGGATAATCTTTTTTTCCATTCCTTCCACTGAAGATGATATACTTGGCTCGCAATGCAAAAGATGTTGCTGTATCTTTTTACCACTTTGACCTGATGAACAAGCTGCACCCAGAACCTGGCAGCTGGGATGATTATCTGAAGAAATTCATGGCAGGACGAAGTAAGTTTGGCCATCTATTTGCTACTGCAGGCAATCTGAGGTTTCTGTTCTTTCAGGAAACATAAAGTGATGAGATTACAAGACAGTAGATGATTATTGTGGAGAAAGAGACAGCTTCCCAATTAAAATTGCAGGTAGTTTTTCCCCCTTTTATTCAGTAAATAAAGACGGTTTCTCTTTGCAGACTTAATAGGAAGCTATGTGTCTGGTTGATACCTGTTGAATCTCCCTTTTCTGGAATCCTGAAATCCGAAATGTTCCAAAAACAAAACATTTTTCATAGTGACGTCTTTGCTTTCTGATGGTTCAATATATTCAAACTTTGTTTCATGCACATAATTATTACTAATACTGTATACAATTACCTTCAAGCTCTGTGTATAAGGTGTATATGAATTGAACATGGATGTTTATCACATTTAAAGAGGTTGAAAGTAGACATATTGTTTTGGAGCAGTGAGGCTGAAGTGGAAATGGTCCGCTGAGTTTAAATCCAAATGAATCTTTTCTTTCTCAGGTTAAGCTCTGAATGAGAAAAAGTCTCCAAATTTCAGGCAAAGCTAGCTGTGCATAGGACTGGATGGCTAGCATTTATGATGTCACTGATGGCTAAATGACATTATATGAGGTGAAAAGGAAGTCTTGTCCCCAGGAAAAGAGCCAGATTTGTAGGGGTAATCCAGGCTGGGACCAAATAGGGAGTTAAAGTCCTCTACAAAGGTCCTGATCTGGATCAGGCTGGCTGTTTGTGAGAGAAAAATCTTGCATTAATGGCAAATCACATAGTTTATGCAATGTATTGTTTCACCCTAAGAAATGTTAGTTTCCACTTCCAGAAGCAGTTCTGCACTTAAAAATAATTACATTTTAATTCAGATGCTCTGTTTAGAAAATCTGCAGCACACAAAAAATATACAAAGAAGGGCAAGCCTGATGTCTCCATCACTAGATAAGGTTTTTTAAAAATCATTCTTTATTATATCAGAGATATATATTTGTTTGAAATATATAATTTGATGAAGACGAAGGAGGCTCTGATTTTATATTACACCTGTCATCATGTAAATATTAATTATCTAGGTCCAGCCTGTGTGGATTACACATATTAATTCAGATGTAATTCAGAACTATTTAGATGTGATTTAGGGCCTGAACAGACAGACCCAAATAAAGGTGGTTTGGGTCACTTTGGAGGTGTGCTGTTTAAATGATGCATGCATCCTAAGAGGCCGGAAGCCGTGCCAAAGCCATGCTTCAATCCTAAGGACTGGAGCACAGCTTTGGCGCAGCTTCTTGCCTCTTAAGATGCATTTAAACAACATATCTCCAAAGTGACCCAAAGCAGCTTTATTTTGGCTTGTCTGTTTGGGCCCTTAGATCCACAGTTTTCATACAGCAACAAATAGTTATCCAAGAATTTGGTACTTTGTGAATAACCATTTCAACCTTTAGCAGCTCAAATTTTCACCCTGATTTCTGCAATGCTCTCCTCATCCACACTGCAGAAATAATCCGGTTCTACACCACTATAACTGCCTTGACTCTGTGCTGTGTAATTCTGGGAATGGTAATTGGTTGTGGTACCAATCAACTACCATTCCTAGAATTCCATAGCACTGAGTCAGGGCAGATAAAGTAGTGTCGAACCAGATTATTTCTGCAGTGCAGATGCAGCTGCTTTTAAAGGCTGAATTGGTCATGCGCACGCTGACAGTATGCACAGAAATTAGCCCAGACTGATTTATGAATAAGCAGCCATTGCTGCTGTGCCAAATATTGATCTGGGGTGACTTCAGGGCATGATAGCTGATAGCAGTGCGGATTGCAGGTAATTCAGGCTCATAGAAAGCTAACGTTGCTGCATAATGAAACAAATGTGAACTTTACAGCTATTTTTACCCAAAAACTTTCTACCATCCTTTCACTTCTGAGTATCTGTTTATCCCTCTCAAAATTTAGCGGCTTTTGGGTCCTGGTACAGTCATGTGAAAAGCTGGTGGAATAAGAGGAATGAGCACCCTGTGCTATATCTGTTTTATGAAGACATAAAAGAGGTAAGTGGCACCCTTGCAGGCATTTTGTGAATGAAACAACCAAAGAAAGAAATTTGACATGTGATAGGTGGATATATGGTCTTTGCATGGACTGTCTCGTGTGATGCTTTCTTGGATGAGACCAAGGCTCATCTAGTCCAGCCCTTTAGAGGAAATGCCATTGACTTATGGAGTGTCTGAAGACTGTAGGAATACTGACACCATTTCCATATCGTGTTCCATAGGATCCAAAGCGTGAGATTAAGAAAGTCATACATTTCTTGGGAAAGGACCTGGCAGAACAAGCTGTGGATCAGATTGTCTACAACACCTCCTTTGACAAGATGAAGGACAATCCTGCTACAAATTATAAGATGGTTCCTACTGAAGTGATGGATCACAGAATCTCCCCATTCATGCGCAAAGGTAAAGATTTACATGAATCTCTGACAATTATTCCACAGAATTGACTTAGAAGTTCATCAGACAAGGGAAATTGGAAGTATAATCCAATGGCAATCCGAATGCAATCATGGGCTTTAATGTTATTGCATGATAGACTACCACACGCAAATTTGGGCAATGGCAAGCTATTTTCAGGCAATGAGAAGTCAGTTCGAATGCAGTTTAAATTCACATAAATTTGCTGAACTAGCAAATTCACGTGAATGTATTCTGGCCCCACTTTCTTTTCATTCGAAATTAGGAGAAAGTCCTCCCGTGTGATAAACGCCACTGACTCTTAAGAGATTTTTAAAGAATCTTTATTAATTTATCAGCTGCGAAAAGTATCTGAATAGTAGTAAAACCTCCATAAGGATGCATTTTTCAGAGTGTTAGAATGGCTACTAGTCCTTTTCATTCCCTCTTTCCTTTATAGATCACCCCACAATAATCGAAATGTAATGCCTGATTAAAACTGGCTTTTGCCAATTACATTTTGTATTTCACTACTATCCAAACTGATATTCTTCTGTCTTCTAGGAACTGCTGGTGACTGGAAAAATTACTTTACTGTGGCTCAGAATGAGGCATTTGATGAAGATTATAAGATGCAAATGTCAGATACAACACTGCAATTCAGAACAGAAGTCTGAAGCTCCCTGTAGCTACGACAGAGTTGCCACTGTTCTCCAGTTTTAATACAAAGTCCATCATTTAGTAAAGACATTGGACTCTTGAGAGTCTCTGCTTTTAATTAGAGGGGGAAAAAAGTTCCTCATATGAATGATTGTGGAATACATATATAAGACAGTACAAATGATACAGTTATGTAGTACTAATTAAGATGATAAAACTGTATGTAATTTACAGATATTGTATGTACATAAAGTACAGATTTTAAAGTGAACGTATGCTGAGTTCCGATACCAGCTGCACAAAAACATACTGTCCACATCAAAACTTTTTAAGAAGACAGAAGCAATACGATCATCTGTTGTGCAAAAAGTTGTGCTGTTATTCTTCTTAAACACATCCAACTTTTCTGATTTTAAAAAAGACAATAAGGTCAAGGAAAACGCAAGGAGGCATAATGTTGGGGTGACAGAATCCTGCGGAGGGTCCACAGAGGTGCGTGAACCCAACTAGAAAGCTGGGCCACAGCTAACAAAATGAACTTCAAGAGGGAGAAATGTAAGGTACTGCACTTAGGGCAGAAAAATGAAATGCACAGATATAGGATGGGGGACACCTGGCTTAAGGAGATAACATGTGAAAGGGATCTAGGAGTCCAAGTAGACCACAAGTTGAACATGAGTCAACAGTGCGATGCGGCAGCTAACAAGGCCAATGCGATTTTAGGCTGCATCAATAGAAGTATAGTGTCTAGATCAAGGGAAGTCATAGTGCCACTATATTCTGCTCTGGTCAGGCCCCAACTGGAATATCATGTCCAGTTCTGGGCACCACAATTCAGAAAGGACATTGAGAAACTGGAGCGTGTCCAAAGGAGGGTGACTAAAATGGTGAAGGGTCTGGAAACCATGCCCTATGAGGAACGACTCAGGGAGCTGGGTATGTTTAGCCTGGAGCAAAGAAGGTTAAGAGGTGATATGATAGCCCTGTTTAAATACTGTATTTGAAGGGATGTCATATTGAGGAGGGAGCAAGCTTGTTTTCTGCTGCTCCAGAGACTAGAACATGGAACAATGGATGCAAGCTACAAGAGAGAGATTCCACCTCAACATTAGGAGGAACTTCCTGACAGTAAGGGCTGTTCGACAGTGGAACACACTTCCTAGGAGTGTTGTGGAGTCTCCTTCCCTGGAGGTCTTCAAACGGAGGCTGGATGGCCATCTGTCGGGGATGCTTTGATTTGGATTCCTGCATGGCAGGGGGTTGGACTGGATGACCCTAGTGGTCTCTTCCAACTCTATGATTCTATGATTCTACGATCTGGTTGCTAAATGAAAACTACAGAATCACAGAATCGTAAAGTTGGAAGAGACCACACATACCACCCTTTCCTAGAACACTTAAAGAAATAGATTTTGACCAGTTTGGCAATACTTGAATTTCTGCCGCCAGTTTGTCTACAACCCCCAAAATGTTCGGATGCGAGTTATAATCCCACTAATCTACCTTGAAATAATAACCTTTTTGGGTTGAAACTGGGACAGCTAGGACTGTTTTGTATAAATCATCGATTAGCAACAGAGGATGAAAAAAATCTATTAATATGGGAGGGCTTTTCTCTAATATATACATTTGAGGCTTTGACTTTTGTGGATTTGATTATTCAAGGATTTTATTAATATGTTCCCGCTAGGAATAGCTATGCCCTCCAGTGCAACTCTATGGCCAACTTTAATCAAAAGTCGCATTGAAGGACCTAGAGATTCCTAGAGAGAACACTCTGCTAGGCCTTGGTAGCTCCTCCAGCGCAATTCTCTGGTCAATGTCTGGTGGATGTTGACCACAGAGTTATACCGGAGGACTTAGAGATTCCTAGAGAGGTGTTCTCTCAGGTATTTGGTATTTGTGGTTATCCCACATTCACAGGGGTCCTGTGCCCCTAACCCCAGTGTTGAAGAATAATGTCCCCAATACAGGAGGCCCTTGTTATCTGCTGGGGTTTGGTTCCAGGATAACAAAATCTGCGGATGCTCAAGCTCCAAAACACACTGCAGAAATCATCCAGTTTGAGACTGCTTTAACTGCCCTGGCTCAGTGATAGGGAATCCAGGGAATTGACAGAGGAGGCTAAATGTCTCACAAAACTACAGTTCCCAGGATTTTCTAGCATTGAGCCAAGGCAGCTAAAGTGGTCTCAAAGTGGATTAGTTCTGCAGTGTGTTTTGGACCCAAGTCCCATTAAATATGGCAGAGCAAATGGAAAAAAAAATCAAGCTTTGCTATTGGGAATTTAGACTTTTTTTGGGGGGGGGGACTATTTTCAAGACATGGCTGCTTGAATCCATAGATAAGGACTGTATAATATATAGCCCTGATAAAATAATACTGCTTGGCTTCAGTGTGACAGTGGTTCCCAAACTCCAGATGGTTTGGACTTCAGCTCCCAGAATCCCTGACTGTTGACCAAGCTGGCTGAGGGGGGGGCTTCTGGGAGTTGCAGTCCAAAGACAAAAGACAAAAAAGGGACCCCTTCCAAGTGATTCTGGCAGCAAACAAATGCATGACAGAGGTTGCATCCACACTGTGGAAGTAATCCGGTTTCAGACTGCTTTAACTGCCTTGCTTCAATGCTATGGAATTGTGGGAGGGGCCACAACAAACTACAATTCCCAGAATTCCATAGCATTGAAGCAAGGCAGTTAAAGCAGTCTGAAACTGGATTTTTTCTCCAGTGTGGAAGCAGTGCTTGCAGAGAGGTGATGGAGAAGGCTCCAAAGGAGCAAAAAGGCGATGCCTCCCTCTTGCACCTCTCTCCCTGCCTCCGAGGCATGTACAGAATGCTGGCTGGGTGACGTCAAAAAGCCTCTCGGTGACGTCACGTCCCCTGAGGAGGCTGTCAGGATGCTGGAGGGAGGGGCTCAGTGTCAGGCTCAAGGGGAAGCCAGCAGCCAGCGCCCCCCCGGCTGCTCCCTTATTACCAGCTACATGCGGAGCTTAACCGGGTTTGGAAACCATGGGGAAGAATAAAGGTGAGCCCAAGGGGCTGGCAGAGTGGCCTGGGGCTTGGCAGCCTCCAAGGGACCCCCCTTTCCCCTCCTTTGGGGGCTCTGGAGAGCCTCCACAGCCAGAGGCAGTCTAGCTGACTTGCAAAGAAGCCACTAGAGAAGTAGGGGAAAGTTTGGGCACAGGACCAAGGAGAGCCTTTGGTTCCAGGCTAAAGCCATGAAGCTTTATCCCGCCTTTCTCCCAAGTTGGGACCCAAGGCGGTTTACAACACACACACACACACACACACACACTTCTTGAAAATAATGCCCAATGGATGGAGGAAACAGCCATTCTTCACTACTTTTGGTTCCCAAATTGTATGCATATATTAACACACACACACACACACACACACACACACACACTATACACACACACACACACATATATATATATAAACAGCATTTTAAAAACAATTAAAATAATCCAATCAAAACAATCCAATCAAAACAAAAAGCTTTCAGGGGAACCTGGGGACTATATAGTTTCTCTAGGGGCATAATGGATTTGAATGCAGGGCTAGGACTCTGGAGTTGTTGCTGCTGCTGTTGTTGCATGCCTTCAGGTCATTTCCAGTTTATGGTGACCCTATCATGGGGGTTTTTGGCATATTTTCTTTTCTAGGTTTTTTTTTTTGCCCTTGCCATCCTCTGGGGCTGAGAGAGTGTGACTCGCCTAAGGTTCCTCAGTGGCCAAGCTGGGATTCGAACCCTAGTCTCCAGAGCCACGGTGCAGCACTCAAACCATTACACCACGCTGGCTCTGGAGACCAGGGTTCGATTCCTGGTTTGGCCACAAAGCCCAGTGTGGGACTGTGGGCAAGTCACACTCTCTCAGCCTCAGGGGAAGGCCATGGCAAACCTCCTCGGAGCAAATCTTTGCCAGGAAAACCCCATGATAGCCCATAGTGTTGGACTATGACTCTGAAAGCATGGATGGTGCCATTTTGGTGTCATAAAGAAGACTCATAAAACTGAGATTATTAATGTTACTAGGATAATACTAATATTCGTTTCAGCACGGGAGCCATCATGGTGCAGTGATTTGAATGCTGGACTAGGACTCTGGGAG
Organism: Sceloporus undulatus; assembly: GCF_019175285.1. Lineage (NCBI taxonomy): Eukaryota > Metazoa > Chordata > Lepidosauria > Squamata > Phrynosomatidae > Sceloporus > Sceloporus undulatus. Next base: position 78,406,812 of record NC_056527.1, on the reverse strand, counting down.
TTCAGGGTTCAAATTCCCACTCAGCCATGGAAGCCTGGTGGGCAACTTTGGCCAAGTCCCAGTCTCTCTGCCTAAGAAGAGGGAAATGGCAAACCCCTTCGGAACAGATCTTGCCAAGAAAACCCTGTGAGAAGTTCACATCATGGTTGCCATAAGTCAGAAATGACTTGGAGGCATATGACAACAACAAGTAGGCACTTTAAACTGAACCTGTTGCAGTGTTTCATTGTGAAGTGCTCCTCTTTACCTGTAGACTGTTCCAGGATATTCTATTGTGTTTCACCATCCATTCCAGTGTTAGTTTTTTGTTGAATTTCAGCGTCAGAATAATGAAAGCCCAGCCATGGCAAAGGATATTAAGGATCCAGAGTCCAACAGATGTGACTGGACTTCAGCTCCCATCCACCTTAGACAGAAGAGCCAATGCTGAGGGATGATGGGAGCTGCAGTGCAACAGCACTGGGAGGGCAATGTATTCCCTATACCTGTGCTAGGTGCAAAAATAATGCTTCTAATGAGAGATGTCTCTCTATGTAGGAAGTAACAGATAAGTGACATACAGATGGGAATTCCTCCTGATCAGAAGGTTTAAATGTAGAATATGTCCTGGAAAAGGAGGCCTTGTTGAGATGCATGTTTCTTCAAGGCCTCAAGTTGTACACTCCGGTTGCACACTCTAATCCTGACATTCCAGAGTATGTGTGCACAAACAAACACACAAGTCCTGTTCAAGGCTTTGGTATTTATTTGTGCTCCACACATGAAGACAGGAGTACGGTACATTAACACCACCAACCTTACCTCACACAAAAGCAACATGACTGAAGAGAGGACACTGTTTTACCTTTGGATGGTCTCTGTATGCGCCAGAAAGCAAACAAAACAATAACCAGCTTGTGTGCAGAGCCTACACAGATACAGGCTGTCCTCTTCAGACACGTCACTTTCAAATGAGGAACATGAGAACGGAGGTTGTTGGCACTAGTGCACTCTCCTCCTTGCACATGAATACACATGCTTACCAAATTCTTCAGTAAGGGTACAAGCCCCATCATAAAATGAGATATGAAATGTAGGAAACAAAAGATGTAGATAGTCGCAAGCACAGGCATGTTTATCTTGCGTGGAGGAAGCCCATAAACCTTGAGCAGAAATGTTATAGTCAGTCAGAACACCATACAATAAAATGAAGTTTAAATAAAATACTGACTCATCAGCACTGCTATTACATCCTTAACACCACCTGCGCAGAAATGTTCAGAACCAAAGGCTAGCATACAGCTCATGGCCCAGATTTTCACTAGGGAGGGTAGCATGGAATGTGTGTGTGGGGCAAGATAAGGGCATTGCCCTCCCAGATAGGAATGCTTCCCCCCTTCCAAGCTTTTCCTTTTCATTGTTGTGGTTACTTGCCCTCGAGTTGACTGCAACTCATGGTGGTCCTATGGATGAGACATCTCCAAGACTCCTTATCATCCTCTGTTCTGCTTAGTCCCTGCAAACCCATGCCTCTGGCTTCCCTGATTGAGTCCATCCATCTTGCTTGCAATCTTTGCCTCCTACTCTCTAGCTTTCCTAGCATTATTATTTTTTCTAGTGATCCATGCCTTCCCATTATGTGGTTAAAGTATGACGGCCTGAATTTGATCATCTTGGCTTCCAAGAGAATTCTGGTTTGATCTGTTCAAGGATCCATTTGTTTGTCTTTTTGGCTGCCCATGGTATCCTAAGTGCTCTTCTTCAGTACCAGATCTCGAATGCATTGACTTTTTTTCCCTGTCTGCTTCCTTTATTGTCCAGCTGTCATATCCATACATGACAATGGGAAATACAATGGCCAGGACGATTCTAACTTTAATAGTCAGTTGTACCTCTTTACTCCTCAGGATCATTTCTAATTCCTTCATAGCTGCCCTTCCTATTCCCAGTCTTCTTATTTCTTGACTGCAGTTACCACACTGGTCAATATTTGATCCCAGGTATGGGAATTCTCTGAGTATTTTGATTTCCTAATTGTCTATAATGAATTTATGTATTTCTTTAGTGGTCATTATTTTTGTTTAATGTTCAGCATTAATCCTGCTTTAAACTTTCATCACTGACCTTCCTCAGTAAACGTTCTTGTCTTCTGTCTGTGTTATTGTGTCATCCACATACCTTAGGTTGTTGATGTTCCTTTGTCCTGTCTTCATTCCTCCTTTTTGTGAGTCTAACTCTGCTTTTCTTATGATGTTTTCAGCATACAAGTTGAACAAATAGGGTGATGGGGCGCAGCCTTGCCTGACCCCTTCCTCTTTTGAGAACCATTCTGTTTCTCTGAATTCAATTATGACAGTGGTCTCTTCTCCTTGGTATAGATATCTCACCAGGTCTGTCAGATGTAGTGGTACCACCAATTCCTTGAGTGCATTCCATAGCTTTTCATGATCTATACAGTCAATTGCTTTGTTATAGCCTATAAAACACATGTTGATTTTCCCCCCTGGAATTCAATTGTGCATGCTATTAGCCACCTTATGTTTGCTTTGTGGCCTCTAGTGCCTCTTTCTTTCCTGAACCCCATTTGGACTTCTGGAATGTTTTCTAGCATTCCAAAGAGTAAGGCTGCCTCCGCACTATAGAAATAATAAGGTTTGACACCACTTTAACTGCCATGGCTCATTGCTGTGGAATTCTGGGAATTGTAGTTGGTTGTGGCATCATCTGTGGTGCCACAACCAACTACAATTCCCAAAATTCCATAAGATTGAGCAGTTGTATCACTAGGGGTGTTTGGGGTGTGTGGACCTCACCAGGTGACACCCTAATTTTTTTGGAGGGGTGACATCACTGCTCACATACCTACCGTTTGTCAGAAATGGGCCGTGGCATTCACCTTTAAAATGCTTTAAGAGATGGTGGGAGTGTGGCAAAGCTCAGTGGGAGGAGAAAGGAGAGGCCCTGATTTTTTAAAAAATTAAAATTTCAAATTTCAAAATTTTAAATTTTTAAAATTAAAAAAATGAAAACATTTAAAATTATTTTTAAAATTTTCTTTAAAAACATCACATCTTAATCAAATATTCACTATGTATCTGTACATACATTTAGGTTGTGCTTGTGATATTGAAATTTGAAGATATAATTTTAATTTGGCTAGTTGTTTATGTCACAACTATTAGCATTACATTCAGTGGTATATGGGAATTAGGATTTATGAGTAACGTTAGTGCAAAAAAGCATTACTAAGTATTCTGTATCATGTCAAATGGGAGGAGGGCAATGGGGAGGAGTGACATCATGAGCTACCACACCGGGTGACACCAACCCTAGGGATGCCACTGGCATTGAACCATGGCAGTTAAAATGGTGTCAAACCAAATTATTCCTGCAGTGCAGAAGCAGCCCACGTGAGTGAAAATTGTTCACACCTAGGACTCTTATATTTACTCTGTTTACATTACATTGATAAACTTTCCAGCCTTTTCCCTTTGGATATCTAAACTACAGGTTCATCTACACTGTAGAAATAATGCAGTTTGACACGACTTTAAGTGCTGTAGCGCCATTCTGTGGATTCCTGGGATTTGTAGTTTTACAAGCCATTTAGCCTTCTCTGCCAAAGAGTGCTGGTGCTTCACAAAACTTCCAGGATTCTGTAGGATGGAGCCATGGCAGTTAAAGTGGTGTCAAACTGCAATGCATTATTTCTGCAATGTAGGGGTACCCTATATTTCTCTCAAGTGAAAACTGAAATTACTATAATGATAGAAATTTGGGCACTGAAAGAAAATTTGATTGGGGGCAGAATTCTTAAAGTGGGGCAAATTTCTCACCCCCTATCCCTAGGTCTTATGTTTTGATTTGTAATTTACTAACAGAGTCAGCATAGCATAGTGGTTTGAGTGCTGGACTATGATTCTGGAAACCAGGGTTTGATTCCCTTCTTAGCCATGAAACCCACTGTGTGACCTTGGGGAAATCACACTCTCTCAACTTCAGGGGGAGGCAATAGCAAACCACCTCTTAACAAAATATTGCCAAGAAAATCTAATGATAGGTTTGCCTTATCACTATAAATCAGAAATATCTTGAAGACACACAATAGCAACAACAACAGTAACAACAACAACAACAACAACAAGGGACTAAAACTTTTTACCTCTAATTGCCCTTCCCTAACTGCAAACCCCAGGATTTTGTAGGATGGAACTGTCACGTGGAATCATTGGAGATTTTCAGATGGGAGGAACATGCCGTGAGTAAAAGGCAAACTCCTGGCATAATCATACAATCATACTGAAGATATTCAGACAACGTTGCACTCATCCAGGACTCAGTAAAGATCAAGAAGTGCTCCAGCAACAAACCATTCCTGGGGCTTCCCTGTGAATGGTTTGTTGCTGGAGCATTCCTGGATCTACACTGGATAAATCCTGGATGAGCACGATCACTTGGTTATGATGGGAATATACCTTTTATTCCCGGCTATCCCCCCTCATCTGAAAATCTCCATAGTTAAAGTGGAATTGTCTAGAGTGAAAAGGTAGCGTGAATGAAAAAGACTTCCAATCTATTCAGGCTGCAGGCACATTTCTTGCTATGCTTCCTGTTCCTATGATGAGACCACTGCATTGTTCTTCAGCTGATAGTTCCTTCTCACCCACAACTGGATGGCAGCCAGATCAAAGCTAAAAGGCACCCAGGCCAGCATTTGTACTGACTCTTCCCTTTAAAAGATTGCTAGGAAGAGAAAGATAATAAAATTAATGGACCCCATGTGATAGGCTTGGGTTAACTAAAGGTCCTAACTCTGCAAAGGCTGAAGAGGGTCAATGGTCTATATTAGTCTGGACTAACTTAAGTTCCATTGGCCTGTTACAGACTGCCAAAATAAAGCTGCTTCAGGTCTCTTTTGAGGTATGCTATTTAAATGATGCATGGGTCCTAAGAGTCCAGAGGTTGCGCCAAAGCCACACTCCATTCCTAAGCACTGGAGTGCAGCTTTGGTGCAGCTTCCAGATTCTTAGGATGCATGCATCATTTAAACAGCATACCTCCAAATTGACCCGAAGCAGCTTTATTTGATTACAGTGTGGGGATATGCTAAGTTTGACAAAGTCTGGGTCGAACCTTATTTCAATTGCATCTTCATTGGTAGGGCATCCCCTGTGCTCTACATACATTTTGCATTATTGTTTCCTACTGTTAATTCATAAAGTTCAGGACCTTTGCACAGCTATCTGGTTGATCCAGTGAAAACCTGCCAGTGAGTTGGGAAGGGATAGGTTTATAGACACTAGCTTGAGTCAAAATGCAGGTCAGTTTCATGGTCTGATTGTGAAGATGCATCCTTTCCATTTGTTTTATAGGAAGCTGGAGAAAATTTTTCTGCTGTGCTGGCCCACCAGAAACTCAGTCTTCAACATGGTAAGCTGCCCCCTCTTTCCTAGTGAATTAAATGGAGCTTTATGCAGCTTTTAGAACAGCGGTGAACAAACTGCAGATGTTGTTGGACCACGACTCCCATCAGCTCTAGCCATTGGGCAGGAAGGCTTGGAGGTGCTTTTGAGCAACACCTGCATTAGATGATTGTTCCAAACCTGAAAATGTTTCAGTATTACAGATGAGGAATTATGTGAGTGCATCACACAGTTTTTCAGCAAACTATTCGGCAAGTTGTTAATTCTCAATTGAGAAACAATACAAATCTAAAGATTTAAGCTCAGAATAACTGTATGCTTATCCACCACAGATGTGGTAGTAAGGCAGCTTGTGAATCGCAGAGAAGTTTCTTTAATTCTTTTTTAAGTCGCACAAATTTTGCAAGAACTATTTACTTAAAGCTAGCTCTTTTGAACTAAAAAAATCCATGCTTAAAGGAGGATATTCTGTGTTCTTTATGGCAGCTATTGATTTGCTATTGTGGCAACTAATTGTGCAATCTGAAAATGCAGATCTGGCACTGCTGTACTAATTGGTGTGTGAGAAAGTATTAAACAATAGAATTAACAGTTGTTAACTTTCAGACTGTATTCCAGACTGTAAATGAGTTCACAGATTTGTTTTGATGCCACTTTTACAGTATTGTCATGACATTCCTCAAAGAATCCAAGGAACTGAGTTTTGGAGAGCAGGCTAACCATTATCTTTAGTCTCAGGAGCTTATCACACAGAACCTTACCATGGGCAAAAGGTTACTACAGCGTTCCTGAAGTGTGAGGGTGTGATAGCGTGTCGTGCTTCCAAAACGTCATTGAAGCACCCAGCTTCTCTCCCGTCAACAAAGCGTTTGTGGAGCAGCCATTTCTTGCATAACGGAAGATCCTGTCATTAAAAAAATGGCTGCTCCGCAAACGCTTCATCGATGGGAGAGAAGCGGCACACCTCAATGACGTTTTAGAAGTGCGACGTGCTATCACACCTTCACACTTTAGGAACGCTCCAGGAACCTTTGGCCAATGTTTTACTGATTGTAAGTGCCTCTGTGTGAAATGGCTATTAACTCAGATTAAATCTATTGTGTAAGTATGTTCCCCTCTCTGCCATTGTTAACATGGAATATCGTAGAGATCTGAATAGTGCTAAGTTTAAACAAATGCATTAAGTTGAATTGTGGCTGAGTAGAGCTAAGAAAAATTAGTCCAGAAAATAACATTTCCAAGCTCCGACCTAATCATAGTTCCCATTTACCGTTAAAACCCCCCTCTAATTCATAAACTTCTAATACAATACATGCCTATATGCTGGGCTTGGAATGGATCATCCCAGTCCACAGCACAAAGTCTTTCCAGGGACATTGGCACTGCCCTGTGTCCCCCTTTATATTTTCTGTGTGCCTCTTCAAGAAAACACGGGAAGAACACGGAGATGCACTGTTCCTGTTTAGTCTGATTCTTCCCATGGTGGGGAGATACCTGAGTATAGGGTGACTGACTCAACTGTGCTCTAGTCTGCTGTTGAGAGCCTTTGGGGTTGAAGGGTGGGGTATAAATACCATACATAAATAATTTACAGCGCTTTATAAATAAATAATAATAATAATAATAATAATAATAATAATAATAATAATAATAATAATGGAGAGCGTTCTGCATCTAGAACACATTGACTGCAGTCTTGTAGGGTGGTGTTCTCTAAAGATTTATTTTTCATAGAAACATCAGATGACATGGACAAACCTTTCCTTCGACCCTTTCATACTATATAGTTATAGTACTATGATTCTATTTTAACTGCTATGGTTCCAGCCTATGGAATCCTGGGATTCGTAGTTTGGTGATGCAATGACCTTTGGTCAAAAGCAATAAAATTTGATTGATTGTAGTTTGGTGAGGCCCATGCAGAGTATACAGGAGTCTGTCTTTTAGTAGGATAAGAGGTTTTTCAGTGGTTATTCTCTGCCTAGTGAGATCTGTCAGTTCTGCTCAAGCTGGAGGTTTTAGGTAACTAACTGAAACCTCTTTTCCAACTAGGTTTCTTCAGTACTTTTTTAAAAAAATGTCTCCTTCAGAATATTCTATATGGAAATATATTTTATTGATAGGTTTTTATAGTGACTTGATATTTTAATTGGTTGTCGGACGCTTCTATCTAGGTAGAGGCAAGATAATTAAATCTCCCCTACCATTACACAGTGGTCCCAATCCAGACTGGAACTACATGTGCCTGTTGTTGTGAGGCTTCATGTTGTTTCTAACCTATGGTGACACGAAGGTGAACCTATTGTGGGGTTTTCTTGGCAAGATTTGTCCAGAGGGTTTTTTGTCTTTTCCCTAATCTGAGATTGAGAGAGCTTGACTTCCCCAGGGTCACCCGGTGGGTTTCCATGGCCCAGCGGGGATTTAAATCCTGGTCTCCAAAGTTGTAGTCCAATGCTCAAACCACTAAACCATGTTGGCTCGGGTAACAAAGGGAAAGAGTGAACTGCTTAGCCCTGATGGTCACTCCGATCTTGATGATACAATGGTTCCTGAATCCAGAACTTCATTCTGGCTGGCAGAGGGCTTCCTACCTGTATTTTGTTATTTGTTGGATTTATAAATCTGGATTTATAAAATCAAATTAATATTGGATTAAATTGTTAAAACCTCAAAATGAAGTGAAATGCTTTAAATCTTACATGTAAATGAAAGTCTTGGTGACTCTCCTTGGTTACCTGTCAAGCTTTGACAATGTCTCTCATTTATTCCAGCCTTAATATCAGTGAGTCTCATCCCTTCAAGCCTTTCTCAGAGCCAGACCCAGAAGAGGACCAGGTAAGTCATTGTCTGAAGGGGCAAGCCTTAAGTGAAAATGCCGTTGAAAGAGGGTAGATAGTGAACTTCCTCAGACACCTGATGGTAGCTGGAGAACTGAGATGTTACTGCTTGTAAGGTGTTCACTTACTTCACTTTCAGGAGTGTAGCCCTAGAGGAGGGCCCAAATAAGAATTCTGTCCCCTCCAAATGAAATTTTCCCTCATCTTCAAATTTCTAGTATTGCAGGAACTTAAAACATCAGCTGAGCATTTAGAAATACAGCTAAATAAGGGGCAGGCATAGTACCAAATGCATATGAACACAATAAAAATAAAGGTTCTAAGTATGAATGATTTTCAGTGTTTGGAGTGCTGAAAATGTGGGGACTTTTAGAATTTTAACTGTATCCTCTTTTATTGTTGTAATCTGCTTGGATTCCAAGTGATTAAGTGGAATATAAATAATTATTATTATTATTATTATTATTATTGACTGAAGGATTATTTTATGGGGGGTGGGACACAGAATTCTTATTTGGGAGGGCAATTCTCTTCTTTCTCCCCCATCCTCTACATCCCTACTTACTTTCACCTCTGGGAAAGAGATTTTGTGAGCTTTTGCCTTGTTTTGGGATGCTGCAAACCTGCAGAGGGATAAAAGAATTGGGTGTGTAGAAGTGGGAAGAAATATCTCAGCACTGTTGTACCTCCCCAGTCTTTAATCCCACCTGTCCTGTATTAATGAATACTTATGTAACCCAGTGGCTTTGAAACTGAATTCCAGTGAATACTTGGGTTAAACCCGTGGAGCTCTGCAGTTAGGAGATCAGTTGTCATGATAGACAAGCTGCCCTCAAAGAATGTCATTGCTCCAGTTGATCTGACACTGAAATGGACAGTTGCAAAGGAGGATTTGGTATATTCTCATGTATACATGCTGCATGTGTGGGGCAATGATAAGGCTGTACACTTCATGAACTGACTGTGCATCTCAGAATGTGCGCCAAATCCATAGCAACATCCTGGAATGATTGGCTGTCAAGTTAAGGAAGGAAAGAAGGAAGGTAGAAATTAAAGAATTAATCCTCACACTTGGTGAATGTCACACGTGTTTTGTGCTCTGTTAGCCTACCCTCCCCCACAGTTTTTGCCTTAATGCTCAGTTTTAAGAACTTGACTAACACAAGTGTAGATCCTCAACAATGTTTTTGGGCTCCAGTTCTCAGTATCCTCAACCATCAATGGGAGGTGGTCTCCCAGTGGATTCAGTGTGTTGTATTTGAAAAACATAACTTTTCTGAACTCTCAATATACTTTATGCCATTTGGAAGTATAGTATGTTCTGTTTCCAAACTTCCCACAATAGGACTCCACTACAATATTTGGTTACAATTCCTTTCCGGGGTGTATGTTAGAATCACTTTTATACATTCTGTACAATTGTTGGATAATTTGGTTACTCCTTATGTGCTCAGCAACAGGATTAAGTATAGTTGGCCCTTCATATCTAGATTCTTTATCCATGGATTTAACTATCCATGGTTTGAAAATATTCCAAAAAGATATAAATTCCCAAAAGCAAACCTGGATTTTGCTATTTTATATAAGGGATACCATTTCACCATGCCATTGTATTTAATGGGACTTGAGCATCCATGGACTTTGGTATCCATGGGGGATGGGTGGGTGGAAGAGTCCTGGAACTAAACCCCAGCAGATACCAAGGGTACACTGTACTATCATCACAACTACATGTTTCATCTCTTTGTGACCCTTCGACCTGGGTCGGACTCACAGGCATTAGTTGGATAGGATGTTTTTCCACCTTAACACATTCCAGTGGCTTTGGAGTCTTTTCCCATCCTCTCTTTTAAAGCTGTGACTCTGTACACACTAATCTTGTCTGAAGCTACATCTTCTGTTAAGGAGAATGGCTCTGAAATCATGTGCCTGTGTAAATACATTTTGAGATGTTATGCAAGGAGATATCCAGTACTTCCTTGTGCATTATTTCTCCCCAGGTTGTGTAATAGCAGCTGGATGGCACTAGGCTGCTTGTTTAGCCACTCCTTGGTCCAAGTAGCCACTGATTGGCTAGATGGGGGCATCAGGAGAGCCCCATTGTGTTGTCACCCTCTTTCCTACACTTTTGTATTCCTTCCTTCCAGGCCTCCTTTATGTTAAACAGGATTTTGGCCAGAGAGAGGAAGAGAAAAGGAGAGCCTCTTCTACCTAGCAGCAAGAATAATGGCAGTGCTTCCCTTCTTTTCAAGGAAATAGATGTAGTTCTGTCTAGCCACCATAAGTAAAGCTTATGAACTGACAGTCCTTCTGAAAGAGGAATAAAACAGTCCAGCATCCTTGCAATCTAACAAATCAAGTCTAAATGGTATCTGCTCAACATTCTTGATGCGATTTCATTTATCCCCAATTGTTCACAACATCTCTTGGAGAAAAACAATGCAAGAGAATATTCCGGATGTTATGGCAACAAGTAAAACTTATACTTGCATGTGATTTACTTAACACAGGTTGAGTATCCTTTATCTGAAATGCTTGGGACCGGACGTATTTGGGATTTTGGATTTTTTTTCAATTTTGGAATATCTGCATATACACAATGAGATACCATGGAGATGGGACCCAAGTCTTAACATGAAATTCATTTGTTTTTTGTATACACCTTATAGACAAAGGCTGAAGGTAATTTTATAGATAATACTTTAAATAATTTTATGTATGAAACAAAATTTGTGTACACTGAACCACTGGAAAGCAAAGGTGTCACTATCTCAGCCACCTATGTGGACAATTTTGGATTTTGGAATATATTGGATTTTGGAATTCTGGATAAGGGATACTCAGCCTATACATTCATTCTTCATTTTTTCAGTTGAAAAAGCTCTTGATTAAAAAGACAATTAAAACAATGCCAGTTAAAATTTAGGCTGAAAAGCAACAGCAACAATAGCAGTCGAGGTCTTCAACTGTTGTGCAAAGATTTGCATTGATTGGCGCCACAACAGAAAATGACTTGCTAAACTCAAGAGGATACTTCTTAATCAGGAACAGAGATCTAGGTTTTCTGAGGTGATCCAAGGTTCAAATATATTCAGTTTCAAATTCATTGACTGAGAAATTCAGGGAACTGATACTTCCATGGCTTTTCAGTGTTATGAACATGTACACTTTTATATGCACTTGTATGCTTGTGTTTAGAACCCTGAGACTAATACCAGACAGCTATATTGTTCTTCAAAGCAACAAACTCCTGAATGGCATGTTGAGGTCCATAATGGTGTGTTTTTACATGTCTTGCTGTAGCAACTTTAAGGTTAGTAGATTTATTGCAGCCGACGCTTAACCAAAACATTTTTTATCTGACACAGTGCATTCTAAAGTGGGGCAGTTTATGCCACCATGAATCCATTGGTCTTTAAGGTGGTCCAAGACCCTCTCATGTTGTTTTTAGCTGTGTCAAACAGACAAGGTGCTGTGGGACAGTTATTCTTCCAGGCCGTGGTCAGATTATGTTAGCATTCTGTCACTTCAATTGACAAGACCTGCACTAAAGGATGCAAGGAATTGTAGTTTGGTGAGAAGCTGAGTGTTCCCTGGGCAGAGGGAATGTTATCTAACCAAGCTTAGTTTTATATTGTATATCTACCCAAGACTGCAGCATTGCTTAACTAGTATTTATTTGTTTAATTTATATTTCTCCTTTCTCCTGGTATGGGAGCCAACACAGCCAACAAAAATTTAAAAACAAAATGCAAAAAATCTTGTTCTTGTTCACTGCTAGGAATTGAATTTGACCTATGGCACTCTGTGAATGAAAGACCTCCAAGTCACCCTGTGATCAACATCCCTGCTCAGTTCGCGAACTGTGGCTTCCTTGGTTGAATCTATCCACTTTTCTCTACTGCCTTCTACTTTGCCTAGCATCATTGTCTTTTCTAGTGAGTCGTATCTTCTCATGATATGTCCAAGTACAACAGTCTCAGCTTAGTCATCTTGGCTTCTAGGGAGAGTTCAGGTTTGGTTTGCTGTAGGATCCATATATTTGTCTTTTTGGCAGCCTGATATCCATAGAACTCTCCTCCAGCACTGCACTTCAAATTGAGTGGATTCTCTTCTTATCAGCTTTCTTCACTGTCCATGTTTCACCAACATACATAGAAATTGGTAATATGATGGTATGGATAATGCTGACTTTAGTATTCAGTGATATATCTTCACAATTCAATCTCTTGTCTGGTTCTGTTATAGCTGCCCCTCCAAGTCCTAGTTCCTTCTGATTTTTTGACTGAGTTCTGCATTCTGATTAATTACTGAGCCAAGGTATGGAAAATCTTGTCTTAATTCACCCAAAACACACTGCACTACAGTTCCCAGAATTCCTTAGCATTGAGCCAGGGCAGTTAAAGTAGTCTCAAATTGGATTATTTTTACAGTGAGTTTTGGACCATTGTCTACTTTACAGTTATGCAAATCATCTATGGGAATTATTTTTGTTTTCATGTTCAACTGTAACCTTGCCTTTGCACTTTCTTCCTTGACTTTCTTCAATAGTTGTTCCAAGTACAGTGAGCCTGCGCCATACGCGGGCTCATTATAGGTGGCTTCCAGTTTATGTGGAAGCTACTAGGATGCTGCGTGGCGTGCACGAGCCCCATTATATCTAATGAGACTCAAGCATACATGCTTTTTGTCTTATGCAGGGGGGGATCTGGAACGGACCCTCCGTGTAAGGCAAGGGCAGACTGTATTTGCTATTTTCTGCTAGCTGCATTTTTAAAATTGTAGATATTCCTTCTTTCAATTTCCCTACCTCCTTCCTCCAAATCTAATCCATTTTTACTTATGATACAATCAGCATACAAGTTTAACAGCTAGGGTGATAAAATGCAGCCTTGCCTGACCCCATTGCCAATCGGAAAAACATTCTGTTTCACCATATTCTGTCCTAATGGTGGCCTTTTGTTCTGAGCAAAGGTTACACATTGGGACAAGTAAATGTTGTGGCTCACCAATTTCTTTAAGAACAATTCATTTTTTTCATGAACTACTCAATCAAAGACGTAGCTATAATTTATAAATACAGGCTAATTTTCTTCTGAAATTGTTTGGTGCATTGTAGTATCCAATATAGGTTTGCAATATGATTCCTAGTGCCTCCACGTTTTCTGAACCCAGCTTACACATTTGGCATTTCTTGCTCCATATAGGAAAAAAGTAAATACAAAAGTTTAAACATTATTTAAAAATTAATTCTACTAAATCACAAAATTAAAACAGCTGAAAAATATTTAAAATTCAGTTAAAAAGTTAAAAACATAACACATTGATTGCTGAATTAATAATCTAGTGCAACACAAATAGAATATTTATTAAGATTTATATTCCTCTCCTTCCAACCTATCCTGAATGTACTGTATCTACTTGAGAATTGCATGGCTGCCTATAAGAAAGAGGACTTCCTTCCAACAGGTGAAGGCAACTCTTGCTTTGAACATAAGATGGAAGTGATCATATTTTCTCCCCCACACAGGAAGAAGACTTTTATATTGAAAGTGAGGTACAGACTTCTAAAATGGAAATACCAGAAGGAAATAGATGGCGGTGGTCACGGTTGCACAGAGAAGTTGAGTTGCAAACCTCTGGAAGTGGGTTACCAACTCCTGAGATAGAGTCATCATCTGAAGCTGATATTCAGGTTCAGACCTCTTTTTCGAGCATACCAAGGGAAATGGAGGCTCAGGCACAAACATCCTTTCTTTCTTTGCGGTGTCCAACTCCATTTGAAACAGATGCCCACATTCAAACCTCATTTACTGAATTACCAAGAGTACTGGAGGCTGAAGCCCAGGTGCAAACATCCCTGCCTTCATTACCTGGTGAAAGGGAGGCCCAGGTGCAAACTTCACTGCCTTCATTACCTGGAGAAAGGGAGGCCCAGGTGCAAACTTCGCTGCCTTCATTACCTGGAGAAAGGGAGGCCCAGGTGCAAACATCACTGCCTTCATTACCTGGAGAAAGGGAGGTCCTGGTGCAAACATCCCTGCCTTCTTTGCCTGGAGAAAGAGTGGCTCAAGTGCAAACATCATTGCTTTCACTACCTAGTGAAAAGGAAGTTCAAGTGCAGACATCATTGCCTTCACTACCTGGTGATAGGGAAGTGCAGGTGCAGACATCGTTATCCTCGTTACCTGGAGAAAGGGAAGTCCAGGTGCAGACATCACTGCCTTTGTTATCTGGAGAAAGGGAAGTCCAGGTGCAGACATCACTGCCTTTGTTATCTGCAAAAAGGGAAGTCCAGATGCAGACATCACTGCCTTTGTTATCTGGAGAAAGGGAAGTCCAGGTGCAGACATCACTGCCTTTGTTA